>NW_026575047.1:13725000-14325000 GCF_905146905.1 Nyctereutes procyonoides | reverse complement strand
ATATATATAACAACAAGAATAAGCCTGACAAAGCCCTTTAATTAGGCTATTCCAAACCACATAAATTAGAAATTTTGGGACAAAATGGAGAAGGCTGAAAACATTGGGAGGAGTTTTATATCTATAAAAATATATGCATGGACATACACACAAACACATACAATTATACTTGACTCCTTATGTGCCATGTACAGAAATTTCCTGGGGCACCTGGGTGGCTCAGTGGTTGAGCATCTGCCTTTGGCTTACAGAGTAATCTCAGGGTCCTGGGAAGGAATCCCGCATCAGGCTCCCCGCAAGGAGCCTTCTACTCCCTCTGCTTATGTCTCTGCCTCTCTCTGTGTGTCTTTCATGAATATATAAATAAATAAAATATTTTTTAAAAAGAAAGAATGAAACTTCCTTGGACTCAAACTCTGAGAATGAGCACGCTCAGATGAATCAACTCCTTTCTCATTTTCCTGATGGAATAATCAAACTGATCTCCTGTCCACCATTTTTAAAGGTGGTGAAAATCCATTTAGTGTACATCTGAGCGTGTATTTCAATCTAACATGTATCACTAATAAAGTTGATAATCTCATCTCTTATCCTTTTGTATCTATCCGTTAATTCTAAAATTATGTGGAAAAAAACGATGCTTTTTGAAGACTCCTTGTATCCTGAACACATTCAAATATTCACCTGTATATGTACATGTATATTATAATTTGTGTATTGTTTGTGTGGTGTCAATATGCATGTGCATATGCATAGTAATACTTGATTTATTTCTTAATCATTAAGATATATTCTACAGAAAACTAAAAAAGTTTTTCTTTGGTATTAAAATCTATATTGGGAACTCAAAGCTTCAAAGCTGGCAATCCTGCGTGTGTGTGTGTGTGTGTGTGTGTGTGTGTTTTAAATTCTAGAACATTTTATGCTGAATTCTACTATGATTTAAATTGTTTACGTTGTTTTATTTCAAAGCTTCTCAGAAATACTTTATACCTTAATTTTCTAAAACAGGAGAAACAAAAGCAAAACTCAGGGTCCTAGCAGAACATGGGTGGTTGCTCTGGCAGGTTGCCCTTCTTGTTTTTTCTCCCTGAGCTTGTTTTCAGATTGGTGCTATTCTCTTGATTGGCCCCAGATGAGCTTTCAAGTTCTCCTTCTATGGTGTACTCTGCTTGAGCAGATTCTGCTTTACTTGTTCTTTCCAGGTACATCTCTTGTTTTTGATATATTATTAATATTAATATTCCAGTATAAAAATAGATTGTTTTGTACAGTAGATTAAACATACTAACTAAGATTCCCTCCCAGAAGGACATGAAATCTAGCAGAATAGGTTTGTTATGAGAAAAAAAAATGAATGAAGTAGTTTTACCACAAGCGCACTGTTAAGTAACACAAAGTTGTGTCCTCTGCTAAAAACATTTTTCTGCTTGTTTGTTCAAAATATCAAATTCCTTAATTCTGTTAAGGATAATATATGCAAACTAAAGATAACATAGGTGATATCTTAATATTTAAGTGGAGACTTTTTATGTCCTTCAAATTCTATAGGTTCTTTTGATAATTCTAAGGAAGGTGTGTTTTAAACATTTGGGGAATTTTTACTTAATTTGTAGTAATCTAACAAAAATTTGAGCATTTATATGATATTTCTAGCTAAGAGAAATTCCTAAATTTACTCCAATTCTATCTTTTTAAATTCTTAAAAAAAGATTTGATTTATTTGAGAAAGAAACAGCATGAATAGGGGGGAAGAGCATGAGAGGGGGAAGGGACAGAGGGAATAGAGAAGGGCCTGACTCCCCATGGAACATGGCCACGGGGCTCCATCCCAGGGCTCTAAGATCATGACCTGAACTGAAGTCAGACACTTAAGCCACTGAGCTACCCAGGCACCTTTCCAATTCCATCTTGATTCCACAGTATATCACAGTGTTTATTCCAGGCCAGATATTAACTTACTGGATGATTTGCAAGAAATTTTTTAACTTCTCTGCATATTTCCAAAATACAAGTAATAATAAATTAGCATCAAATAAAAAAATGCATGCCTGTCTATAATCTAGCAGTTTATATAAAGCCATCAAAGGCTGTAAAAATAATTTTCCTCCTGGTTTTAAAAACCTGTGCTAAGTTGCATTTGGGTTGCAGAGTTGGTTAAGTGACTCTTGGTTTCATTGAAGATCATGATCTCAGAGTTCTGAGATCAAGCCCACATAGGGCTGCATACTCAGTGAGGAGTCTTCTTGGCTTGGAATTATCTCTCCCTCTCCCTCTGCCTCCCCCTCACCAAAAATAAATTAATAAATCTAAACAAACAAACAAACAAACAAAAAACCCTCTGTGTTGATCCCAGGAGAAAAATATGGAACCTTACAGAAGGAAGACATGGAACACCATAGGGAAACCAGACACTAATATACTATAAGTGAAGTGATTTGTACTTTAACTTCATGCATTGATTTCTGAACATGTAATGATGGCAAAGCAGTAGATAATATGTTGGATTACCTGAAAAGATAAAATATTGATTATCCATGGGTTCAACATCAGTAGAGAAGAGAAGAAAGGGGTAGAATTTGTCCAGATGGAGAAATTGAACAGCAGTGAGGTCCAATGAACGTGTCAACCAATCCCCTAGGAGAGGTCTATGGTTAGATGGCTCCTCAGAGTTATCCTGAGTAGGGGCAAGAAGGCAGATTTTAACTTTAATGTTTATCAGTTATGGGCACCCCAGGAAGGCAGCGTGGCATTGCCCAAGGTGGCTGTCCACTGTGAGGCAATTCTATTTTTTTTTCTTTGTTTTAAATTCATGAGACACAGAGAGAGACACAGACACAGACAGAGAGAGAGGCAAGCACACCACAGGGAGCCTGCTGGATGTGGGCCTCGAGCCCTGACCCGGGATTATGACCTTAGCTGAAGGCAGGTGGCCAACCACTGAGCCACCCAGGTGCCCTGAGGCAACTCTTGAAATAGCTAACAGCTAAGGGTTGTCCACCAAAATTATGCCCAGCGTCTAGAGAAAAGTTCCTCTAAATAGGAATCTTGGTTTGCTGGACAATGTTCATGGCAAGATGGACATGAGATGCTAATTCTTTATAAAGATCTTATGGAGTAGAATTTGTTGTAGTACAAATTAAAATATCTTGGAAAGTCATAGGAAGAGTATCACTGTGTATATGGCAACAATGACTATTTTAAGTGAAGATGTTAATTAACCTAAAGGACCAAAAATAAATAATAAATCTTACGTTATCTCTAATTCAATATAAAATATTTCAATAAAGGGCAGGGATCCCTGGGTGGCACAGCGGTTTGGCGCCTGCCTTTGGCCCAGGGCGCGATCCTGGAGACCCGGGATCGAACTCCCACGACGGGCTCCCGGTGCATGGAGCCTGCTTCTCCCTCTGCCTGTGTCTCTGCCTCTGTGCTCTGTCTGTCTCTGTGTGTGTGTGACTATCATAAAAAAAAAAATTAAAAAAAAGAACTGCTTCAATATAAAGGGCACATGTGTATATACAAATATAAAGATATAAGTAATGATAAATAGATACAGATACATGTCATTGCCATGCTGGCCTAACATAGTATTTTAAAAGATCAAATTATAAACTCTACTCTAGAAATAAAAACTAGAACTCCCTTTATATCCAACCAATATTACTTGTAAAATAGTAAAATGGTTTTTGAAATTATTTTTATTGGTAAAATAATCGATGGTAAAACTATTCAGGTAATGAAGAAAAACTAGTAGAAATCACCGTTCTGATAAGAAAAGTGAAAGAATCTAGCATATCTAGCAGTCTAGTTCAGAATAGAGTCCAAGGTTTCTGACTCTACCTCCCCTGTGTTCCAAGAATAGATAATTTTGTCATCTGATCATTTCTAACTAAATCCTGAAAAGACTTTCCAGACAAGGAACTTAGCTGATTGCTTAAAAGGCAGAGGATAGAATCTTTACAAAGATTTGCAAAAAAGGTTGTATGCATGTGTGTAGGTGTTCATGTGTGTACACATGCTTGCTTGTAAATGTGACAAAATTCGATCTGAGACTTTTTATTGTATGATCCCTTGTGGTGGTGAGTTTTTTGAAGAGAAGATGTTCAACTCCAACTTATTGGAAGCTACCACTGGTTACTCAAAATGTCTCAGAAATCTGAAAAACAAATTAGTTTAGGCCAGTTTGAAGTGCAAACTAAGAAACAATTAGGCTCTTTAATAGATCGAGTTAATATTTGAACTAAAATGAAGAGTTTTTTTAATATAAGAATTGATATCAGAACTTCCATTATACACTGGCAGAAATAACAAATGTATTGCTGTCTTCCAAAAAAATATTATAAGGGATGGTTACAGCAAAGTTAGCCTCTAACAAAAAAGAAAAAAAAATTGGTTGGTGAAAAATAAGTAAAACAATCTGAATTCAAACTGTAGGTAAAAGGGGCGCCTGGGTGGCTCAGTCGTTTAAGAGTTTGTCTTTGGCTCAGGTGGTGATCCCTGGGTCCTGGGATCAAGTCCCAAACCAGGCTCCCTCTAGGGAGCCTGCTTCTCCCTCTGTCTATGTCTCTGTCACTGGGTGTGTGTGTCTCATTAATAAATAATCTTTAAAAAAAAAACTCTAGCTAAAGACTGATGCCATTTTTATATAAAACATAGTAGAAAGTTCTCATGTTTTTCTGTTGACTAAAACTATCTAAGAGGAAGCAAACATCAAAATATTAATTGTGGTCATATTTCAGGGATGAGATTACAGCTGTTTTTTAAAATTCTTGTCTTCACACTTTTTATTTACTTAAGAGTTTTCTTAGATGATAAAGTATGACCTGTGTATTTTTAAAAGTTACTGAATTTGAATGAAATTATATATTCATTGTTTTTAAGGATTTTATTTATTTATTCATGAAAGACACACAGGGAGAGGCAGAGACACAGGCAGAGGAAGAAGCAGGCTTGCCACCAGGAGCCAGGTGCAGGACTCAATCCCAGGATCCCGAGATCGTGCCCTGAGCCAAAGGCAGAGGCTCAACCACGGAATCACCAAGGTGGAAATAATATGTTCAGATTTGTTTTATTGATTAAACTGTTATCATCTCTTGTCCTTCGCCATTGACTTCGTTTTTACAGACTTCTAAAGTTCTTCAACTGTTTTCTAACAGCTAAGTGCATTCATCCTCCAAGCCTTGCATCCACTTTAATTGATCATCTTCTGCTCCTTCATATAAACCCCTTATTAAAGCTGATTGACCCCTTTTATTTCTTTACCCTCCCCACCTCCAATCCATATAAAAAGGTAATTCTTTAAAATGCACCAGTCAGGCTTCTCCTATTGTTCAAGGTGTACGAGAAAGAAACTACATATCAAATCATTCACGGTAAATTTGAAAATATTTACTTCTGCGACTTTCACTATTATTATCTCTGGTAAAGGAAATTGGAAAGTTACTGAATCCTTTATACCAGGGAAAGTGACAATATCATTTAAAACTACATGGTGGGTTTTGGTTTTCTTTTGTTTTGTTTTGTTTTGTTTTTAAAAGAAGAGTAAAAGAGTATATTACTTATTCATGTACTGCTGGCAAAAAGCAGATTTCCTATTTATTTATTTTTTTATTTTTTTATTTTTTTTCAGATTTCCTATTTAAAGTATTTTATTGCCAATACTAAAATATACATTTTCATCTGGCACCTCAAATACAAGATGTTACAAGATAGTAAATCTAGAGGTTAACAACATAAAATTGTTTAATTAATTCAGGGCCAGACTATAAAACATTAACTAATGAAACAAATAATGAAATTCATGTCCATTTTTGTAACCTTTCTATGGCATTTTTGGTTAATGGATTTATTTAGTGTCAGAGGGTCTGTCCTGTTTCTCCTTTGTATCTATTTATCAAAATACCTAGTACACTGTTTTTCAATAAAGGATCAGGTAAATATTGAAAAACTGAGTCAACAAAAGAAATGAGTTAGATTATGTTTGTTCTAAGAAAAAGAAAATTAAATGACTAAGCAGGATTATTTTTTCATCTGCCTTCCTATGTCATAAACACAGCTGTTACTGTGTTTAACTATATATCTGCTCAGTGTTCATATTCAGTGGTCTGAATGACAAATATGTGTGGTTCCAGTGCATTCTGTATTTCTTATGATATTCCCCCTTGATTAGAATCCCTAAGGGCAATTAGAAGAAATTCTATCTGAGGCAAAATGGCAAGTGAAATGTATTTCCAAATGGAGAAAAGTAACAAAGAATAATGGTTCATAGAACATGTAGAACAATTTCAAATCATGTTAATATGTTTACTTTGACTACCATTTTTCCTTGCTTCAGAAAATCCTACCTGCTAACCAGTTGATGTGAATTGAAAGATAAATACAAAAGCATCAAGGGAATGATGCTTTGTACTATTATCAGAAAATTAGAATTTTTTTTAATTTAGAAAAGCTCACCCACACAAATTTTAGTTAAATATGTTTATCACTGCAAACAATATTTGTCACAAAATATTTGAATCAGTAAGTATCCTATGTGGACACAGTCAGCTACTTTATAAAAATCATGTGATAATTTTAATAAGTCCAATAAAAATACAAGCAAATTTTATTCCTTCCATTTCTAGAAATCAGAGTTTTCCTGTTATCTCAAGAATATCTGAAATATTGTAGGATGGCAAGTGGAAATTATAATATCAATGCATAGTCACCTATTATTTTACCAATATATCTGTGCCATTTTAAGTATTTTTGTGGAGAACTATTTTATTTTTATTGTTAGTGTGTGAATGACCTCAAAGTTACAGATCACACAAATTATAGTTACATGAATAAATTAGTAAATCCAGTGTGTTTAGCTACATTCCTATTAAAGCATCCCTAATACTTGAGTTTATTAGGTATTATTCATTTTAACATCATTTAGAAGTGAAATTCATCATTTTAGAAAGTAAAATAGTAGAACACTGAGGGGGAAAAAATCATTCCACATACCTTTACAAATCATGGTTATATGTAATTTCATTTTGTTTTACTTTTTTACTATCTTTACCTTTGGACTTTACGTGTCTATGTATACTATGGAAGAATGCTTCAAATTGTGGTTGATTGTAACAGTTGACTACCTGCTTTATCTACTGTAATGCTTCTCTAGTGGGGAGCAGTAAACATTACATCCCTCTTGTTACACATATCACCACTGTGTGTGCTACAATTCACATTTATAATCTCTTAAGTGAGTTGCACGAACACTAATGCCTCAGATGCTCTACAGCATTCAGCCTATGTTCTTAATATATTGGAGCTCAGAAAATATTCATTGAATGCATGAGTGACAAAATAAAATCAATGAAACTGGGTTTGCCATATTTTCATTGATTTTTTATTTATTTATTCATGTATTTTTTTTTGCAGATAGGGAGAAACAATACTATCAACTCTAAAAAGAAAATCTCCTTTTTGTCCCTAATTTAATCCTTCAGTCTTTTTGGAGGATTTATGCCTTGGAACACATCAAGTTATCACTTCTCCAGTATGTTCTGTGAATTAGTATTCTAAACTCTATATTTATTCCTCAGAAGATTCTATATCCCCCTGAAACACTGTTGATGTACCTGATGTTTCATGACAAAGGAAGGATCACACTGAGAGTTACTAAAGCTTCAGGCTCATAAGGATTAGTTCTGGCAGAGACTTTTTATTGTCTTACCACTCAGAACTACCCTCAAATTCAGGCAGTGGAAAAAATACAAAAGGCAGAAACATTCAGAATAAGGAGTAATGATCAATCTACTAAGAAGGCAATATTTTGAGTCTAAGCCAGTGAAACTGGATTATGTGCAAAAATGTGAACTAAGCAGAAAGTGACTATAAACTGAGGTAGTTTTCACAAATCAGATATATACACAAGCCTCAATTTTCTACATTGTAAAGATCTGTTACTAAGGATAATTTATTTAAATTCCTTGAAACTCAATTTCTTCTGTAAAATGGGATCAATGATAATATTTGCTTCTTAGGGTTTCTTGTTTGTTTTTATTTGCTTTATAGAATTGCACAAAGTAAGCTAGTATACATTACTGAAATGATGTTTATTAAATAAAAACATTAGCATTATGCATTTAGTCTCATAGTAGGCCGCATTTTAAATCAAGTTCAAACATAAACTGGGGCACCTCAGTCGGTAGAGCCTCTGCCTTCAGTTCAGAGGGTCCTGGGATCGAGTCCCACATTGGGATCCCTGTTCAGAGGGGAGTCTGCTTCTCCCTCTGCCTCTGCTGCTCTCCCTGCTTGTTCTCTCTCTCTCTCTCTCTCTCTCTCTCTCTCAAATGAATAAATACAATCTTAAAAAGAAAAAAAAGGTACAAACATAAACCTTGTGAACATAGTTGAAAATTTCTATCATCCGGCAGAAATTGTTGAATCTATGCCATGGTGGAAGAAAATATGGGAAATGAAATTAAAACTGAAATGGGAATCAAAAAATCATGCTGTGGTCCCAGATCTGATTAAAACTAATTCTGAGGGACCCCTGGGTGGCGCAGCGGTTTGGCGCCTGCCTTTGGCCCAGGGCGCGATCCTGGAGACCCAGGATCGAATCCCACGTCGGGCTCCCGGTGCATGGAGCCTGCTTCTCCCTCTGCCTATGTCTCTGCCTCTCTCTCTCTCTCTCTCTCTCTCTCTCTCTCTCTGTGACTATCAGAAATAAATAAAAAAAATTAAAAAAAATTAAAAAAAAATAAAAAATAAAACTAATTCTGACCTTGAACTAATTACTGAATGTTTCTGGGCCTCATGTTCCTCAACTTAAAAAGGAGAAGATTGGTCTAGATGGCTTCTGATGACATAACTACTTTCCAAATGTTAGGCTTTATAAACATTGTTCTTGGAACATTTTCCCATGATGTCACTTTATACAATCACGAGATTGTGCTGGTTGCAGGATTCCAAGAGGAGTGTACATAATCTGTAAGCTTGTGAGTAGGTAAGAACACAAGCAGAATGCTAAGTCTCCTGCAAACTCATCAGAGCATTCACAAGACTGAATTCCCTGGACCAGTTCACATTGGTAAGGTTCATTCTGCTCTCTGCTTTCCCATTGCATTTTGCTTCCCTCATCAAAAGAACTATTCTTCTTCTTTGCCATGAAGAAGAGATGAAGTTCAACAATATTCCCTTACGATGGATTTCCTTTTTCTGACAAAAATAGCCCCAGAATTTCAGCAAGAATACCAAGTTCAAGGAGATAGATAGGATGGATGGATGTAAAGTTCTACATTGTTCCTATAAACACAACATCTGGTGCATAAAAACATAATTGTTTGCCCTTTCTTTGTAAGAAATTTAAAAACTGTGGTCTCTGTACCTTCTCAAAGGGCCCTAAAGCTGTTTCCAGAAACAGAAAGAATGGGCAACATAAGATAGGTGCTCTACAATCATTTTGCAATGAGAAGAAAGAGATGAAAATTGCTTAATAAATTTTTATATACATATGCACATTTCAATTTTTTAAAAAAAAATATGTATATTCATATCATGTTAGTTTGGCTTAGATATAAAACAACAGGAATATGTTTAGATTACCTTTACTGGCATGGGCTTTTTATTTTATGATGGTGCAGGAAAGAAAAAAATGCAAGAAAATTATTCAACAAGTAAAATGAAAGCATCAAGGTTACGTGAGAGGACATTTATGATACTACATCAAGTCTAATGGCACCAAAATCACTAACAATTGAATTCATGCACTATGACTGCTGTGGTTATCTACTACAGCTTTTTCTCATGTTCCCCCCCCCCTTTTTTTTTAATCTTACCTTTACCTCAAATACATTTTTCTTTATTTTGGTTTCTAGTAGGACACAGTTTGTTCTGAATACTTTTTTCTATATATCGCTTGGGTTTTTCTCTACCAACTGCCTGCAATATTCCTTATGTATCTTATGTTGATCGAACCCCAAGAGAGACTTGATTGGGAAGGTTAACAGAGATTCTAAATCAGTTTTTCTCATAAAGCCACTGGTCTTCCTTATATTTAATGTAACTTTGGTTAGACAACAATCTATAGTACAATCCAGTCTGAGGAAATTCTTCTGGACCTCAAACCCAAGGCATGGCAACCCACATATAAGGAGATCCATCTGAATACTTGACTTAAAATGGGAGCTACAGGCACAGCAAGAAAGCAGAGGATAGTTCATCATCCAGCTCTCACACAGAATCTATTTTTTAAGTACTAAAAATTACTTTTAAAACATATATGTGAACATGCATACAACATTCAAACATATATACTATAGATATTTATTTATATATTTGACATGATGAAAATTTCTGATGACATCTATTTGTACTTGATACATTAATAATACTGTGTATTGTATTAATAAACACATAATTGAACAGATAGAATAAACAGTGATACAATAGTCGGGTTCTTTCTTTAAAAAAAATCTGATGCGATTTAATCTTCAACAGGTAATTCTTGGAAAGCTAAAATTGGGGTATTTTTTTTTCCTTAGGGTGTGATTTTAATTTCATTTATTTACTAAATTATTTCAAAAGTCATCACCACATTGATCTGTCACTGTGGTGAAATGTTGTGGTGTTTTACATGCCTAAGGATAATATATTGCTTTTTAAATTAAAGTTTACATTTCTCTGAGTACCTAAAAATATGCCCACAAATACACTATCAAGGGCAAAATGAGTTCTTTGTGATTCCTTATTAAATAAGTGTTGGCCGTTTTAGTCATCTTCACACACACATAAAAAAGTATGTTCCTTCTTTCTACTAACCTCATCACATATTCTTAAAATAAGATAAATCACCACAATTTGTATGATTGAACAAATCAGCAGTGATATTAATCCAACTTTTCAAAAATATTGCCTAAACTACTGAATCAACCAAAATTTATTTAGGCTACCTATTTAATATGTCCCAGTCATTGGTTAGTAAATAGCTTACTAGTCCTAACTTTGGTGTCTCTTCTGCGGTAGAGTGAAACTTATTCTGTTTGCTTTATTTATAAGTACTTAGGAGCACAAAAGATACTTTATTTGCTGTTATTACCATCAACCAAATGTTAAGTCAGCTATAATACATTAATAGTGGCTTCTATTTGAAGCATGACCACTGAACTCAGTGTTGTTCATTATGTCAAATACATTTTTAAAAATATATTTATTTCCATGATTAAGTCCTATGTAAATGATAAATTTAAAATGATTAATGTATGAAATTGGTAAGGTTCTGAATTCATAGAACTTGGGCTAAATCTTGGTTTCACTACTCAATAAGCACTGTGTCTTTGGATGAAAGGCTTAATGTTTGGTCTATTTCCTCATAAGTTAATGTAGATAATAATAATATTCATTGTAATAATGTATGCAACATGCTTTATGTCATTTTTGGTAGTTCCTTGACTAATGAGAGCTCTTAAAGTGTCAAAGATCAGACAAGAGGACCAACACTTATTTTCTATGCCCATTTCCCAGGCCACATCCCTGGTGGCCTTTTGCTCTGGCCCACAGCTGCAAGTGTCCTCCTCTACTGCTAAGATATTGGTAGAGAGAATACAAAGTTAAAAAGTTAGGATATTCATACAAACACTCTTTTGAAATAGGAAGTAGAGGCAATCAAACATGTATTTTTTTAAGATTTTATTTATTTATTTAAGAGAGAGAGAGAGCAGGAGTAGGGGAAAGACACAGAGGGAGAAGAAGAAGCAGACTCCCCACCGAGTGGGGAGCCCCACCCAGGGCTCAATCCCAGAACCCCAGGATCACAATCTGAGCAGAAGCCAGACACGTAACAGACTCAGCCACCTAGGCACCCAGTGTGTATTTTTTAAAAACAAAAGTTTTGGTGTTCACAGACAGAAATGGCAGTTTCAGGCCATTTCTATCCTAGAGGATAAACCTTAGGTACTCAGTTATATAGAGGAGTTCGAAATGTACCTTGAGCAGGGCTTTATAGCTTGTTAGTTTTCCAACACGAGTGGCCAGTTGAGGAAAGTGCAAATTAATATGTTCCATTTAAGTTTAATATGGGTCATACATTCATAGAGTGCAATGACGGGATGCAGCAGTATGCTCAAACCATCTTGTAGTAGTTTGCAAGAGCCAATTTGTAAATATTCAGAAAATATGTGAGCCAGGTTTTAGACATAGTTATGTTTAAAAACTAAAATTTGCATTACAGTTCCATAAATTATATTTTTAAGTGTTTTAAATACTTAAATCTTATCACATTTTCTCTTATGTGTGCTCTTATATTTACATTTCTTGCATTTCTGTAACTATGTTACCGCACATCTCTTCCCAACTCTGTGGTAGGCCACATTTCACTGGAAGCTTAAAATTGTCTACAATAGAAATATATATACCAAGAAAATCTATGAACACTACAGATCAGGACTTGTTTTTTTTTTTTTTTAATTGTGTAGACTTAAAAAAAATGGAGAATGTCTGAAATGGAGAATCAACTTGAGTATTGTGTCTTTGACCCTTAACATGAACACATTCCCTTCACAATAACTGAGCAATGAAGAATCCTACAAGATTTTGCTTCAAGTCTTTATTTGCATGTAACTCAGAAAGGTCATGCCTGTCCCACAGGTACCTATAAGATTTGCTAAAGATTCTGTTGCACAAGCATCACAATTCGACTTGTCCTGTAAATACCTGCTTCTCTCATTCTTTTAGAGATGTTGTTTCCAAGAGTATTTCCAAGTAAACATACTGTATACAAATCTCTAAGTCTGTGTCCTGAGAAACTCAAACTGAGACAGGTAACGTCTGGAGTGATTTGAGGAAGCAAATTATAAAATGGGATTTTGCAGCAGGCTGACAATGAAAACACTTTCCTTGATGGTGTATGGACTATAGATAGCACCAGGTATGGTGTCATGGTGCAGTTGTTAAAATTGCAAATGAGGATGAACTATGGTGACATACAAGTGTAAAGGTATGAATTGTCAGGAATAGTATCTCAGGATATCGAGGGGTAAAAAGAATTAGTGATTGTAAGGATCACGTAATAATATGGCTGTTGTTGATAGATTCACTCAAAGTCAACGAAAGTTTGAAGGTAAATTATCACCAGTTTATGGCAAAATTCAAAAAGCAGAGGGACTAACGGGCAGCATATAAAGAGATAATCCTCTCCTTTAGCAAGAGAGCAGAACAAAAAAGAGAAGCAGTTTTAGGATTTAATTGAAAGGGTAGCAGAGTGTCAAGGCAGTTTAAATTCTCAAATCCAGCAAATCTGTTAAAGCCAAGATTAATATTTTATAGGAAAAAGTGGAAACTATTTGAGATAGAATAGAGGCATGAGGATTGATGCGCTGAAAAATCAAGAATCCTCAGATTCCCTGGAATACTTTGGGTCTACCAAAGTGGCCAAATCCTCCATATTAGTGTGCCACATACCACCACCCCCATTTAAAATGGAAACAATACAAAGTCTCTATTTTAAAATAAAACATTCACTACTGCACTCCCACTTGCCCTTCTGGCCACCAGGGAAGGAACTGGGATCAAGACATTACAGAATCTGGCTTGAGAAAGTGTTCAGTCTGATACGAGAAGAAAGGGGGCTCTATGCTGAAGAAGCAGCAGGACCTAGCCAAAATATTCTGGCAGGAGCTAGGGGATAATATATAAGATTGGATCTTGAGGACACTGGGAAATAGTACAAAATTGGATATGTTTTTTATATGGCAGCACTCTCTTATAACACAGGATTTATCACCCCAACCAGGATTCTGGGAGATATGCTAACATCCTGCTAGGATGACTTTCGGAAGCTTGGAGAAACAGTATTCCACAGTAAAACTGATAAGCCAAAAATACATGGCAGATGGTAGAAGAAAGGATCATAAGACTCAGATAAGCAGGGTTATTAGAATAAATCTACTAACAAAACCCATCCACCTATTCTTTCTCATGGGAAGATGCAGAGGACATTCTGTTCATTAAAGCAATAAGGATGCAATGTTGAAGAGAGTTACCCTCTCTTATATGGCTGTTATCCCTTCTCAAATTGTTCTATAATTCCTGGATATTTTTTTCTATTATTATTTTTATTTTTTCTCTGCATTTTAGTTTGGGGATTTTCTATTGATCTATCTTTAGACTCATTATTTCCTTTTCTGTGTCCAGTGTACTGCTAGACATTTCAAAAGCCTTCTTCATTTCTGCTAAGGTATTTTTAATTTTTCTCATTTCCTTTTGAATTTTTACTTAGACTCTCTTTTTGTTTATAGTACGAGTCCATTCTTGTATGTTGTCTGCTTTTTCCATTAGAATCCTTAGTATAGATCATAATTATTTTAAAATCCCTGTCTGATAATTCTAAAATCTATCATGTTAATCCAATTCTGATGCTTATTTTACTTCTTTAGACTATTTTTCTTCCTTGCCTTTTAGCATTACTTGCAATTTTTTGTTGAAAATCCTCATGATATATTGGATGATGGGAATGGAGGACTAAAAGGAAAATGTGCTTCTGTAGGTCTCCTCTACTCATGGTAACATTGTACCATACTTCTGCCATATGCAGGTTTTTCTAAACCAAAAAATTCTGCAATCCACAGGGATGTCCTACAATTTAACTTAATTCCGACATTATCTGGAATAGTGCCGGCCACACAGGACCTTTCCCCACCCAACCCCACATTGAAGGTGCCAACTATGAATACAGGTTGTCACTGGTGTTTTTGACTGACCAGAGTTTCCCATGACTCCCTCCTTGTATTTGATTAGTTTGTACAGTGGCTCCTAGAACTCAATAAAACAATCTACTTAATGGACCACTGGTGTATTACAAAAGATTTTAGAAAATACAAAATAGTAGCCATATGAAGAGATACATAAGACAAGTTATGGGGTGAGGAGCACACAACCTCCATGCTCTTTGCAGGCATGACACCCTCTCCTCATTTCCACATGTTCACCAACCCAGAAGCTCTCTGAGCTCCTTTTGGGATTTTTAGGATGGTTTCACTGCTAAGCATGCTTGATGAATTCATTGGCCATTGGTGATTAATTCAATCTCTGACCATAGTCTCCTCTGACATCAGGGAATGAAACAGAAAGTTTCAACTCTCTAATCTTGATTCCTCCCCCTGGCAACAAGCCCCCATCCTTAGGGACTTTCCAAAAGTCATCACATGAACATAAACTCATGTGCGGTTGAAAGGGGCTTGTTAGGAATAACAAGAGATCTATTTCATCTTTATGGCTCTGGAGTGATTTGAGGAAGAGATGATTGTGTGTATGTATATATAAGCATATACAAAGAAGATCCTCCCATTGTTTTCATCACTGAGGAAATTCCAAGTGTTTTAGGGTCTCTGTGCCAGAAATGAAGGCAATATATATATATATATATATATATATATATATATATATATATATTTCTTATTATAAATTGTGGTATCACTGGAGGTAAATAGGTATTTGGTGTGAGGTTTTATATTAATAAGAATAGGAACTCCACTGTGTTTACTCTTTGCTGTAGCTCTAGGTAACAGAAGTTTCAATTTCCTTTGGGGTCTTTGCTTATGTTTTGTGTTGCCCTATGTCCTACTTCACTGAAAGATTTTTGCATCTTGCAGCTATGTCTATTGTAATTCACTGCAATTATACCAGAGCCCTGTTGTTTCATTGTCAAGGTTTGAAGAAACTGAAATCTTTTTCAATTTTATGATGAAATGGGAATATTTTAGTTAGTGAGTCTGGGTCCCTGAGATGAAGAACACATCCATTTCTTAGCTTTCTTCCTTCCCCTCATCCCCTTAAGTGATAGAAAAACTAGACAGGGCTGGAGTCTGAGATATGCCCTTCCCTCAGGTAGGATAGGCTCCAGTAACATTTTTTTTTTCCTGAAGATTGGGCCTTTGTTATGGAAAATGTTCTTAATTTATTTCACAGCTATTATTCTACCCTTCCCCTGGGAGAGCCAAGAGTTGATCTTTCTTGACTCTTTACTGTGAGGACTTTGGGGGGGTTTCTGGATATAAAACCCACAGAAGTGTGGGAGACACTCTAAGACTTGACTCCCAGAAACTTTTCACTCCATGTTACTTCACACTCTGCCTCCAGCAATTCATTCAGTTTACCAAATAATTAAGTTATGGCTCAACAGCTTCTTTTGGTAAGTAGAAGTAGAAGTAGAAGAAGAATCTCCTCTGTGACTGTCTGGATTCACTTCTCTCTAAAGATTTTGAGGTGGCATTTTGTCCTGTGACTTTTTCTCTGATAAATTAGAGAAAGCCGTCAATTTTGAGTTTGTTCAGCATTTATTTACCATAAAGATGGGACTGATAATTACTAAATGTCTTACACGTTGGAGATGAAACCAGAAGTCTTTTCATACTCTTTTAATAATTGACACACTGGGGGCACCTGGGTAGAGCAGTTGGTTAAGCAACCAGTTATTGATTCAGACTCAGATCATCATCTCAAGTAGTGAGATCGAGCCCCATGTTGTGCTCTATGCTCAGTGGGGAGTCTGCTTGAGACTCTCTCTCCCTCTGCCTCTTCCCCTGATTTCTCTCTCTCTCTCTCCCATATATAAATAAATAAATCTTTAAAAAAATAATCAATGCTCTGGTCAAGAGCCAAAGTGATATTGGTGTCTTTCCTTTTTCCTTAATTGCACTTATCTTCTCTGCACTCACCAGTGTCCCATTATGTAACATCTTCTTTACCACAAAAGTATAACTTTTCAGATGTGGTTTTCTTCTAGAGCAAATTTCTCAACTGGAAGATGATATTTCCTTTCCCCAGACAACGTGGCCACAGGTATATGTTCTAGGCTTGACCAATAGGATATTCCTGTTATAATATATGAATCTTGAAGCAGTGGTTCAAATACCCAGGAATAGCAGAGAAATTGAATGGACATTGTAGAAGGATCCTGTATGAAATGAAGTGGAGAGTAATGAATGATGTCTTTGTTATTGACAGAGGTCTTACCAGTTGCTTTGATTTGACCTCCTCTTTGTTTTACTGCAGCCCATTTTCCCTTAGCCCTTGACTACGTTTCAAGGCTGTACATTTTTAATCTAGCCTTTGACTTTCCAATAAGTTCATTGTCTTCTTAAACTATTCAGGGTTAGTTTTTCTTGCATACAACCATGAAAATTGGCAAACGGGTATTCAAAATATTAAAATTTATTTGTATTTGCCTATTGACATCAAACCCATGACAATAATATCTTCATTATGACATCATAGTTTTTTTTAATCTTTTACTTTTCTGATAGGAATAATACAAGTAAAATACCTAAAATCTACTATTTACTGAGTACTTTACAATGGAAGTTAATTTACAATTTAGGTAATTCATTATTCACCCTGTGTCTAATAGGAAAGTCTTTTGCTACTAAAAATAAGTACTATATTGGAAGTTATAACTAGAATTAGTTATTAAAATATTCACTAGCACAATAAATCCATCAGTAAAATATGATCTTCTAAAATATAGTAAATTGATATTCATTTCAAGGCAAAGCTATTCCTTGTGAGGTTAATTTCATATATACACCATAGACTCACAAAGATTGACTGTTCTATATATATTATACAAAGGTAAAATACTTAATTGATAGTTTCAGAGAAAGTAGAAATTAATGAGGAAAGAAAACATCTTGAATAAGAATTCCTGCACTTCAGTTAAAATACATTTATTCTATTAAAGTTTTACATTATTTCCTGCTTTTCAATCAGAGTGAACAGTAATATTAAACACTTAGTGATATTTAGCATAAAATAAGGAAATGAAAATCAGAAAGTAATGTCAAAGGGCAATGTTTTTAAAAAATAAAATATCTATGAGCACTATTTTATAAATCACAATGTATTAATTGTTAGGTTTTATATTCAGCTTAAGGTTGCCTCTGAGCTGATTTAATTCACAGTAACTGAGATTCCTATAAAAGCTCTAGGGAGGGAGTGAGAAACTAGTGCTATATGGAAAAATGATATTTTGTTATAGATATTCTGTTGAACTGAAACATTCAAATGTGTGCTAAGTGATGAGTGATTTCTTCAGTTTCTTGAGGCATTCTTTACTATGCGATCCCACTTTGATTTTAATTGCAAACATACCCACACACAGATAGAATACAGTTGTATGTTTAAAACCATATATATACAGGAATATTTGACATCCATATATTCATTTTTAAAGTGCCATTTCTTATAGGGGAGGCTCAGTCAGTTAGGCATCTCATTTTTTATTTCAGCTCAGGTCATGATCTCAGGGTAGTGAAATTGAGCCCTACATTGGGTACCTCACTCAGCCAGGAGTCTGCTGGAGATTATTACTCTCCCTCTCCCTCTGCTCCTCTCCTTTGCACTCTCTCTCTCTCTCTCTCTCTCATAAATAAATATATATTTTTAAAAAGTGTAATTCCTTATATACTTTGACCACAATGAGATTATCAAACAAAATTAGAAATGGTGACTGAGAAACATACATTCAATAAATAGTTCGATATCACATTATATGTCACTATTCTTGTTTGAAAAGGAATAAGATTTAGAGTCAAATGGAAATTAGAATAAAGCTATACAAAAAAAGCAATAGAGCAACAGGATGCAGGGTCATTTTGAATATCTACAAATTAAAATTTACAGAAATTGTAAGCATTTCTGCAAAGTTAGTTGAGCTGGCTTCAATATTAAGAAATCCTCTTTAGAATGTGTAAATCTCACACAGTCTTCCTATTAGTGTTCTAATAAGCTCTTAAATTGTTATTGGTGGTGGTGGAGGTGATGGTGTGTTAATGAGTAGGGAAACAACAGAGAAATAAAGTTATTGGAAAAAGTTACTGTCTTTTGCGTCTCCAAATTCATGACATGTGAAGGATCATAAATGTTATATACAGTTGTGTATATTTTTTGTTAATCACCAAATCATAATCTTCAGTCAAAATAGTTTATTCCAAAGGAAATAATTAATTATTTTTGGATTTTTAAATTTAAACCAATGCCATACCTAATTTAATATTTAATTTCATTTAATTTGCCTTTTTTCCCCAACCCATAAGCCTATCTTTCCAGTTCACTTTCTCTTTACATTCTTTCCAATTTTCAACCCTTATCCTCACATCTCACAGACAACACAACAGCAGCCAGTATGTCTTAGAGTCCATGCCCACCTCAGCCATTAACTTACTCTGAGATTTAGCAAAATTTCCTTCAAGTGATTTTTTCCCATTTTGTACTTCCTGTAATAGTTCCATATATCGCATCCACATTAATTTTCTCAAACCTTTTTTTTTCTATGCAGTACTCTTGTTAAGCCTTTCCAATGGCTTTCATTGCAAAGTGAAAAAAGTCTTTCACAATTTTACATCAACCTATCCTCATTCTAAAATGGATCCAAAAGTTATTACTGATAAAATTGAAACCCAGTTGTTTTCTTTTACTTTTGTGCCTTTTTCTCTTTTCTCATTCCTAGGATAACTACCTTCCTATAGGTTTATAAACATAGAAATTTAACTTGGAATGATCTAATAACATTTTTCTATTTCTACTTGAAATCTTTGATTTATTTTTGTCTTGTCTGAGAATTCCTGGTCTTCTCACCTTTTATTGAGATCCCTCTAGATCTCTGTAAGTGTCTTTTGAGGATCCATACGTAGCAGGAGTAATAAAATCTTTTCTTACAATAGCTTCCAAATACCTATTTAGTGAGTGATTATTGGATAAATAAGGAACAAAGAAAAAGCCACAGAAAAATGTTAATTAGTTTAGTAAGGAAAACCAATCTTGCAAGTTGAAATAAAACTTGCTTTTTTTTTTCTTTTCTGTGTTCCATTAGCATTGTTCCCTTGTATTTCTAAATGATACCATGTTTGATTTATCTTTAGAGCCAGCTTTTCTTTGAACCCTACAAAATTAAGGCATCTGTCTCTACTTCTCCTATATTCAGTCTTTGTAGTAAGACTATCACTCTGTGATACCAACTCTTCATGTGGCAAACTTTCCTAAAAGTTGGAACTTTGTAGAACTTTGAAAATACAATGCATTATTGACCTGATTGTCTAATACCCAACAGATTACTTTTTCTAGGGCTTAGTTCCCACATTATCTTTTGATGTTCCTGCGGAAGAGGTGAGTACTTGCAACACCAGCAGCCTAATTAGGAGCACTCTTGTCACTAGGGGATATCTCAGACCTTCTTCAAGCTCAATCATCATGTCCTGAAATATAGGGTGGGGTAATGCATCTTATAAATGCCAATTTATTTAGGTTCTAATCACAGATACTTCATCAACTGACAAAAGAAAAACCTCAGTAGGTACACCACTTCAAAATCTGGGACAACTTACATGTAATTTCAGGAATCAGCAGGGACACACAGCTGGAGAAAAATAAAAAGCTTGCTGTAATTGAAAATTGCCTTGCAGCTTGTTTGTGATTAAAATGAAGTTCAGTTTCTTGAAATCTTGTTTAGCAATTAAATCTGTTTTACTTAGGCATTGAAATATTGTCTATTGTCCTGGAATGATCAAACTGGTACAGACATGTCTTAGCATTGAATGTTACATGAAAATGTGAATTTAGAAAAAAATGTAGCTTGAATTGATCACCACAAGCAGAAGGCTGTCTTTGAAGGAAATGAGTGGAATAACCAGCTCAGTTAAATTGTCTGTCTGACTTGAAAATTCTGAAATAAATTAGATCATTATATTAGCAAGAAAGTTAATGATGACAAAGCCAAGTATCATACCTAGAAATGAACTATCTCAAGGCCAAATGCTCTATACACACACTTCTTTTGCTCAAGCTTTTCCAGTTCACTAATTTCCCTTGTGGTCTGTTATGCTAGTATATGCAAATAAATTTGTGGTTAATAATATCTATTATCTTCAACTAGGCTCCAAATTTCATTGTTTCCCAACAGCTGCTTCAAATAAATAAAAACGAAGGTAACATTTACAAAGGGAAGGAAATACTTCCTGTTCTTCTAAAAGGACTTCATTCTTAGTAGCAAAATAACACAATGAAATTTATTTGATTCACTTTGCTGCTCTGGGAACCTGCAATCATCCTCCAAGTTCTTGGGAATATGGTTTTTGACAGCTTTGTTTTTTAGTTAATATTTTCACTGTTGAAAGGCTTATGTACATTTTCCTCCACTTTAATCTGTTTTCCCATAGAGAATGTAATAAATTCTCCTGCAAATATTTGCATGTCTGTGTATTTCTCTTGGTATGCTGTTTACATTAAGGCTCTCATATAAGTTAGATGAGTTCACCTCAGTAGCTACAGCTTCATTATTAACACAGTCTACATGGCATAGTTCAAGATCTTTCAAAGAGAAATTTTATATAATCACTGTTATTCCAAGTCCACATCACTGAATGAACACTGTCGATGTATTTCAGAAAGAAATAGAAGAGTTAATTTAGAACAGGTCTATTAATAGGCAGATAGGTCCGGTTTTGCTTCACAAAAACTTTTGAATCCTTCTCCCTCTCCCTCAAAGGAAGGTTTCTGTCTGATGTTTGATTATTCTTGATACACTTGATTGTAAATCACAAGTGGGCTTGCCTTGCCTTTTGAACCACAGCTGTCTGCCTGTGCTCCCTGGGATGCTCACCTCAAAAGCTAGTTTTAATCTTTTTGTAAAGAAAAAAAAATATGAATATATAAAACATAAGGATACCTAGGAAATGAGTATTTCACTGTGGTTCCTAAACTTGAAAAGAATCACATGTGTTGAGAGAAATAAAGCAGAGTCTCAGGGTTCAAAATGTTTGCCAAATGTCTGTCTCCTCTTTTCAATGTAAAAGATATTAGTATGTTTGTATCCACTCCTTCTCTGCCTAACACGATAGCAGTTGCATTAATATTAGAATGAAATGGATGTTGTGGTTATCAAACATTTTTATCTTTAGACTCCTTGATATAATTCTGGGAAAATATGTAGCCATAGTACATTTTAAATAGAAATCTAAATTTTATCATAAGTTTAATGACAAAAGGCATAATGTACATTTCATGTGTTTTAAATATATTTTTATCAAATATTAGAACTACAAATTTAGCTTATACTTTTTAAAGACAATGACCACTATAACCTAATTAGAGAAACCAATTCTTAAGGTCAGTAAGCCAAATCAAACTATGTCAGAAAAAAAAGCCTCTGGATCCCTCCGTGGCTCAGCGGTTTCGAACCTGCCTTCAGCCCAGGGCCTGATCCTGAAGACCCCGGATCGAGTCCCACGTCAGGCTCCCTGCATGGAGCCTGCTTCTCCCTCTGCCTGGGTCTCTGCCTCTCTCTCTCTCTCTCTCTCTCTCTCTCTCTCGAATAAATAAATAAATAAATAAAATCTTAAAAAAAGAAAAAAAGACTGATTCAATTTTTATTTCTAAAGACCTACCTATTAATGCATACTCCCATGACAACAATCTCATATCTCCTCGATGAATTTCTATAATAGAATACTAGATAGGTTTGATGGGGAAATTTACTGAGTTTATTTTGGGGGTGAAATAAGGTACTGACCCCTCCAATATGTCTTGTTTGCTCTCACGAGGCTCTCAATCATATGCAAGACATTCTCAAAATGTGCTTTTTTTTTTCATCAGCTCTCAAGGTTTTGCCATCACTAGGATGGCTCTGTAATGGGATTCAAGATGGAAAATTTGCCTTAATGTTGTGAAATGAGAGCAGACAGGTGATTGTAAAAAAATATTGGAACAGAGAGCCAAGAGACCCCAGGTTTTTTTGAGGTAGGAAGTTGGATATCTGAAAAATAATTTCCTAAAAATTATATATGCTTGTGTATTTCCTAGAGAGACTTTAAGTATTCACAGGAGTATATACAGCCCAGTTTGACTTTGAAGACTTGCTTGGGACAGCGTGTAATCAGACTCTTCTACTTTCAGGTAAGTAAATAAAGTTGAATGTCAATGAATTACCTGCACCAAAAATTGTGTGTCCTTTTAGAGTCCGCAAAACTAGTTCTTGTATTGTTTTCTTCTTGAAATCCTCCTCATCTGACTTTATCATATACATATCATTTGTTTTCTAGAGAACCATTGTCTCCTTTTTCAAAAATCCGGTGGGCCCCTATTACCACAGACTGAGAAAGAGGGGCCAAGACTTGTGGGCTTTCCAAACTAGGTTTTAAAATTTTTCCTTGTATCATTCATTCATGCTAGTAAAAAAAAAAAAAAAAAAAAAAAGGTTTAGGAACATGTGACCTTCATGGAAATTGGAACGTATTCAAAATATATGGTTTCTTTCTAGGTCACTCTGTCTAGACTAACACTGAACAAATTGTCTACTTTAGGTATATTATATATAACTGTACTTTAAATTTCTTTAAGTGAAGGATTAGTTATCTTTCCCTTTGATTATCTCATCAAGTAGCTTAGTATAGTGGTTTGCAAATAATAGACATTTAATAAATATTGAATGACTTGTTTTAGCAATCTTGATTTTAAAGTTAGAGGCCGAAAGATGATTGTTAGCAGGGAAATCTTGCTCCAGGGTACTCAATTAAAACGATGATCATAATCCAAGTAAACAAAGCATATGGTTAAAATTAAATAGAAGGTAGATCACACAAAGCAAAACTAAACTATGTTAGCATGCATTTTTCTCATTCATATTTTTTATTTGAAATTAAACAGAGAATCCTGAGAACTCCAACTAGTTCCATAAATATGAGTAAATTCTTTAAGTCTTCTCTTCTAAATTTTAAAGTCCATAAAATTTTTAAAAATTAACCTGGCTGACAAAATTATTTCTCTTTGCATGTCTCATGATTCTCTATGATCTTTTCTACGAAAGATCTGCCTATCCCCATGTTTTACTAAATTGTGTTTTGACTTTTAGACAATTTAACACCTTTCCCTACAGCAATTGGTACTTTTTAACTCCTAATTTACAACAGAGAAGTGGTTATTGTCTGATATGTCCCTGGCTCCGTGACTATCATTTATTCAAACACTAGTTCAAAAACAATAGTGAATGACAACCATGTACCAATCACTGGGGGTACCTCACTTGCTGAGTCAGACCTGGTTCCTGATGCTTATGAAGACATAATCTATCCTGGGTACACAAACAAAGCATCACAACCATTTATGATAAATACTCATGGAGATGAGTAAGTAAAGGCCACAATAAAAACAATGTGGCTTTTTTTTTTTTAATCAATACATCAGTGACATACTTTCCTTATCCTTATTCTTATCTACAGATATCCAGGGCACTTATACCATCTTCAAAGATTAAAGCATTTTATCAATCATGACTTTCTGCTTAATAGCTAGGTACATCAACATCCAAGACTATTATCTTGATCTGTGTTCCACTTAGTTCTCTGACAAACTGACATGTATAAGACCTTAAGTACTCTTGAATTTGTTTTAATCTTGTTTCAATTTAAGATTTCAATTATAAATTGTTTTCTATTCATCAATATTCTGCTTTGCATTTTACATATATTAATTCATGTAATCCTCATAACAAACCAATGAAGCTGCTGTAGGTTGAATTGTGCTCCCTCAAAAGATATGTTGAAATCCTTATCCCCAATAACTCCAAAATAATTTTATTTGAAAATAGGGTCTTTACAGAGCCTATTAAAATGAAATAACATCATTAGGTGGGTCATAACCCAATATGTCTGGTACCTTTATAAAAGGGGAAATTTGGACACAGGGACATGCACAGAGGGGAGACAATATGAAGAGACACAGGGGGAACGTGACCATCTACAAACCAGAGAGTGCCTGAAGCTATAAAATCTATGAGAATGGCTTGGAACTAATCCTCCTCCAGTGCCTTCAGAGAGAGCACAGTCCTGCCAGTATGATCTCAGACTTCTGGCCTCCAAAATTTCATGAAAATAAATTTCTGTTGTTCTAAGCCACCCAATTTGTGGTACTACTTTGTTATGGCTATCCTAAGAAGCGAATTTAAAGGTAGTGTAAAGAATTAACCTTGTCCAAGGAGAGGTCTGTCTTTTTCCTTCAATTCCTGGCTAATGTAAATCTATATCCTTTCGCTATTAAAAAAAAAAGCACATAAATATGAGCATAACAGCTTCTAGTGAGTTCTGTTCACCTACTAGTAAGCTTTTGAAGCAGAAGGTGGACTTCGGACCCCCCAAACTTGCAGAAGTCTTAAAAGTGAGGGTGGTCTTAGAGATTTCGTGGAGTCTATGAATAGATGCTATATTGATCTTTCTGTTACATTTGATGAAGAAAAATTCTAGGGAGCACCTGAGTAGCTGAGTCTGTTAAATGTCTGCTTTTGGCTCAGGTTATGATCACAGGGTCCTGGATCAAGCCTGGGATCTGACTCCCTGCTCAGTGGGGAATCTGCTTCTTCCTCTTTGTCTGGCTAGTGCTCTTTCCTTCTCCTTTTCTCTCAAATAAATAGATAAAATCTTAAATAAAAAGAAGAAGAAGAAGTTTTCCAGATGATTTTTTCATTGGTCTAAATCAGGAAACAGCAGGTTATGGCCTATACAGGCCAAATAAGACCTTTTGGTTATTTTTGTCAATAAAATTTCATTAACACAAAGCACACCCATTCATTCACATATTGACTATGGTTGTTTTGCACTAAAATAACAAGAGTAGTAATGGAGAGAACTTACAGCTCTCAAAGCTTAAAATATATAATATCTGACCCCTTATGTATGAAAGCTTGCCAACCACTGTAATAAGTCATGGTATTCTGTTTGGTTGTGTTCAGATCTATGAAAAACTTGCCTGCCATATTGGTAAGGAGTTTGGGATGGTATCTGTTAGTACTGCAACCAATTTTCTGATGCCATTACAATTTGCAGTGGTAATCCTGTGTGCCTTGGTCCACAGAAAGTACATAATAAATATTACATTGATTTCAAGAAAAATCTTATTAGGCTTACTTTTATCTACAAAATTAAGTTCAAAATTATTTCCATGTCATACAAAGCTTTCCATGATTTGGGCCCACACCTTCCTTCCAATATCATCTACAGCTACTTTCATTCATATAGCCTCTGATTCCATCACACTAAACACGGCAAGAACTTTCAAGGCTCATCTTTCAAGGCTGAGCTGAAATGCCCTACTTCTTGAATTTTTTACGTCTCTTCCAGTGTAAATAATTCAGCACTTCCTTCAAACTTTTACAACTTTTATATGTCAACAAAACCTATCACAGTATTTTTCAGTAATATTACAGATAACTTAAAATGCATGACAAGTGAATGAATAACACTCAAGGAAGATTTCCTGAAAGATATATATATGTAACTACTGATCTAAGTCTCATATCTTGTGACTTAAAAATTTAATGGAAGATTAAAATTTATTTCTTCTAGCACTGACACTCAGTCATTAATATTACCTCTCTTCTAATAAAAGCACACCAAGATTGCCATGACCATGTCTTATTTTTTATATATTACAAGACTTATCAGACTATTTGATAATATTATAGTTGCTTAAAATTCATGATGAATAAATGAATAGTATTCATGATCACCTTAGTGGACTTATATCTTTCCCTCTTTCTGTTTGTGATAAAGCCAAAACTTCATTTCCTCCTTATTTCCTTCAGCTTGATTTCACCATATAATTCCAGATGGTATTCTTATTTTTCCTGTGTTGTAGCACACCTAGCAGAAAGAGAGTTGACTTTTTTATGATCTACTATTCTTCTTTAACTAGAAGAAGATGATGAAATTATGTGCTGTGGATAGATCCCATGTACTTTGTATTTGCAACAGCTGGAACCTAAAATTGTTTGGCATTTTTATTCGTCTTTTTTAATACCAAGCCCTACTCTTTAATATAACTGAGACAAACTTTTATTTGTCTAAAGTATCTCACCTTTTCCTCCTCATCCCACCATGTGTACATACATGCTCACAAGACTGATTCACCAAATATAGAAAATTTTGGGGTGAAATAAATTAATCTCCTCATCTGATTTTAATATCAAGCTATTAGTCTTTAAGAGCCAAGTATACAAATACAGTTAATGTGATAATTTTACACATTAGAAAACTTATCCAGGTAAGTTTCTCTGTGGGGAAGTAGAAAAAGGACAAACCCTATGTGTACTGTTCTCTATATTCTGTAAGCTTTCTTGAAGAGACAAGTCCTGCGAAAATTTTATACGAATTCCAGTAATTTAAATAGTCTGATAATATCATGATTCAATGGTTGGAAATGGTAAAATATATATGCCTGATCCTGCTTTAAAAAATCTGTTAGACCTGGTTTCTAATATAAGATAAGGCCTCACTATTCAATATGACCTGAAAAGACAAGATAATTGAAGAAATTCATACAAATGTAAAGTTTCTCATATAATATTGATAAAATAGGAATTGGATTAAGAAACAATATAGCTAAGTAGCTATAATTCTCTGTGTGTTTCTTCTATAAAAGTCACCACCTATTACAAGTCTATCAAAGGCCTTTTTAGGATTATCTTCCTTCATTGGGTCACTGGGTAATGGACGTCCATAAATTTGTTTATTCAATAAAATTTATTACATTCTCATTTGTTACTGTGCTTAAGTTTCTCCTAGTTAAAGATTATAAAGTAAAATGCGGGACTCACATTTTCATGGCAGAGAAAGACAAACTTCCCATTTGGCGCTAATCGAGTTCTTCCACAAAAGCTAGAACCTGAACCTGCCATAGTAACACATATGTAAAAACGGCTAACAATGGCTAACAAGTTGTTTTTGGAAAGATGGAAAAAAAAATCCCTTCTTCACAAATTTAAAGGAACCAATGTCTGTAATTTTAACGAAGTCTATACATGTATTAGAATCTTTGAAAAGTGAGTGGTTAAAAGCCTGACCATTTAAATCCTGCCACATTTGTTTACTTACCAGTTTGTGAATGTGAGCAAGTTTTTTAACCTCTACCTCTAGTCCTCAGCTTTCCTTATCTGTAAAATCTGAATACTTCTAGTATTTGTCTCATTTTATTTTTTCAGAATTAAATTCACTGATACAAGAAAAGCACTTACAGTAAGTTCTGGCTCATGGCCAGTGCTCAAGACATGGAAGATATTTTAAGGAAATTTCTTGCCATGAATCGTTGATGTGG
Source organism: Nyctereutes procyonoides (assembly GCF_905146905.1). Lineage (NCBI taxonomy): Eukaryota > Metazoa > Chordata > Mammalia > Carnivora > Canidae > Nyctereutes > Nyctereutes procyonoides. The sequence continues at coordinate 14,296,896 of NW_026575047.1, read as the reverse complement.
CAACAATCACACACTGAGAATCTGTAAAGTGAGTACCATCATTCATGTACTCATGGAATGGCTCTGCTCTTACAGTGTGCTTTTTCAAAAACAAAAACAAAAACAACAACAACAACAACAAAAAAAAAAACAAGATAAAAAAAAGAAACAAAAACAAAAAACAAATGAGCAAAAAAAACCCTGATGTTTCAGAGTTAATTCCTGGGAGCAGTAAATAAATGCTGATGACTTCTGTTCTTGCACCAGCTGTTGATATGTTGTACTGTCCCTGTATTGTACTGATTCCAGGTAGCTTTCTTATGACCCTTGGAATGGCCTTTTCCCATGTTTTCACTGATTAAACAAAACTCTTGTTTTTCCAAAGTAAAAATCTCAAATTCCTCAATATGTCCAAGCTCTTGCCCCAGCTCACTTCTCTGGCTTAAATTTCTTCTGCTTCTCTGGCCCAATATGATCTAATAATATCCAACTAAGAATTATTTCTGTCTCTTCAAGCTTGGAATATTCACTTTACCTGAAAAGCCTGGCCCACCCTGCCTAACTGGGAAAAATAAATACACTGTGCTAAATCACTATCATATTTTGAAAGCTTCTTTATCCCTATTCTGTCCCATTCTTGATAGAGTTAACAGCTTTCTACACTTTTATATACTTTTATTATGTCAGATCAGCTTTCATTTTAAATATTGTTTCCCTTTCCTGTCTTCAGTACAATGACCTGAACTCCTGTGCTCAGCCAAGTCTGGGTAAAATTAAGTGTCCCATAAGTACGGATTCATCAAATTTGTCAATGTCTTAAAGAAGAGTAAAGAAGAATATTTTCACAGTATAAGGGTGTTTTGGGTGAAATATATTGACTATGCCTATAAGTTAGAGATAGGCAATATATATTTTAAAAATTTATTAACAGATCATAAAGTTAGCAAAGGAATGCCTCAGATGCCTTTAAAATAGAGGATGACATTAAATTAAAACTTTTCGTAGTAGAATTGTTAAAATGAATTTAGATCCAGTGAGGAAATAGAAGCTGAAGACAGCTACTGGTTCACAGAAGTATAACCATGACTGGATAGCTCAGGTGATAGTGGCAGTTAGCACCAGTAGCAAAGGACTTAGATTTTATACCAGTGACAGCTACATAGCTTCTCTCTGACCAATGCAACAGAAAAAGCTAGTACCCTTGGCCATGTCCAGTATTGGAAGAGTGCTTATGAGCAGATCAGGAAACATATGGCACCAATTCCATTAAAACAACAACAACAACAGTAGCACCTGTTCTTGTTTGCTCAGTTTTATCAACCCTACTCCCTAAGAACAATGACTTTGCAAGGATTTGAATTCTAAGTCCACATCAAAGAAATGTTCTTTACAATTATATTATAGAATAATATATATTATGGTATATAATATATTATGGTATTATATATCAGAGATTGGTTTTAAAAAGTGTATGAGAATAGGGAAAAGTTTGCAAATGAAAAAGTGAACTTGCAGTAGTATCTTTTCTACACAGTGTTATGGGGAAAACAACAGACAGTCATCACCAGTGCTGCTTGTTTTCAACTTTTCTTGATAAACATGACTGTACAATAGCTCCTTTTCAGACATTCATACCTAATGAAGATGTTTGTAAGATTTTAACAATTTTTAAATAATTGTGAAAATATGTAAATGAAAAATATTCTCTGGTTAAATGCACCGGGCTTTATTATTCACAAAGCTTCAAAAACAAGTCACATTGTTGTTAAAATTCTAATATCAAAATTCTGCCTCTAAATTAACTTCAGAGGTGCTATGTGAGCTGCAGAACATTACGAGAAAGAGAGTGAGTATGTCTATCAGTTGGTCATCAGAAAACATTTCAGAATGTCCTAATACCACACAATAGGAGTCTATATAAGTCACTGGCAAATAAAAATAAACATAAGGGTATATCAGAGATTTTCATATTTTTTCAACTTCCCACATTTTAATAAAAACTTGAAAGTATGACAGTTTAAATGCTTAAATTTCAAAGATATTTGTTAGATTTTCTTTGAATATCAATTGACACATATACAAATGCATTTTTTAATTCAGTACTTGAGAAGATTGTCACAGATGATATGCTTAAGGCACTTCTTAAAAACTTTAGGTCAATAATATCAAATCCTATAACTCAGAATTTTAAAAATGGCAGTTTTGTCTAAGATAAACAAAAATGTGAAAGACAAATCATTATTACTCAGCTAATAGTCATATGTTACTTACATGATAAGCAAATAATTTTATATAAATCATTTTTACTGAAAATCTTTGCATGATACTTATTATATCCCCTACAGTATGAAACAGAAGGAGTTTATGGTACATTCCTGGGTAAGGAAACACAGGATTGAACCAAATTTGTGAAAGGACTTCTCTGAGCACTAATATATTAATGGCTATTGTGCATATTCCAGATGGAGATATATTATGCAGCAATTGACTTGTTTGTTTAGTCAGTAAGAACCTCCAAAGAGTAATCTAAGAAAGATGAGATGAGGAATATACATTTGGAAATTTCAGATAGCCTGAGCCTGCTCTGTTCTCTTTGTCCAACAACTGGTAGGTAGAGACATCATTGTAAATATAAATACTTGGCTCGTAGTGCAAGTCTTCCTTGCCTCTTTTTTTTTTTTTTTTTTTGCTTTTATTTTTAACAATTCAATTCAACCGCTTATTGGAGACCAGTAGACACTAAGTTAAGTTAACCCTTAGTGGGAAATGAAGAAAATAAGATGTTTTTTCTCTTCAGCAAAGCCTTATTAATTTAATGACTCAGAGCTATATGTAAATGCATCTCTCTGTATGCAATATTTACATAATAAAGATAAATTAAGGGCAGCCTGGGTAGCTCAGTGGTTTAGTGCCGCCTTCAGCCCAAGGTCTGGTCCTGAAGACCTGGGAATGAGTCCCACATTAGGGTCCCTGCATGGAATGGAGCCTGCTTCTCCCTCTGCCTGTGTCTGTGCCTCTCTCTCTCTCTCTCTCTCATGAATAAATAAATTAGATCTTAAAAAAAAAAGATAAATTAAGCCTAAGATCATATAACTAGTGTTCTCCTGAACCTGAAGGGACTAAATAATGCCATAATTATAATTGCAATCATTTCTAAAAAGTGAAGCTTCAAGAAATATTCCTTTTAGTAATGGTCTTCAAACATAATTAAATTTTCATTATTCCTTATGAGCCATATAGTATAAATTAAACTGCATATGAAAAAGAAGAAGCTATAAAAGATGTGGTTTTAAAAGTTAGTGCAGCATGGTGTGAAAGTATACTTCTTTGTCATATTAAACAAAGGTTTGAATTTTAACTGTATGACTTTTTTTTTTTTTAAGATTCTATTTATTTATTCATGGGAGACACAGAGAGAGAAAGGCAGAGACACAGGCAGAGGGAGAAGCAGGCTCCACGCAGGGAACCCAACATGGGACTTGATCCCAGGTCTCCAGAATCACACCCTGGGCTGAAGGCGGCACTAATAAACCGCTGAGCCACCTGGGCTGCCCAACTGTATGACTTTGGATAAATTATCTCTTCATCTCCAAATTGGAGTGGTTAATAGCATCCAGGCCCTAATGGTGCTGAGGAAGATCAATTACAATTGCTTATATATAAATATGCTTAATTACTGCTAGTAATTGTTTATCTTCTTGACTTAATAAAATATTACTAAAATTATTTTATATATTGTAAATTATTAATACTCCAAGTTATTTACATTATGATTACTTTATGACAGCCAAGGTTTTCTTTCCTAAAATGTTGATAAAATTATGTTAAGTGTAATCTGAAAATAATATTACTATGCACCATTATGTATAAAATGAAAACCAATATTAGGGAAACTCTTCTTAATTTATAGTTGCTTTTAAAAAAGTATATAAAAAATGTTTTGTTTTGCTTAAGGGAGATCTGTTCATGAGATACTTAAAAAATAAAAGCTATTGTAATTACAATGTGTCATTCACAGTCTATTTACTGAAAAATAATTAAAAATTTGAAACAATATTTTATACTCGAATAGTTCATCTAGGCCACTCTAGTTAAATTTTAGCCTAAATGTGGGATATACATCATTTCTGATTATTGATTTTTCCAGGTTATATAGGACACTGGTAATATAAATTTTCATTAATTATTTGGAAATAATGCATGGATCTCCATTTACAATGATCAATAACCAGTGTTTGCTGTACTCCCAGTATATACCAAAACTTCCATGGAATGTCTGAAATTATCCTATGAATTATCTTCACATATTGTTTTCTTGTTTCTTAAAGGGTCAAACAGGCAAAGAATAAATTATACAAGACCATAATAAAACTTAATTTCTTAATCTCTGTGCCATGTAAAATTGGATATTTTATGAGAAAATAATTATATTCAATGCAGAAAATTTTATGATACAAGTAGCTACTTTCTATACTGTCTTTTGGCGGTTCTGAGGGAATACTTATGTCACAGCTTCATTAGTATTACAATGCAATAATAAAAACATGACAGAATATATAGAAATACAAGTAAGCTAAATAAGTATTTAATAATATAATACCCAAAAGCTCTCTCTCTCTCTATCTCTCTTTCTCTCTCTTTTAATTCTCTTGATCATGGGACAGTTCAGAAAAAGAAATGACCATATTTAGGGAAATTTTTGCAATTGTTTTGTAAATCATTCTAATCAATCATCTTCTCATTAACAATTGAGTTACAATATCAAACTTGTTAATATGCTTGCTAATACTGTCTTGAATTTTGGTTTTAAAATTAACATCAATTAGGCATTAAAAAGTCTGTGTCATAATTTCTTGACATCTGAAAGTAGTAGTCATTACTGATATGCATAAAGGAAAATAGAAGTAATAAGAAATGTAGTCTCTTTTGAGAACTGTCTATTGCAATAGTGTTTCAGATTTATATCTATATATCCAGCCATTAAGTGTGTGATATATTTACCTTCCTTTTCTCTAATGAGTGAGTTTTTAAAATCATAAAAATAAATAGATTTATTGAGGAACTTTAAAAATGTATATCAAAAACATATGCCAAAAATATATACCAAAGAAAGTGAAAGTCACTTAAAATCCCACTCCATAATTTAAACAGTAAATCTTCAATGACTATACTTCATGTATATTATTATGCACACATACATGCATGCAGACACATGCAAATTTATTCCAATTAAGTTAGGTTATACATGTTTTTCTTTTCTTCTTTCCCAATCAAATATCCATCAATCTTAACAATCTTAACCAGTATGCCATATACACTATATTCTTTCATTCCTCAATGTATCTAATAACATTCATAAAAATCACAAAATCATATAAAATACCTATGCAAGTGCAAATATGGAATTGAAGAATTGCTATTGCTTTATAAGAAAAACTGGATAATGTTACATATTTTATCTAATCTTATGTTTTGCAACTGCCCCAAGTCAATATAGTTCATGGATGCCTGCCTTTTGTATTATAATATATCAACAGAGGATTCATCCAATGTTGTATTTGCAGACTTCCATTTTCCTCCTTTTTCTTTAATGTCTTATATTGCAGTATTATTTGCTATGATAAAGAAGATACAATTGTCTCTCTGGAATAAATATGTATATTTACATACATATGTTATATATATTTATACATAACAAAATAATATTGGTTTCTATATTTCAACAAAAACCATATCGTTTTAAAACTTTAAGTGTAAAACCATATATATATAAAACAGAGTATTGGAGAGACTTAAAAAATTTAAAAGACAAACTAGGCAAAGATGGACATAAAATACATTAAAAAATCACACATTTTTATATAAAAATATCATCTTTGTTAGTAAATTAAACTTTGTTATTCATGTGACTAGTGTTGGTAAGCTGTGTGTGAGTGTGCATGTGTGTGTGTGTGTCTGCATGTGTGTTGTGCTGACAGGGTAATTTATAGCTATGAATGCCAATGTTACCAAACAACAAAAAACTGAAATCAACAACCTGACATTATAACTTAAGGAGTTAGAAAAAAGGAACAAACTAAACCCAAACCCAACAGAAAGAAGGAAATAATAAAGGTTAGAGCAGAAATAAAGGATAGAAAAAACAATAGAGAAAATGAACAAAACCAAAAGTTGGATCCTCAAAGATAATAATGAAGTTCACAAACCTTCACGTAGATGGGCTAAAAAAAAGAAAAAAGAGATGACTCAATGACTAAAGTCAGAAATAAAAGCAGAGATATAACTACCGATATAGAAATAGAAAGATTATAAGAGTATTATAAAAATTGGATAACCTAGATCAAATGGACAAATGGACAAATTTCTAAAACACAACTCTACTAGCCTAGCACTGAATCATGAATAAATATAAAATCTGAATAAACCTGTAACTAGTGAACAAACTTAATCTGTAATCAGAAATCTCCCAACAATGAAAATTTCTGTCCCTGATGGTTTCACTAAAAATTCTATGCAAGATTTATTTTTTTAAAGATTTTACTTATTTATTCATGAGAGACACATACAGAGAGAGAGCAAGAGAGAGGCAGAGACACAGGCAGAGGGAGAGGCAGGCTCCACGTTTGGAGCCCGATGTGGGACCTGATCCCGGGACCCCAGGATCACGCCCTGGGCCAAAGGCAGGTGCCAAACCGTTGAGCCACCCAGGGATCCCTCTACACAAGATTTAAAGAAGTAACATCAATCTTTCTCAAATTTTCTAAAAAAATTAGAGTGAACTCTTCCAAACTCATTCTATGAGGCTAGAAAATCTTTTTTTTTTAAGATTTATTTATTTATTTATTTATTTATTTATTTATTTATTTATTTATTTACGAGAGACACACACACAGAGAGAGAGAGGCAGAGACACAGGAGGAGGGAGAAGCAGGCTCCATGCAGGGAGCCCGACCCGGGACTTGATCCTGGGACTCCAGGATCGTGCCCTGGGCCAAAGGCAGGCGCCAAACCGCTGAGCTACCCAGGGATCCCCAGGCTAGAAAATCTTAATACCAAAGTCAGAAAATGAAACTACTAGAAAAATAACCCATAGACCAATATCTTTAATGAATGTTGATAGAAAATCCTCAACAGAGTATTAGAGTATTGAATTCAACAACCTATTAAAGGGAATATACATCATTACAAAGTGGGATTTATCCCTGGGAAGCAAATTTGGTTCAATATAAAGGAATATACCTTAACATAATAAAGACCATTTTTGACAGACCCACAGTCGACACTAAATCAATGGTGAAAAATGGAAAGCTTTTCCGCTAAGATCAGAAAAAAGACAAAGATGTCTGCTCTTACCACTCTTATTCAATATAGTACTGAAAGTGCTAGCTATAGTAATTAGGCAAGCCAAAGAAATAAAAGTCAATTGAATCAGTAGAGGTAAAATTGCCATTATTTGCAAATGATATAATCTTTTATAGAAATCCTAAAGACTCAACCAAAGAAGCTGTTGGAACTAATCAACAAATTCAATAAAGTTGCAGGATATAAAATCAATACATAGAAATAAACAATTTATACTAACAATCAAAAAAAAAAAAGAAATGAAGAAAACTAACACATTCACAATAGCATCAAAAACAATAAAATACCTAGCAGTAAATTCAACTAAGGAAGTACAAGATCCATATAACAAAAATTACAAGATTTTATTGAAAGAAATTCCAGAAGACACGAACAAATGGAAAGATGTCTGTGTATATGGTCAGGAAGAATTGATGCTGTTAAAGCATGCATACTACCCAAAGTTGTCTACAGATTTAAACAACATCCCTGTCAAAATTCCTTTGGCATTTTCCAAAGAAACAGAAAAAAAAAACAATTCTAAAATATATACGGAACCACAAATGACCCTGAATATCCAAAGCAATAATAAGATGGAAGAGCAAAAGACAAAAGCTTTTATTTCGTGATTTCAACTATACTGCAAAGCTATATCAATCAAAATATTATGATACTGGCATCAAAACAGACACATAGACCAATGAAATTCAATAAAGGACCCAGAATTAAATTCCTGTATATACAATCAACTAATATATGATGAGGGAGTTGAGAACATCCATTGGGGAAAGCATGATTTCTTCAACAAATGGTGTTGGGAAAACTGGGTAACAACATGCAGAAAAGTGAAATTGGACCCTATCTTACACTACTCACATAAATTAACTTAAAATGAATCAAAGACTTAAACATAGGAGCACCTGAGTGGCTCAGTTGGTGTTCAACTCTTGATTTCAGCTCAGGTCATGATCTCAAGGTCATGAGATCAAGCCCTGTATCCAGTTCTGTGCTGGGCATGGAGCCTGCTTAAGAATCTCTCTCTCTCTTTCTCTCTCTCTCTCTCTCACACACACACACACACACACACAGCCTTAAACATAAGACTACAAAAAACTCCTAGAAAAAATAGGGAAGAATTTCCTTGAAATTGGTTTCAGCTATGGATTTTTTGGATATGACACCAAAAGCACAAACAACAACAACAAAAAATCAAATAAGACTACATCAAACTTACAGCTTTTGCACAGCAAAATAAATAATCAACAAAATGAAAGGCCACCTATGGCATAGGAGAAAATACTTGCAAATTATATATCTGATAAGGGTTTAAGTATCTAAAATATGTTTTAAAAACTCATGCAATGTTTTAAAAACTCATGCAATTCAATAACAACACAAATTCACTTAAAAATGGCAGAGGAACTAATTAGACACTTTTTCAAAGAAGACATTTAAATGGCCAGCAGACACATGAAAAGAGGCTCACCATCATTAATCATCATGGAAATACAAGTCAAAACCACAATGAGATACTGCCTTACATACATGTTAGAATGACTATTATCAAGAAATGAGAGACATGTGTTAATAAGGATGTGGAGAAAGAAAAAGAAAAAAAACCTTGTGCACTATTGGGATTGTAAATTGATGAAACTACTTTGGAAGACAAGATGGAGTTTCCTCTGAAAAAATTAAATAGAACTACCATATGATCCAGCAATTTCACTTCTGGGTATATATGCAAAGGAAATGAAAAGAGAAAATTGAAGACATATATACACTTCTATATTTATTGCAGCATTATTTACAATAGCCATGATATGGAAACAACCTTTGTACCTGTCAGTGAATGGATGGAGAAAAAAGACTATTGTTTAGGCATGAGAAAAAAATGAAATATTTCCATTTACAACATAGGTAGACCCTGAAGATATTATACTAAGAAAATTAGTCAGACAAAGACAAATATTGTAAGATATCATTTATATTTGAAATCTAAAAACGTGTAAACTCATAAAACCAGACAGTATGAGCGTGGTTACTAGAAGCTGGAAGTAGAAGGGTTGGATGTTGTTTAAGGGCAAACTTGCAACTAATGCAAGTAAGTCCTGGATATTTAGTGTGCCATATAGTCATTATAGACAACACTTATTATAAACATGAAATATTCTAAGAGACTAGATCGTAATTATTCCCACCACACACACAAAAAAAGATAATTACTTGATGTGATAGAGCTGTTAGGTAAGTTTATAAGGGCAATCGTATTGCAATTTATAAATATATGTTACCTTGCTGTATACCCTAAACTTACATAATATTATATGTCATATATATTTCAATTTAAAAAGACTACTGAATAAGAAAAAAATCTCGTCAAACTGAACATTCACAATGTGTATATTTGGGATCCCTGGGTGGCGCAGCGGTTTAGCCCCTGCCTTTGGCCCAGGGTGCGATCCTGGAGACCCGGGATCGAATCCCACGTCGGGCTCCCGGTGCATGGAGCCTGCTTCTCCCTCTGCCTATGTCTCTGCCTCTCTCTCTCTCTCTCTCTCTCTCTCTCTCTCTCTCTCTGTGACTATCATAAATAAATAAATAAATAAATAAATAAATAATTAATTAATTAATTTTTAAAAAAACAAAATGTGTATATTTGTCATATGTCAATTATCCCTCAATAATATTCATAAAAATTATTGGGCTGGGGGAAAAACAGTCAAAAGAAAAAGAAAATAAAGTGAAGGGAAATTAATATCAATACAGTAGAATTGTCTTTGACGACATCAAGCATAGCCTGGTCTTCTCTTCATTCTGTCTGAAATTATATAGGCTTCTCATTTCTTTTAAATTTCTTCTTCCACACATTTAATATTATCATATGTTAAGTTTATGGCTCTATAAGAAAGGGTTATCAGAAAGCCAGATTGAAACAGCTCAGTGCTTATTTCTAGAGATACACTGTTAGAGATGTACTGTCCCCTGAGCAAAATAACAATCACACCCGATTCATAATATGCTATTTAAAGTTTGGTGACAGCTTGTTCTACATTGTTGGAAGGTGATGAGCCAACTTGACTTATGTGACGAGCCATGTACCAAATACTCTGCTGTGAGTATCTGCCTAGGCTTCCCTGAAATCATAGTAATTGGCTGAAATCTTATCAGTTCATTATACTGAATATAAAGTTCTGTAAAGTCTTGTGAGACTGGAATCCTGGAGGAAATGTAGTGCTGTGCCTGAAAGGGTTGGACACCCCCTGTGATTTCCTGTACGTCTTCATGTTGCGCCATGTACTTTACCTTTATTATATTAATGAGTACTAACTCTATGGGGCCATGTGAAATCTTTCAATTTTTCCACTTGCAATGATTCTTAGGTCATTATCTTAATCTTAAGTAGTACAATTCATTTGTATTATGGTTACACTGAAGTGAGGCCTCTAATATTAAAGTACCTTTTTAGAATGATACTACTTATAGGTTTTCCAGGTTCCATGTCTTTCCTCCTTACTCCCCACCCCAGGTATCTATCAAGAACAAAAGCAATCTTAAAAAGGTTACATATCCAGTATGGATGTTTTAACCACTTGTAAAAGCCAGGGTTAAATAATAAAAAGGGAACTACGGGTAAAGTGGTACGATTTGGAATTGACCTGTGGTTTTCTAAATCTCATTTGTTAAAATGACATCAGAGTGATACATTTGAAAGGACAAGCAGATACTTTGTAATTGATCAATTATATTTAATTTTATTGTTTTATTGATGATTCACATTTTTTTGCTGTTTTTAGGCAAGAGACTTCAGAGGCCTAATTTATACTAACTAAGCAAAAAAGGTAGGTTTTATCAGTATAGAAAATCAAATAGCAGAGAAGACATTTGGAGAGTTGACCTCAGGAAAGATTTGAAGAAAATACCCAAGGAAGTCTTTACCTCTCAACTCTTAACTTCTTTAAGAATCCATTTCATTGCCATTCTAGTTTATTTCTACAGCACAGGCAGGAATGGACTCATTCTTCCCATCTCTACCATCAGAACTAAACACTCTTCAATTCCTTTGAAAAAAAAATCTGAGAGATGCACTTTGATTGACTATCCTCAGATCATGGTATATTACTTCGCTAAGAAATTGCTGCACATGGAAGCAGATAGGAGACTTTTTGACATTAGCATCTCAAGGCTGGAATGAGCAAGGAGTAACTCCCCAATGAGAAGATATCAAAGTCATAATATTTCCATGGGCAGACTTTGATGAGAAAGGCAGACATCCCTTCATGTCAACTACATCTCTACTTTGAAAAGACAAAAAAGCTCATGCATATACAGAATCATACACTCATATATGTATGGTTTGTCACTGAAATTTTAACCGAAGTATTTCATTTAAGTGAATAGGTACTGCTACTTTATAGGAAATATCAATACTTAAATGATCTTTACCACTCTGTAGACATAAGTAAAATAAAAGAATATCACACTTTACAAGTTGAGTAATAACTATCTATCATATATATATAAGTAAAGTTTCATAGTAAACTTCTTTAACATTTAAAATATGTTAAAAAGCCAATAACTTTCAATTAATTAATATCCTTTTCTAATATGCAGAATAAATATAAAGGAATAGCTCAAAATATTATTATGCCTGCACATATACATAGTTCCACTCAAAAGTCAATCCTAAATAATGAGGACTTATAGACAAAATTATAAATGAAAATACTCAATTATCTTACATGTAAATGATTTTAATCAGAGACATCCAAATCACCTTACAGCCAAATATTTCACATTTAGTTTTTGACATATTCTGTGAACTATACTAAAGCTATGCCCTCAGCAATATAATAGCTCGAATGAAGCCAGGACTGTAGATAGCCATTTATTCATTTCCTCAGGTTAAGTACAATGGTGACTGCATTTTCAAAATTATCAGGGCCATACAGACTTTGGAGCTTAAGGATAAGATAACAATTTGTTATACTATAAGACATTCTAATGATACAAATGTCCACCATAGTAATTAGCATCTTGAGTGATGATGCTATGAATACAAAGAAACACTGAACACCTTAAATAAAAGTTAGATGACATGATATTAATTTGATGAAAAGAAAGCACAAACTGTAAATGAAAATTTAAGTTTTAAAAAAAATATATTTGTTTTTATTGTACATACCCATATTTGCAAATACCATTTTAACTAAAAATCAATCATGACATAAAATAAAACAATACTGGAAACTTTGACTTTTTATTTTCAATGTTTGTGCACATGAAATAGCCTTCCAATGATGATGTGTAGCTCCAAAATCTTGGAAGCCAGGATTATGCCTTGGAAAACAGGAGCTGTGACCATCTGACTATCAAGAAACATAGGGAATCATTTTCTTAGTTATTTTACTTCTAATGGATTCTGAGCATCAGTATATCCTGTCCAAATACCTTAGAATGAAAAAAAAATACCTGAGCATGATTCAGATTTTTTGGCGGAAAGCTAACATTACCACTGAGACTGATATTTAAACCTGTTAAAGATAATTGCCATGGAAGCTGAAATATTCACTTTGAATTGACAAAAGTGTCCTCTCTATATAGACAAAGCTACAAAAGGACCCAAATTCTCATTGGAAAATTATTTGATGTGAGAATGGGGAAAATTAACAAAGCAGGAAACCACAAATGTTGGAGAGGATGCGGAGAAAAGGGAACCCTCTTACACTGTTGGTGGGAATGTGAACTGGTGCAGCCACTCTGGAAAACTGCGTGGAGGTTCCTCAAAGAGTTAAAAATAGACCTGCCCTATGACCCAGCAATTGCACTGCTGGGGATTTACCCCAAAGATACAGATGCAGTGAAAGCCGGGACACCTGCACCCCGATGTTTCTAGCAGCCATGTCCACAATAGCCAAACTGTGGAAGGAGCCTCGGTGTCCATCGAAAGATGATGGATAAAGAAGATGTGGTCTATGTACACAATGGAATATTACTCAGCCATTAGAAACGACAAATACCCACCATGTGCTTCAACGTGGATGGAACTGGAGGGTATTATGCTGAGTGAAGTAAGTCAATCGGAGAAGGACATTGTATGTTCTCATTCATTTGGGGAATATAAATAATAGTGAAAGGGAATATAAGGGAAGGGAGAAGAAATGTGTGGGAAATATCAGAAAGGGGGACAGAACATAAAGACTCCTAACTCTGGGAAACAAACTAGGGGTGGTGGAAGGGGAGGAGGGCGGGGGGTGGGGGTGAATGGTGACGGGCACTGAGGGGAATACTTGACGGGATGAGCACTGGGTGTTATTCTCTATGTTGGTAAATTGAACACCAATAAAAAATAAATTTATTTTAAAAAAAGGAAAATCATTTGATGTCTACATGGGATCAATAAAAGGTAGTTTAGGAGGAGTGATGTTAGCAAGATGGTGTTATGCAAAGGTCCAGCACTTATGCCCTGACAGAAACACCAAATTTAACAAACACTCACAGAAAAGAACACCTTTATAGGAGTCAAGGAGTCCAGATGAGAGGTTCCAGCACTGTAGTGGAACCACAAATCCAAGAGTAGATGCACAGAAAGTAAAAAACAACATGTCATTTTACTTGCATCATGCATCTCCCAAGTGGCACATAGCTCAGTGCCTGATGAAATCCTTCAGCTCATGATTTTTCTCATGGAGGAAAGAGAGAGCAAAGTGACTGCCCACCTTCTCCAGACTCGCACGATGTTGCTCTTGAGGTCCAATTCTGTTTCAGTCCATCCAAAGCCCTGTGGGCATTGGCCTAGCTGAATAGCCTGGGGACAGCCTGAAGCAGGGAAAAGCAGCAGGTGCTCCCAACAATCTCAGTAACTGACATTTCACCAAGAGTCCCACCCATGATCCCCTAAGGGTTCCTCATCCATTGACCCCCTCAACTAGATGATGTGTACGCACAGTTGTGGGTTTGCAAACTCTTCCGGAGCTTTTAAGAGACTGTTCCCTGAATGCGGAAGTCAGGGAGAGACCAAAGAATAAGGCAGTCCACTCGAGGTTAGTGGGTGGCAGGTATTTTTTTTTTTTAAGATTTTATTTATTTATGAGAGACAAAGAGAAAGAGAGAGAGAGGCAGAGACACAGGCAGAGGGAAAAGCAGACTCCATGCAAGGAGCCCAATGTGGGACTTGATCCTGGGACTCTAGGATCACACCTTGGCCTGAAGGCAGGTGCTAAACCGCTGAGCCAGGGTGGCAGCTTTAATCAGGAAGGGAACTGACTTAAGAGGTTTGTCTTGGGCAGCTGCAAGGTAAGTTCATTTCCACACCTGCCCACCAGAATCTTAAATTTTATATAGAGGCCTTACTTGGCTCCGGTCACATTTACCATTCAGGTGGTCTGAACCTAGAAAGGAAATAACAAGGATCAGGAAGAAATAAGTGAAATTGACACTAGAAATAAGAATTTATTTTTGGTAAAGATACACAAAATCAAGGAGCCCTTAACTAGAGTAAGGAAGAAAAAGAGAAGATTTGAATAAATAGAATTATATGATAGAAGAGACATTACAACAGATATCCAGAAATACAAAAGATCATAAAAACTATGACAGTTTATACGTCAATAAATTTAATAAGCCAAAAGAAATTAATAAATTCCCAGAAACATACAATGTACCAAGACTGACTAAAAAAGAAAAAAAATAATGAATAGACCTATAATGAATAAGGAGATTGTATCAATAATCAAAAATCTCCTAACAAAAAAGCTCCTAGAAGAAAACATAATTACTGACCTTCAACACTAAAAATCCAGCAATGAGGTCAGTTCAATTCTGCAACATTCACTTCCTCCACCCACCCACTCCTTTCTGACTGATGATAGAATTTCATTCTTCTTGGTCTGGAATTCACTTTCCCCAAAATGAGTTTTTGACTACATGCTTTTATACTGACTTAAAATTCAATGGATGATACCATTTCTCTATTTTCAAGATCATTCACTGTTCCTCAAAGTCAATGCTACATAACAGCTCCAGATAACAATTCAAGGAATTTCAGGATCAACCAGCATTCAACTGGAAGCATTTTTCAGGTTATCAATAGAGAAAATAAATTTCAGTCTAATCTATTCTTGTTAGTTAATGTGATGATTCTTTTTATTTCATGTGTTTCACATAAACACTTTCCATATTCTAAATTTTCAGCTAAATGTAACATGTTGCTCTTCCATTTAATTATCAATGTGCGATCTTTTATCTTATTGCGGTCATCTTCCAGTTCTTTTCGTCATACCATTGCATATTAGCTTTAGTTCCTTCAAACTTCCTTAAGGTACTTTGTGTTTCAGTATCCTAGCAGATGTGTTTGTCTAATTATTTCTTATCTTTTTCTCCGCCTCATAATTTTGATCACATGTGCTGTGGAGATTTTAGAAATCATCTAGATTGTTTGGTACAGGAAGGAAATCAACCCTGGACTAATTACTTCCAATCTTCCTGTTTCTCCCTGGATACATTTTCATTCTTACATACATTGGGCATTTTTGTTAACCCTTTTTACATACAGCTCGGCCTCACTTCCCACCAGAGCTTGCTATACATGAAGTCAAACTATTTTTATATTGAATGTGATAAAGGAAGCCATGGTCTTCTAGAAGAAAGTACATTTGATTCATCATTTTTAAAATAGACTATAGTTTTAAAGTTTTACATGCAATCATAGCGGAAAGAGAATTGGAAGAAAGAGTAGAGATACATATGAAAACTATATCTATATTTTTCTTCATCAATTGCTTTTACATCTCTGAGTTGGTTTTTTGTACTTTAAAAATAGTCTTGACATTTAGCTACATTCACTTCTGTTTGACTCATTTCTAAAAATAGAGAGGAATGAAAAGGACAACAAAAATAGAATATAAATTTAAAGAACACAAGTTTTTACAAAAATGCAGAAGCACAACATAGGACCATTCATTGGCCATAGAGAGAGTAAATCTCAACAAAACAATTAATCACTAGGTTGGGTCAAAACCTAATGCTCATTTTCTCTTGTTTCTCATCTCTTCACGACTCCACTTCCCAGAGCAGTTCTTCAAGGCGTGATGGCAAAGGGAATGCTAGCATTGCTTGATATGTGAACTAGAGATTTGGTGGAGTGAAAGATTTTGCCATCAAGATTGAGTAAAAATAATTTAAGTAGAACACATAGGCTGTATAGTTATGTTCGCTAAATTGTTTTTACCTTTCTCCTTAGATTTCTTCCTATTCCAAATTCAAAGTTCATGGAAGAGTAATAGCAGTACTCGTTGAGCCATTTATATTTTCTAGGTAGGAAAACTGCTGAGGTATACTGCTAATACATGTTTTCTCCTTTTCCCTTTGTCACCAATCTTATTTACAAATTTTATCATCTTACTTTCCCTTCTATCTTCCTTTTATTACCTAAGAGATGTCATATGAATACTGTCAGGGAAACCTGAATTAATCGTATATATCTGTCCAGTAGTTGACACTTTCCAGGTCCTCCGTAATATTCCAGTAAAGCATATACATGCCGTTAACCTCTTTCTCCTCTGTATTTCAGTGCTCAGACTTCTCTCATTAATCATCTGTACACCTAGAGATTCTGTTCTTTTCTAAAACTCACACCAGACTAAAGCTCTAGAGATTTGACAGGCATTAGATACTTTTTTTTTAACTTCCAAAAGAAGAATCAAAATGTCTCATAACTATCAAAATGAGGCTTACAGAGAATATGCTTTAGACAGACTTTGACTAAGAAAAAATATCATGAAGTCCAAGACTTCTTGTGACAAATTTCAAGTAAAAAAGAAAATCCTTTTTATTTGACTGAGTTACTTATTCTAATTTAAATAGATAATGCATGATATCAGACATTTTGGTATTTTATGGATAATTGGTAGGATTAATAATAGATTTTACAGAAAATCTGCTCATTTATCTCTGTGTGACATAAGATGCTAAAATTAACTAGAAAATAGAAAATACTTTAATTTTACTTGAATTTCAATCGCATCTTTGAGAGAATGTTATTTTTAAGGAACTTGTTTTCGTAAGTGTTAAGCATATGATAAAAGGATCTGGAAAATCAGAAAATACACTTAAAATGTGTGAAATGGTTCATTGGTTTATAGATTGAAAAATTTACAAGGTTACTATGTCCTTCATTAGGAAAACATGATTAGTTACTCACTGAAGAGAATATTTGGCTTTAATTTTATTTTTTTTTCTTTTTTTTTCTTTTTAGAAAACCAGAGACTCTATTAACCTATTACCTATTGATGGAAAATGATATCATTTTATTGGCATATAGATAATTTTTTCATGACTCTTTGTGACTTTTTGCTATTTGATTCACTTTGGTAAATTCTTTCATTCTACCCACATTCCCATGAACATTTTTCATTCATTTATTGATGATTCATCTATCTATCCATTCATCTGTAAGTATATATTGAGCTGAATTCATTGAGTAGATCAAAAACAAATTAAATTATTCTTGTTGTCAAACATAATCAAGGAAGCCGACATACAAAAAATATTTGACAAATGTTATACTAGACATTACTACTAAATATTAAAGTGGCACAAATTGAACTTGAAGGATAGTCCTCAGTTAGAGTGGAGACAAAGACTTTCTGGGGGCACCTGGGTGACTCAGTAGGTTAAGTGTCAGACTAGGTTTTGGTTCAAGTCATGATCTCAGTGTCATGAGATTAGCCCCACGTGGGGCTGGCTCTGTGCTCAATGCAGCGTTTGCTTGAGATTCCGTCTCTTTCTTTCTCTCGGCTTCTCTTCTCTCTCTCTCTCTCTCTCTCTCTCTCTCTTTCTCAAATAAATATATCTTAAACAAAAAGTGAGTAGACTAAGACTTTTCCAAAGTGCAGACATGAAGCAGATTTTGAAGGTTGAAAAGGTTGACTTAAGGAAGCCAGCAGGGGTTGGCAATCATGTGCTCACTCTTATGAAAGTGTAACCATGGGGAGTAATTGCAGAAATTGGCATAATTCATGAGATTAATATGGCTTACACATTGAACAGAAGTGGCTAAAATTAAGACTAGATATGTTAAAGCAGTATCAGGTTTACATGTCCAGATAGTGAGGTTTAACATTATTTCTTGAGGAATAGAGAGTAGTTATGAAGAAAAGGAGTCATATTGATAGATTTCTGTTTTAGTGAAATTATCCAAGTAATGATGAAAATGACTGAGTTGATGTAGGCAAAACTAGAAGCATAGAGACAATATTAAAGTTATTCAAAAGTGTAGGTTTGGAAGAGTTGATCAAACACAGGAATAGCATGCATGATGAGAAAAGAATAAACATGGGAGATTATAATAAATGAGAGTTACAAGTCTGAGGTCAGGAGACATTAGTGAATAAATAGAAGTGGCAGATAAAGGAGAGGAAGTAGTTTTGATTTTAAAAAAATCTGTGAAAAAAATAAAAAATAATAATAAAAAATCTGTGAAAGAAGTACTATGCATATATTTACTTTAAAATGATCATAGTTTCTTCAGATGATGATGTATAGCACTTAGCCAAATACACAGTCATAGAAGATTCTAGGCTGTAGATATAAAATTAGCAGTTTTCAATATACAAGTGGTAGTAGAACTCATTTCTAGTAGAAGGGTCCATGGTATGGTCCGAACACAAAAATTAGGATTAGGGAAGTGTTCAAAGCAGGTAAAAGTGTCTTACATTTAATCAGAAATAACCTTTTGGAGAAACATATTTGTAGTGAAAGTTATCCTTAGCTAACAAAAACTAAAGGAGAGGATGATTCTCTAGAATCCAAAGAAAAAATTTCTTCCTCTAGGCACTAATTTTTCCATCTGTTATGGAATGCTTTGGCAATTGGGGTTATATCATCCCTAGGGACCAAAAATTGGCTATGCAGAGAGTATATGTGGGGGAAAAACACCTTACTTTTAATTTACTTTTATTTATAAGCACAGATGTAGATATAGTAAATGCACGGATATATAGTATATCTTTAGTATTAAACTTCAGTGGGGCACAAACAATTTGGGGAAAAATATGTTTAAGAAGTCTGGGAGGGGGCAATAAAAAATTGAGAAACACTCGTCTGGCAGTGGGTGGCAAACATTATAAAGATATTTCTGTGTGTCATCTATGATTTGTGAACCCTCGCATGTCAACTCTCCTACCGAAGTGATTTAATGGCCACCAAATCACACAACTGGCAATTTCCCTCTCTTACATTCTTACTCCAAAGTCACAATCTGACATTTTGACATATTTTGGCTGCTCAGCTGTTGTGCGGAAGAATATTTCTCTGCTTAGTTCGTGTTCCTGAGGGACCATAAGCTTTTAATTTTAGAAAGCCAGGAACTTAGTGCCAAAACAATTTATGTTACTTATTGAAAGATCATTAATGGTGCCATCATCAAAAATCACTCCAATTATGAGAGTTTCCTTTCTCCTATGATGCTTTTATGTAGTCTATCATGTTTGTCCTTAACACAATCATCCAAATGACTCATATTTTAAAAGTTTTTTTTTGAGAATTTATGCACATTTGACCCTACTATAGATTTTACAGAAAGAATATTTTTAATTGCATGTTAAGTTAGGAGCTTTACTTATTTATTTATTTTTTGGACCTATGGTATCTGCATCAAGAAGCAGAGAATAGTAATGATGCAACCTCTTCCTTCCCTCAGGTATTACTACGTAAATAATGGGTTGTAAACAAGCTTAAAGAAAAAGAATGTTCCTCTGGATGGATCCTGTGGAATAAGCAGTTGACTTCTCTGCCTAATGTATGCATGAGGCAAGCATATGAGATTTGTAATCTAATTCCTCTCAAGGAAAAATGCAGTTTGGATAGATAAGCTAAGCGCAGCCTAAACCCTACCTGTGGTGTGTGGAAATGGGTCTGTGTATGTAATTCCTAAATTTTAACAAAGTATTCTAAAACTAAGGTACCTGAACGTAACATTCTAAGTTGTACTTTTGAATTATTTCATAAACAAATTCATTAAAGAATTCTTTAAAAAGAAGTCATGAACTAATATTTCTGATCAAAAATACCAATTGACTGTGCCTAGGTGCAAAAAATCTTTTCCCAAGAAAATCCTTTTTATCTTTCAGGTTTTTTTTTTAAGGTTTTATTCACTTATTCATGAGAGATACAGAGAGAGAGAGAAGCAGAGACACAGGCAGAGGGAGAAGCAAGCTCCATGCAGGGAGACCCATGCGGGACTCGATCCCGGGACTCCAGGGTCACACCCTGGGCCAAAGGTACTGCTAAACCGCTGAGCCACCAGGGCTGCCCCTTATCTTTCAGTTTTATGTTCTCTCTGGAGTCTTAGGTCTGTGAAAGAAAACGTAAGATATTCTTTTCTAATAGTTTATTTCCCTGTAAGAGTGAAGTTTTAACTTAGAATTCTGAATGATGCCAGAAAGAGTGGGGTGTCTATTAAGCTACAAAAATGATAAAACAATTATTAGTGTGTGATCTTTTATTCTCCCCTCTCCCCCCATTTTGGGAGAGATTTTTCAAAGGAGCTCTTGACCTGTAAATATTAACAATGTTTTGTCTTTCTTCTTCAACTTTACTCTTTTCTTCCTATTAGGAGGGACAAGTAACATTTTTTCTCCCTTGGCAGGAAAAAGAGAAAAGTCCCCTCCATCATATATTTCCATGGTTCCCCTTTAGCCAGGCTTAGGCTTAGCACAGTGACAGCCAATTTTGCCTTCTCAGCACAGATGCAGGCTAACTTGGCCTGGCTTGACTCTCTCTTTTCAAATCCACTTTTTTCCTCATGTCTGGCCATTGCTAAAGTCTGCTCTTTGCCTGAGGAATCCATGATGCCTCACATAATCTTGCAAATTGTACATTTTCTTAGGTAGGCTTTATGTTAATAAAAGAGTTTCATGGTGCACACATTACAAAGAATTCACTAGAATATTGGTGACAGGAATAAAACATACCTATGGTGCCAATTATTTTTGCTTAGATGTAAATTAATAGAACTACTTCATGAGGTTGTCAGAAGTTATTGGGAAATATTTAAAATATAGGGTGCAAAGCATTGATACCAGAACATTATCCCTGTGCATCTTTCAATATGGACTGAATATGTAAATATGTTTTGTTTTTTAATTGGCAGCACTTCCCTTCAGGAAAGAAGAAAGCATATACTTTTGCCAAAGGACAAAATACGCTTGCCTTGTAATAGCACATTATGTGTGTCTTTTATAACCCAGAGAACTTGAATGCTTGTGTGATGTCACTTTATAATGAAGAGTAAATATTCTGTGTGCAGAAAGTTCACCTTGAGAATGAATAGTAGCTAAAGCTGAGTAAATTAACTGAGGGAAAGGACAAAAAATATATGAATAGACAACAGCATGTTTTCCCTTGAGGAGAAGCAATAGAATACTCCCAGAAAAGCAATTACAGTGAAACTTAGTGAGGTATGCCGAAAAAGTGAAAGGAAAGTTAATGAGTTAAACAGAAAGATGGCAACAAAACGAATCCGTTGTTAAAATGTTAAAATTATAAACAAACACATACCTATCTAAAGTATCTGTAGGTCAAATGCTTTTCGAGTGCACTCGGTTATATATGGATCTTATCATCTCTCCTTGCTTGCAAATTATATAAGAAAAAAATGTGTAGTAGGTTCATTTTTAAATCATGGGCATCTCCCATTTGAGTGCCTAGCATTGGTGCTAGAGGCTCAGAAACAGATTTGTCTGACAAGAGAAACCTCACTGAGAAACTAGAACCTGTCTGGACATTCGGGTCGCACGAGTATAAAGTGCATGGGAATGTTTTCTCCACCAATCCTCGGCTGCCACTTAGAAGCTGTCTGAACTGGAAAATCCAGCTGAGGAAAGGTTTCTGTACTTCTGCTCTGATATTCTATGGTCAGACCTCTGAGTCCCAAAGCCCAGGGACCATTCAAGTAGGAACACACATCAAAGGTCTAAGCAAAAAGTTTGGTCTCTACACCATCCTGCCTCAGAGCCTCCCACGTACAAGAGGTATCTAAACAAGTAAGTCTACACCCTTTCCTAATCTACATTTTAAGGACATACCACATTCCTTCCTTGTAAAGCTAAACACTTCACTAGATTGGCTTATTTTTTTTTAAGTATTACCTCTATATTGTGTCCTAAATTGTTATTGAATGTGATCACCAGGGCCTTAAACTTAACAAAATTTTAGACCACCTTTTTCCCCGATGTGAAGCTCCTACCTTCTGTTTTCTTAGAAGATTTACAGTAGAAAGTTTATCATTCTAAATTATTTCTCTGCCCCTTTCAGATGTTATTTTTTTTCCTCTTGCCAGTTTATTAGCCAGAAATGTCTTAAAAGATCTAGAAACCATCTCTTTGAAATGTAAACCTTGATGAAGATAGTACCCCCTTACCTTTCAGTCTCTATGAGAAGGTAGATTTCTAAATTAATAGGTGCTAATTAGCAAACACCATGGAGTCATTTCCGAGAAGAATATTTGCAGGCTCACAAATAACTCAATCTGCTCCACACATCCCATCATCCACCTCTCTCCCAATGTCCTCCAGTACCTTTCACTAGTTCACTCAACTTAAAAAGCTGAGAGAAAAAAAAGTAACAACAATAAACATTGGCTTTTGTTTCAGTGGAGGTGAGCTCAGACTGAGTTATGGTCTCTCTCATCTATAACCCTGAGTAAAGTCTTCCTTGCCTGTTTCACTTTGTCAGATACAATTTTTACTTTTGCTTTGGCAAAGGTCATCAGCAGCCAAATGAAACAGGATTCTCATTTACCTTGTGATTGTTACAAAGTCTATTATCTGTTTTATTATTTGGAGGACTCAGATAATGTCTTTCATGAGACGATGACAGTAAAGTTTGTTATTTATTTATAGGTTTTTCAGTGACAAAACTGAGTATTGCTATTGAGGATATATTGCAATGGCTTTTATCTTAAAGCATCAGTTGGAGTATATTTCTCCTTTGTAGAGAGCAGCTTAGCAGTCTGTATTAAGAATTTTATTTTATTTTTTAAAATTTTATTTATTTATTCATGAGTGACACAGAGAGAGAGGTGGAGACATAGGCAGAGGGAGAAGCAGGCTCCATGCAGGGGAGCCTGATGCTGGATGCAATTCTAGGACCCCAGGATCAGGACTTGAGCCAAAGGCAAATGCTCAACCACTGAGCCACCCAGGTGCCTCTGTATCAAGAATTTTCACACATTCCTTTTTTACCAAGTAAATACAGAAGAATTTATGCTAAGGAGATAATCAGAGATTTGCACAATTATTGATGAAAATATTCCTAAAAATTAAACAATGAAATGACAGTTAAGTAAATTATGGTATGTCCAGAAGGAAAATTATTATAAAGATGCCGAATAACATTGGTGAATGATACTTCATAGCATTCTTCATTATCTTTCTGTGGTTTTAGTGCCAATTGGGAGTAGGAAGAGATTTATTATGGCCATATGCTAAGTATGTTAAAAGAAATTATGTAAGCAATATGTAACTTTGAGAGGTCAAGAAGAGTGAAATTTGGATATGAATTATCAGTGAACGAAAGACAAGTAATAAACAGATTTGTGCATGAGATAGTGCTGTCTGAATAAGACATCTGTAATTGGAATCTATCAATTCTCCATAAGAGTTTTAGAAAGTTTGTGCCTCTCTCAAATGACATGGAAATTTTATTATCTATATGTACTTTTCTGGTCAAAGAGTTCTTAGATTTAATCAGCTCTCAAAAGATTTGACAATGCCCAAAATTATAAAAGCAAAAACAAAAAGAAAAAAAAAAAGAACAAACAAAACAAACAAACAAAAAAAAAAAAAACAAAAAAAGCAAAAACTTTTGAATTAATAGAAGAGTGTCTCTTATATTGGACCAGGGTGTTTCTTTTAGCTATTCCAATGATGATATCAGGAGTGTATTTTTGGCCATTCTTACAAGCATTCACAGCTTTCTGGTAGATGCAGGCCCATAGTCTAAATATCATCTGATAAAAATGTAAATGGAAACAAGAAAAATGATTTTATTAAACAGGTGTTCACCATTCCATTAACCAATGTTGCTTTTCTCACTGAAATTTCCATAATACCCACAATGTTGCTAAGAGTGAAGGACTAATAGAATGAAAAGTTAGCTCTCACTCATGCAGGTGCAAGCTAGCTTCAAATTATGTAGTCATTTGCTTTGTTCTAGGAGAGCCTTTTTCTTTAGTGACAGCATTTTACTTTCTATGGCAATTGAGCTTTCCATAAGCAAACTACTTCTATTATGTTTTGTTGAATGAAATTTCTAAGGAATATATTAAGAATAGTGTTTCTTTAGATACTTTAAAAATTAGCTTATATTTTTTCATATGCTGTACAAGTACAATAAGCTGAACTCATTAAATACTTGTTTGACTGTGGTACAGAAAGGTAAAATACTATACTGTAAGAAATACCAGTGGTTATATTTTCAGTATTTTAAACGTGTTAATAACAATATCCATCCATCAAATCATTTATTTTAGACACATGCACCAAAGACTGAGCATGTCCAAAAGCAAAAGGTAAATCTGGTCCCATGCATTTTAGTTAGATGAAACAGAATGTGCAAATGCAAGTGTAGTTAAAAAAAAATAAAGCCAACACACCATGTTCGATGAAGTTCAACAATAGTAGAGTGTACATTCATGCCTGATTCTTTGGAAAACAAAAGGAATACCATTGAATGCAATTATTAAATTTTAAAATAAGAAAAAAGATTCATTATAAGATTGCTTTGAATTTTAGTATCATTATATTAAAAGGATGCTTCACAATCTTTTTAAAAAATTTAATCATCTCTTTTATTTTCCTTTTCTTTCCTCTCATTGTTTTCCTCTCTGAATCAGCTTGTATCAAATGGATATATGTGTAAATGCTGCAAGGTTGACTCCAAGTCTATATTAGACATGAGTGTGCTTGTATTTCAATTCTTGCAATTATAAGTGGCCCCTCTACAGACTATTTTGTTTTCTATGAAACACAACAGAAAGCATCAAATTAGGGTAAAAGAGTGGCTCAGCCTGCCCCAAGCAATTAAGAGAATTAAAGAAAATTACTAGTGGATGTTTTATGTACAGCAGGGGCTCTGTGGATGAAGAAATATAACTGCTAGTCACACCTGTGCTGATTTGCAGTGTGGAATTGAAATTATCATGAGTAAATATAATTACTTAGCAAATTTAATAAATGTTGTTTGGGGTTCTGAAAGCAGCACTTAGTTCTACAAATTACATAGTGATAAATGTGGCAGCACAATTCAACGGTACCTTCAAACATCAAAATATGTAGAATATTCTGGAATGTAGCACAATGATTATGGAGAAAGAAAGATGATAAATTCCTGAAACTATTGGGCACTGAGATGTTCACAGCTACCCGTGCTCTCATGTTCTTTCTTTGATTATCTAATTTTGTCAAAATTCCTTTTTTCTCTAAATTTCCAATTGGTTAGGTATCCAGGCCATCTTCCTCTATTATAAATATTTTTAAATTATTCTTAGTAAGAAATTAGTAATATTTGTTAACACTTGAAATAAAGTGCCCTAAATAAGTATTTAATTAACAAATAAAGCAGTTATTGCTCTTGAGCTGTAATGATTGGCAATAATTGCTTTACAGAATTTAATAGTTATGAAATTAACAGAGATAAGTAATAAAAGGAAGAAATTAAGCTACACTTTTCATCATAACTTTAATTTGTGTGCTCTTAAGAATCATAAAAATGATTGGCCTTTTATTAAATGAATATTAAGATAAACATTCATGTATTCTATTTTATCTTTGGAGAACTATGTTGACCCACTAAGTCATAATTGGTAATTAAAATGTAGTACAATTTATTTTTATTAAATGGGAACAAAGTATTTATGTATTTTGCAGAATTGCCATATGGTACAAGCCTACTCAGTGTATAAGTCTTCTGTTACAATACTAATAACCATTAGTCTTCTACTTCAGCCAATAAAATGTTAGAAAAAAACTTCAATAGTTTAAGTATTTTAGCAAAATGGTTTTTAAAACACTCTATTAGTTTCCTAGGGCTGTTGGAACAAAGCAATACAAATTAGGTGGCCTAAAACAATAGAAACATATTCTCTTACAGTTCTGGAGGCTAGAAGTCTAAAATTAGGTTTCTTCCAGACTGAGGCTCTAGGGGAAGATAATTCCTTGCCAGTTTTGGGTGTTCGCTATCAATCTTTGGCACTAGTTGGCTTGTAGACTCATTGCTTCCACTTCAGCCCCTTTTTCCACATGGCCTTCTTTCCCGTGTCTTTGTATCTTCACATCTTCATTATGTGTATATGTCTGTGCCCAAATGTCCCTCTTCTCATGAGAATATCCGTTATCCTGTTCAAATCCAGTATGACTACATCTTAATTTGATTACATCTGTAAAGACCCTATTTAACAAATAAGGTCACTATCTTAGTCCATTGAGTCTGCTCTAGCAAAAGTACAATACAAAAAGTGGGTGCTTTAAGCAACATAACATTTATTTCTCATAGTTCTGGAGCTGGGAAGTCCAATATCACAGCACTTGCTGACTCAGTGTCTTATAAGAGTCTACTTTCTGTTTCACAGATGGGTGGTCTGTTCACTGTGTTCTCACAGAGCAGAAAGAACAAGGGAACTCTGTGGAGTCTCTTTTAAAAGGGCAGTAATCCCAACATGAATGCTCCACCTTGTGACATAATCACTTCCCAAATGCCCTACTGCCTAATACCATCCCATTGTGGGGTAACATCTCAACATACCAAATTTTGGGAAGATACCACCTTTCAACCGTAACAGTCATATTCACAGAGTCTGAGTGGATGTAAATTTTTAGGGAACACTGTTCAACCCAGTACACATGTGAAATATGAGTATTTTCCTAAGTTTCAAGACTGACTTCTGGATTCTGTGAGTGTTCTACAATAAACAAAACTTCCACTGGAATATTCACCAACACACAACAGATAACATTTCCTATGCTATAGTTTAGAGACTGATAAACTTTTTCTGTATAACAGGGCTAGCTGGTAAATATTTTAGGCTTTTCAGGCCAGATGTTTTCTGTCACAACTACTCATGTCTGTGTTTAGAGCACAAAAACAACAGTAAGCAATAGGTAAATGGATGGGCATAGTTGAATTTGGAGCCAGGCCGTGGTTTTGCACTCCCTTGATATTGCGGAAAGAACTTATTTATTTACTTAAAAGAGTGAGTTTATTTTAAAAATAAATAAATACTAAGGAATATGTGCTCACTGAAAGCTATGTTCTCATTTTTATTTTATTTTTTTAATATTTTATTTATTTATTCATGAGAGACACACAAAGAGAGAGAGGGGCAGAGACACAGGCAGTGGGACAACCAGGCTCCATGCAGGGAGCCCAATGTGGAACTCCATCCCGGGTCTCCAGGATCATGCCCTGGGCCAAAGGCAGGCGTTAAACTGCTGAGCCAACACAGCTGCCCCAATGTCCTCATAAAAAAAAAAAAAAAAAAAAAAAAAAAAAAAGTTGTGTTTATTTGTAATGTTATTTTAAGAACTGGAAAGCATGACACATTTTAAAAATCAAGTTCACAATAGAAAGAAAGTATTCTAAATTTTAAAATGTGAATTTGAGGGTGAATTTTAAAGTCCTGATAAGTGATCTTTCTGAATTCATGTCCCTGGGTAACTTTGCAATTCTTCTGTCCATAAAATTAACACAGTCTAAAACTATTTTTGCTCTTTTACTCTTTCAAAATGCTATTCTTAACAAATGAAATTTTTAAAAACTCACTAATAAGAGCTCACAAATGGATCAAATGAATAATATATTAAAGTATTTTGAACATTGAGTGACATACTGGTATGGAGATTTTAGTTGAATTTACTAGCATCCTCAACAATATTCATATTGGGTGATGACTGCTGCCTAATAAAGGTTTATTTTAAATTAAATTTATTATATAATTTATAATATTATTCTAGTTTTAGTAATATTGTGGTCAAATATCAATAAATAAGTTGTTACTGAGTTATATGATTTTAGTAAAAACCCTCAATGTTTTAGCTGTGAATACTAAAGAATCAATATCCAGTGAACAGTTGGAATCACTGGAAAAAATAAAGACCAGTATTGTAGAACTGTTGCAAATCTAAACCATTTAAGTTTGAGTAACAGACAAGGTTAGATTCCAAACAGCATTAAATTTTGCCTTTTCTCATTTTTAAACATGAGAACTTTCTTTAGGAATGAAAATTTTAACTTCATCTACTTGTCATTTTAAAAAAAGAACTCTGGCTACTAAAAAAGAATATCCTAAAACTTATGAATTGTACCAAAAAATTGATTATGTCTGAAGAGTCCCAGATCCCTTCAAGTCAGAACCTCATGACCTGAGCAAATCATGCCTGTGAATTATGTAAGAGTTCTTTCTCTGAATGGCATGCATCATCCCACCACATCTGAGAAGTCATCAAATCTTGTTGTATTTATTCAACATTTTTTGTTAGATTGTTTTGACTCTGGCCAGCCTCTCCATTTCTAAAACGCTGCTTTATTTAAGCTTCTAGATATTTCCTCCTAAGTACTAAATATGTTGTTATCTCTCCTCCTCATATCAGTTGGTATCTTTTCCACTCTGGTCTCTGTATTCTTCTGAGAGTATTTTTAAAAATGCGAAGCTTATCACAAAACTTTCCACTTAAAGTACTTCAAGATTGTCATTGATTTCAAACTTTCTTTAAACAACTTACTGAGATACAATTGATAGATGAGAAATATCTCATACTTAAAATACATGATTTACTAAATTTTAACATATGTATGTATTCATGAAGCCATTACTACAATCAAGGTAATAAACATATTCATCACCTCCAAGGTTTTTTCCTTCCCCTTTGTGTTGTTTATTCATTTGTTTGGCATTTTGTTTTGTTTTGTTGCTTTTTTGTGTGCATCCTTTGTGTAAGAACACTTAACATGAGATTATATCTCAACCATTTTTAAGTGCACAATATTGTATTGATAACTAGAAGCACAACGTCATACAATAGATCTTTAGAACTTATTCATCCTGCATAACTGAAACTTTTATACTTCTTGAACAAGTTTTTCTTTTTTTTTTTTTAAGATTTTTTTTATTAATTCATGAGAGACAGAGAGAGAGGCAGAGACACAGGCAGGGGGAGAAGCAGGCTCCATGCAGGGGGCCCGACGTGGGACTCCATCCTGGG
This sequence comes from Nyctereutes procyonoides, assembly GCF_905146905.1. Lineage (NCBI taxonomy): Eukaryota > Metazoa > Chordata > Mammalia > Carnivora > Canidae > Nyctereutes > Nyctereutes procyonoides. Next base: position 14,267,320 of record NW_026575047.1, on the reverse strand, counting down.
TCTCCAGGATCAGGCCCTGGGCTGAAGGCAGCGCTAAACCACTGAGCCACCCAGGCTGCCCTTGAACAAGTTTTCATCAGTGTGATATACCACATTAACAGAATGAATGATAAAAATCACAAGATCATCTCAATAGATACAGAAATAGTATTTGACAAAATTCAATAAACTTTCATATTAAAAATATTCAACAAACTAAACATAGAAATTATTTATCTAAATATTAATAATGGTCAAATATGACCATAGCTAACAGTATAATCAATTGTGAAAAACTGGGAGCTTTCCTTTTAAGGAAAGGAACAAGGCAAATATACCCACTCTTGACACTTTTATTCAATGTGGTACTGGAGTCCAAACTAGTGGAATTAGGCAAGAAAAGGAAAAAAAAGGCATCCATATCAGAAAGGAAGAAGTAATATTATCTCTATGGATGACATGATCTTAAATGTGAAAATCCTAAAGACTCCCCAAGCTTCTTAAATTAACACAAAACATCCTTTTAAAACTTGCTCATATATTATATATATGAATACATGCATGTGAGGTCTATATGTGTGTGTATATATATGATCCTTAGCTCCTATTAAGGCCATGGTGTTCTTTCTACAAAACATTCTTTTTACATGCAATATCATTGCATTCTGCCTTTTTTATTTAGCTAGATTCTAATTGCCCCTTAGGATCAATCAGCTCAGCTCTTATCCCTATGAGCCCATTCTTGATTCCCTCAATCTGATTTAGATGATCATCTTCTTTGAATTTAATGCAACCCACATTTAATTTGTACACAGTACATACTCTATTGCAATTGATGAATGATATCACCCAACAGACTATAAAGGTTGCTGAAAGCAAGCAATATGGTTATGTATTCCCATGAACCAGCAGTGTCATACATATTTCAGACACTCTATAAGCTTTTGCTGGTTTAATGAATAAATTAATGAATGAATAATGCAAAGATAAGTTTTTTTTTTTTAATGGAGTGACGTTAGGTAGATCATAGTATGTAGGGAAGGTAGAAGATTGAGGAATTTTGCAGAGGCCAGTTGAAGCCACATGATAAAGGATCTGATACACCTGGGATAAAGGATTTTTATTGTCTGTGCAAGTGATGTACAATTTATAGTTTTTCAAACAGAATTATGAATTAGGAAGTTCAACTATGCAACAATAACAAAAATGAAATGGAGAAGAGAGAAACTGTAAATGAGAGCAAACAGAACATAGCAGCATTAGTCTATAGTCTATTTTGGATGAAGTACACTAGCACTGGAAAAGTGGCTATTGGGAAGGTGATCAGTTATTTTGTTTATTTTGCTTGCTTTCTCTTCCATGAGTTCCCTCACCAGTCCTGTACAACTTTGTGACTGGCAAAAGTGTTTTTATACTTCAGAAGAGTTCAGAATTCTTCCCTATGCAGTAAAATAAAACGTTAGACCCTTTTCTTTCTTTCTTTTTCGTTATTCATTTATTGGAGAGAGACAGAGAGACAGAGAGACAGAGAGAGAGAGAGAGAGAGAGAGAACGGGGAGGCAGAGTGGCAGAAGGAGAAGCAGACTCCGCACTGAGCAGAGACCAACTCTGAGCTCAATCCCAGGACCCCAAGACCATGGCCTGACCCAAAGGCAGATGCTTAAACAACTGAGCCACCCAGGTGTCCCTAGACCCTTTACAAAAGATTTCTACCATGTTCTTTTCTTGGTCTTATTCCCTCATATATTTACCTGATGAACATATTTTCAGATTCTTGAACCCAAATCTTTTCATTAACTTTGTAGGACTTCAAAGTTTAATTAGAATTTCAAAATTACAGGCTTCAGAAGATTTTATAACCCCAGAGTTTGTTATGCCAGTGAGTTAATTATAATTTTTAGTAATATTTGTTTAAGGCTTACTATGAGCCAATTAGTACACTAAGCATCCTATTAAAAAAAAAAAAAGATTTCATCTATTTATTTTAGAGAGAGAGAAAGAGGGAGGGGTAACACCAGCAGGGGGAGGGGCAGTGAGAGGGACAAGTAGACTCCCCACGGAGCATGGAGCCCTGAGATTCTGACCTGACATGAAACCAAGAGTTGGATACTTAACTGAAGGAGTAAGCCAGCTACCCCTACACTAAGCACTTTAAATGCTATATCTCTTTGCTTTATTCTCACAGCTCTGATTATAGGTCCTATTTTCAAAAGTGAGAAAATTGATGCTTTGATAGATGATGCAACTTGCAAAGGCCATATAAAACAAGCACTAGAGGAAGAATTCCAACTTAAGTCAAACAATAAAACCTGTCGTCTTAGTTACAAGGCAGTTATCCGCTGAGGACTCTATATTCCAGAGACAAGATACATATATTTTTTATTAAGTGTTAAAGTGAACTGTGAGGGATAGAAGACAGAGCAAATAAGCAACCCCAGGCTCTTACCTTTGCCACAGCAAAGATAATAATGATATGACTAATTTTAAAATCTGTACATTGAAGGGGACCTAATGAATCTTACATGGAGGCAGAAGAATAGAGTATATAAACAATAACCATGTTAGCATAATGAGAATATAGTTCTAAGTGGCTAGAGAGATTTATTTTTTAAACATTAACTCAAATATATATTGTTTCATTTTTATCATCTGATTATTTTATTTTTATATTTTTTTAAATATTTTATTTATTATTTATTTATTTATTTATTTATTTATTTATTTATTTATTTATTCATTCATGAGAGACACAGAGAGAGAGAGGCAGAGACACAGGCAGAGGGAGAAGCAGGCTTCATGCAGGGAGCCCGACACAGGGCTCGATCCCAGGACTCCAAGATCACACCCTGGGCCAAAAGCGGCGCTAAACCGCTGGGCCCCCTGGGCTGCCCTCATCTGATTATTTTAAATAATGTGCCAGGAGGGATCCCTGGGTGGCTCAGCAGTTTGGCACCTCCCTTTGGCCCAAGGCGCGATCCTGGGGTCCCAGGATCGAGTCCCACATTAAGCTCCCTGCATGGAGTCTGCTTCTCCCTCTGCCTGTGTCTCTGCCTCTCTCTCTCTCTCTCTGTCTATCATGAATAAATCAATAAATAAATCTTTTTTAAAAATTTAAATAATGTGCCAGGGCTTTTTTTCCTACAAAATATCATTGTAACTTTTGGTTTTTCAAATTCAGTGAAACATTCCAAGTGAGGTCATTTTTAAAGTTCTTGTAGACAAAACTTTAGCTCTACAAAATTTTCACTTCTTGTGGAATTATTTTTTGCATTTTGATATTTAAACAATATAAAGTATTCTACCAGTTAATACATATTGATAAAATAATCCAGAATTCTAGTAAGTAATATAATAAAATTCAAATACTTGCTTTATATTTGAAATGTTTAAGATACAAGGGCTATTTATTTCTAACCTCAAAACTTATACTCTCTGAGATTACATAACTTCAAAATACCATCATATTCCACCGTAGGGAGAAGAGTACTATTTTTTTTTTTTTAGATTAAAGAATTTCAAGCTACAGCACTTTTGGTGAAATAATTTACAATAACTCAGTGGGAATGCTGAACAAGAGGGCATGTGAAGGAAAACAATTCACTTGGTTCAAACACAGGGATGCAAAGCTTTATAAAAGTTACTTTGAAATACTTGGCTCCCAAAGTTCATTTCACTCCTTTATTCTGAGTGTAATAAATTGATTCTCTTTTTTTTAAAGATTTTATTTATTTATTCATCAGAGAGAGAGAGAGAGAGAGAGAGAGAGAGAGGCACAGACACAGGCAGAGGGAGAAGCAGGCTCCAGGCAGGGAGCCCGATGCAGGACTCATTCCCAGGTCTCGAGGATCACACCCTAGGCTGAAGGCGGCGCTAAACCGCTGAGCCACCAGGGCTGCGCAATTGATTCTATTTTTAAACTTAATTTTGTAAAGATTTTTCTGAAGCTTGAATATGACCCCTCACATATTTTCTAGACAATTATTAAGTATATTTATAGGTTGAAATTTCAGACTCCTTTCTTGAAGGTATGCAAAATAAACTCTATCCATAGCCCCCCTACTTTTTTTTTTTAGTCTAAACAGCATTCTCTGATAGAACATATGATAGCACTAAGACAGTAATATTAATCAATAACAAACAAGAATTTTGCTACTTAGAGAATCAATTAACTTCTTCATAGTCATTTTGACCATCCATTCAACTATCTGTGAAATGGTTACTAGGTTACTTGATAAACTACTAGTTTCTATAGGTATAAGTGTACTTGTTCTAGATTTCCATACTTTATATGACTGAAATTCTCATTATACTTCATATTTCTATTTACCTGTCCTTCCCAACCAAATAAATAAATGTTTGAAAATAAATATACAGAGTATAGAATTAGCTTATTATTTAAGAATCAATAGTCATATTCAAGTGTGAACATCTATAAAAATAATAGTTCACTCTATAAAAGCACTACTATTCTGTGTTTTAGTTCCTCAGTACATCACTCAACATTGAAAGCACCTATTATATTCCACATAGTGTGATGAGTTATGAAGAGACATAAAAATGATGTTTCTGCCATTAAAGACATGGGAAATACATTCATCATGAAATGCTCATGACAACTCATGACTCAAAGAAGGATAAAAATATATTCTCTGTTAAGTTTTAACAGTGGAGAAATAGTCACAATGGTGAGGTGTGGTATTTGAGTTAGGCCTTAAAAATTAATTGAACTTTATTAAGCACGTATGGGACATCAAAGAGAAATCTAGGTAAGGGGAATCATCTGAAGAAAGGCATAGAAGATAAAAATACAATTACACAATACTTTAGAACTTAGGAATTTCTAAGAAACCAATTTGCAATTCTTTCTTCTCCTTAAATTCATGTCATCAGTCATTAATCTCATTAAATATTCCTCAAAATGATTCTTAATTTCATTATTTCTACATTTTCATTGTTCCTGTACTAATACAGATTTTTATCATCTCTCTCAGTAGTTCTCAACTGAGGGTAGTTTTCCCCAAAAAAAGATATGTGACAGTGTTTAGACACATCTTGGGTACAACTGGGGCAGGATCCTACTAGAATCTAGTGACTAGAGGCCAAAGATGATGGTGAGTAGTGTATAATCCACAGAGCAGGCCTCCACAGTGAAGAATTACCTGGCCATTATGCCAGCAGTGCCATGGTAGAGAACCTTGGCAATAACTATGGCAATAACTCCTTAACCTAATTCCTACCTCAAACATGGCCCAAATATACATTGGCATTACCAATGACATCCCTTATGTCATACCAGTTATTGGCTGAGTTCAAGTTGTCTATGAAATATCCAAGAAGAGACACTTATTAGCCAGTTAAAAATCAAATGTTTGGGATCAAGAGAGAAATAATTTCTGGAGATATAAAATGTATATGAATAAAGGGAAAAGGGGATAGTTCAAAATACAGAGACGGCTAAATTCTCTTGTGTAAATCTTTAGAAGGAAAGAAGGAAGTAGTAAACAATAAAATATTTATAATATAAGAGGCAAATGAAGATAAACCGGTGAATAAAAAATAAATGCAAATTAATATAGAAACATCAGGAAGGTAGAAGCAGGAGAGAAGCTCCTCTTCTTTTCAGTGAAAGCATGTCTCAAGTCACTGTCCAAGTCCACCAACTGTGCTGCCACTTCAACATGCACTTGTTTCCTTTAAGGTTTGGTAGTAATTCCACTGTTCCCAAAGACACATTTATTATTAGCTTTCCAAATTAAAAAAAAAAAGAAAAGATTTATTTATTTAGTTAGTTAATTATTTGAGAAAGAAGGAGAGTACTTGTGAGTGGGGAGAAGCAGTAGAGGGAGAGGGAGAGAAACCCAAGTAGACTGTGCTGAGCTCAGAGCCCAATAGGGGCTTGACCTATCCACCCTGAGATCATGACCCTGGCTGAAATCAAGAGTTGGACACTCAACTGACTGAGCCCTATTTTCCAAATATGTTTAAGCCCTCTGTTCATTCTTACTCTTAGAAAATCTTTAAAGGAATAGAATGGGGGGGGGAACCACACAGTTCCCATCAAAATGTGAACCTTTTGAGGTTATAAAAAAAGAAAGCAGAAGAAACATTGGTGGAAGCACATTACCAGCTGACTACCAACCCTCTTTCAATCCATTTCTTGCTGTACTAAGGAAGATCAGGGAAGTCAAATAGCATTATTTCATCAATAATTTTTTGGAAATCTTTAAAATCCTGTCCAATTCAGATAGAGAGGCATCTTCTTTTACATAAAAAGAAAATTACCTTGACAGAAGTTGGCTTAAATATTTTGTCCAACACTAACTTTGGCATTTTCAAAGTACACCAGGTGGTCACATTACACGTGCTTGTAATCAATTGGATTCTAAAAATCTTGAAGTGGCTGTATTGGGTGAATAACCTATTTCAATATTTGGCCCAATTTTTCCCAGGTGGGAGGGAAAAGCCTTTATTTCATGTTAGATGCTGCCTGCATTAAAATAGCGTTTAAATATTTTGACTTCATTGATTTGTTAAAACTATCAAACAGTTTGCTTAGCAAAATAAATATTCAATTCAGAAAATAAAATAAACCAATTACTGCATGTAGATTCACCCATATAAATGGAAGGCATTAAATTACCTCTTTAATTGCTTAGTGATGAAGACTTTCTTTCTCACTCTCAAGATCACATCTCTTTTATATTCCTGAGGCTGTGTACCCTGACTAAAGAAAGGTATTGAGAGGGAGGGAAAAAGGCAAGAAAGAAGTCAGCAAATTTTAAAGTTGTAAAAAACATAGATGCCTGGGTGGCTCAATGGTTGAGCTTCTGCCTTTGGCTCAGGGGCGGGATCCCAGTCCAGGGATGGAGTCCCACATCGGGCTCCCTGAGAGGAACCTGCCTCTCTCTGTGCCTATGTCTCTGCCTCTCTCACTCTGTGTCTTAAGAATAAATAAATAAAATCTTAAAAAAAATAAATTATAAAAAACAAAAAAAGAACCTAAAATTGAGAAAATACTATTTTATTTGTTTCTCTTATCTATATTCCTCAGTGCTTTTACTTGCGGAAGGATGAATTACATTATACAGGTTGATGACTGAAACTGTGAAATAAGAATGAATTAAATATTATGTATTTATTAATTTATTTTTCAAATATTTACTGCCTACCTACTGCATTCAAGGTACTAAATTTGTCACTGTATTAGCAGCTGTTTACTACCAGACAAGGGAGCACTTTTTTTCATGTGGAGTCTAGAATTAGAGACAAAAATCAAAGAACCAATTATACAATTAATTATTTTCTAAATTCTAATAAATGATGTTTGAAAAAATTGCAAGCTGCTATGGGAACATATACCATAGCACATGACTTACATTTAGAGATCTGGATAAAGCCTTCTCAATGAGATAATGAATGAATTGAACTCTGAGAAATTTGTGGCAATTGGGTAGGTGAGGAAAAATGGGAAAAGATCATTCCAAAAAGAGGTAAAGACATGGCAGGGTGTTCTTAGGAAGAAAGGAGCATATGTCATTCCTGAAATTTGTCAGGACAAATGTAGGGTGGATAATGGATTGGGGGAGTACTAGAGATAATGTAAAAATAGGAGTAAGGGTCAAATCATGCATGTTCTTCTAATTCATGTTAAGATGTCAGTCTTTATCCCATATTAATTGAAAGCTGTTAGAATTTTGAAACAGTGTGCTGGGGCAAGGAATTTGTATTTCCATTATGTATACGCTACGCTACTTTGGCTGCGGTATGGAAAGCAAATTGAATGCGGGAAGAATGCATTTAGGACAACAACTAAGATAGTGTCAGTGGAGATGTTAAAAGCAGAAATTCATGTTAGGAGTTAAATAAGCAGAACTTGATAATTTGTAAAACATAGACTAGGACTTCAGGTTTATCGTTTGGAAAAGTAATCTTTGGAAGTGTCATTCCATAAAATGGGGACAAACTTTCACTTAAAAATTAATGTTGCAGAGGGAGAAGTTTTCCTATACATTTTGGACGGTTTGAATTTGTGATGCCAGTTAGATACTCAAGTGGAGATAAAGTATCTAGGACAACTTGTGGTGTTTAATATGTATTTAATATGTGTTAGCTTAAAAATGAATCTGTGAATGAATGAAGGAAGGAGGCATCTAACATGATATTTGTTTGCTATCATGACAAACAGAAAATACTTACTAGGCCAAAGTGGAAAATGCACAGAAAATTGAGTTACTTGCCAAAGGTCATCCGGAAACATCAAGGAAAGAATTAAAATAAAATGGGAAAGGAGCACCAGCTTATATTAAATTATGCTGAGACCAGTAGCTATTTATTTTTAAAATTGGAACACTTTTCTCTGAACTTACGATACATTGAAATTCATTGGAAATATTATTCATACACATATCTAAGTCAAATATATAATCTACCAAATGGTTTTTGGCATATATTTCCCCTTTCAGTATTTCTTCAGACATACCATGAAAATACATGAGATAAATGGGATTTATAAGGAGAGACTAAGCAATTTTTTTGGATAAGTAAATAAGAAACGGAAATCTAATTTAAAAACATATCACAAAACTAGCTTATTTGTTATATATACAAAGTACAATTTAATAGATCACATACAAATGAGAATGTTTCTTTTACATTTCAATTGCATTTGTTAACAATGTTGTCCATTATCCATGATTACTCCTTATTAGTTATGTCTTGCTTTTGTTGTTTTACTATTGGATTTGTTATAAAAAATTGTTTGGTTATAAGCTTTTTAATATAGCAATATTATTTTGGCATACTCTTTTTTTAATTCAAATGAAATATTTTTCCAAGTTTGCAATCAACCACGTCCCTCCATAATTTAATTTGTTGAAAATAGGGAGCAGGCTGATAGTACATTTCAATAATTTAAAATCCTTTAAGAGTGGAAAAATTACATTTTTGGCTTTGAGAAATATTATTTTCATGAACAAAAGCATTTTTTATGTTCATAGATCATAAGGTAATCATTCTGTGGTACATATTTGGATTTGCAACTATTTTTGCATAGAAGATGAGGGAAATTTTAAATCCCCAATTTCAGTGGAGTGAACTTCAAATTGTTATCTTTGATGTCCTTTGGTATTAGGTTATGTAGAAGAAACATAATTAAAACCAAAATCTTCAACCTTAAAAGCCTCTCCATAAAGGTAGAAGAGAAAGAAACAATTTTATTACTGACTGAGTATTAAATCAGAATGTGATGCACACCACAGTAATCCACTAAAGAGACTGTAGAAAAAAAGAAATTGCACCCATTTTTTTTTCTTTTTATACACCCAATCATCCATCACAGAAATGTTCTCAAGATAAACAGTAACTAGCCTTCAGGTAAAAGGACTTCCCAGCACCATTTGCCACACCAAGTACATTCTAAACTCACTTGGTGATTGGGGTGAACATTTGTTTTAGCTAACTGGCATCATTCAGAGGGAAACCAGAATTTTCACATCTTCATGACAAGAGCTAGTCTCCCAACGTGGAGTGAAGCACAGCTGAAGTTAGGTTTCTACCCTCCTACAGAAAACAGGAGTTGCTAGAGATGTTATTATCCTCCTCAATGAATACAACTCAAAGGGATGGTTCTCAAGTCTTGAGAAAGATATTCCTGAGTCTTAACACTGGCAAGAAGCTTAGTTAGCTTTCAAATGATTTATATAAATTACAAAGAGATGCAGAAGAAAACCTTTAATCACAAGTTTTTTCAAGCAAATTCTCTAAGAAGAGGGCAGTGGTGGTTGAGAGTCTCTCTTTTTTGTATATATTCAGCAGGAAGAATTAAGCCTCTTATTTTTAATTCTTATTTGCCTCCAATCTCTGTTCTCTGTTACTATAAAATAGTAACAATTTTATAATAATTTCCATTGCTGTTTCTACCTCTCACTGGGAAAATTGCACCCACCTAAATATCCCACGAAGTCCACAGTAAAATATAAAGTAAAACAATTATCAGAATTATGATGGAATAACAGAATTATTATTTTTTTTAAAAGTCAGTACATAAATTGCCTTTGGGGAATAACCCTTGAATATATCATGCCAATAGTGAATGGTTAAATACTCTTCTGAGTTAGCAATGCACAACTTTTATCCATCGTTCAAAAATTTTACAAATTATGATATCTTTCCTGCTTGTTTTCAAAGATAAACTATCTGAACACTGTTTGGTAGATCCTTATGTACTCTTTCTCCACCTCAGTCTAAGGAGTTACTTAACTCTGGATCCTGATAAACTAAATTTTAACTAAGAGTTTCTCTTGCAAGGTCCAATAAACTTCTCCTGAGTTGCAAAGAACTCTATAAGTACCATCACATCCATATGACATACTAGGCCCTTTACTAAGTGTTCTGTCTTTGCACATAATTTTTTGTAGATATAACACACAATTACATCCATGACCATCATCTAGTATAGAAATCTTATGAGGCACACACCGGAAGGTGCAGATTGAAATTCTAGCATTTAATGTATATGGCTCTAACTGTTTGAAGCCTTGAGGACAAACCCATACTATGAGCATTTTCTTAAATCAGCAGCTTCACTGTAACTATTCCCTGAATAATAGGCATAATATTTATTTATCAGCCTCTACTGGAACTGGAGAGAAATTGCATCCTGAAGTTAATTCACATTAGACTCGTCTCTTCCAGTCTCCATCTTAAATGCCAGATGTCTGTTCTTCTATTAATTAGAAATTTCACATCATCCTTCCAACTAAACTGGTTCAAATATTCTTTTTTATTTGGGCTAGGGTGCCTGGATGCATAGTAGTTAACGTTTACTTTGTTATTATCAAAAATTACTAATGAAAATGGTCTGTCTTTTACTCTGTGATTAATCAAATATTGGACTTATAAGTCCAAACTCCACTTATACCAGCAGAAAGATTTAGAGCCAGTTGGAAACGAGATTGTGAGAACCATTACTGGGAGAACAGAAAGAAAACATAAGGTAACAAATAAGGTTTATTTTCTAGTAAAACGTGACTCTCAAATAATTGAAGAAACCTCACTGTGAATATGTTTATAGGTATGTGTATGGATATATTTTATTTACATAACTACTTTATGGAAATACGTAAATATTCATAGATATGAATATATATTTATTTTTAGACTTATACAGATTTTGAAATGAATATATTCGTTTGAAATTCAGAACTAAGACTTATTGCTCTACTGACTCCTATTAACTTAATCTTCCTGGTCAGAGTTAATTTCAGACAACATGTAAACTTCTAAAATTTTATAAGTTACCACAGCATAGGATGTTGTAAGAGGGCCAATTTTATCCTGAGTACATGAATCTTAGGAACATGGTCAAACATGCAATATGAGTCAGAGCATCAGACAAATCAGGTCAAAATCTGGAATATCCAAATGTTAAATCCCCACAAATTTGGAGCCCCCAAAGCTAGGAGAGAGATGATAGTCAATTTCAGGTTTCAAAAGCCTCTTCAGATTCTAAGAACCAAACAAGAAGATCTGAAGAAATAATATGTAAATCAAAGTTGTTGTTGTTTTTTCCCCACACTGCAAAAACTAGAATCCACTGTCTGCAATATTGTACTAGCCCCCAAAACTATCCAAGATTTTTGTTGTTCGTGGCACATTATATCACATCTGCAAAGTGAGCCAAATTCTAGATTGTAACATTCTGTGGCCTGTAGCTGACAATAGGTGTCATCAGTTAAGCAATTGGCTTAATGGAACTTTATGCCAGTACGAAGCAAAGAAGTATGACAAAGCTAAAGTATCGCTTTTGCATTCCTCTCTAATTTCTGAGGCTACCAGAAAATCATCTAAATTTATCTAATTATAGATCTCTTTGGGGAAAATGTTTTTTCTAGATTTCTTTTTGTCCGTTTGTTTATAAATAGCTAGAGAAAACAGCAGAGAGTTTAAAACCTTCGAGAAATCATGCATAAAAATACATGTTCTTCAGTCAGAGGACCTATGTGTATGGGAACCATGGAGGCCAAGGAGCAAGGATGAAAAAGAACAAGGCTTATATGAAATACCACCAACCTTCAGCAAGCACAAAGTGAGAAACTGGGAAAACTACATGTGAAATATCACCAGTTTCCACCTCTGAGACTGCTCACATCTGTCTACCTGAAGTGATTCACCAATCGTTCCCTAGCCTTCTGGGTTTTTCTGAATCCCTTACTCTTGCATCCTACAGTGTCCCTTCCTACAATCTCTCTCCCAATATCCTGGTTCCTTTTCAAAATGACATATCGTCTCTCTTCTTCCTTTCTTCCCTTTATAGTTTAGCCAGAGTAGGGATTATTTCCTTCAGTAAAGAGTTCTAAATGAGCATCCGATCCAGCAGTCTTTAATTTTGTTGTTGTTGTTGTCTTTCTCTAGATTACCCCCAAATTGAGTAGTTGCTACTAATATCTGAACAATGGTCTGTCCTCTTTCCTAACTTGAGTTTGGAGAGTCTGCAAGAAAACCAAGATAAAGTGTGACTATGGCAAGACAGCTATTTTATTTTTGTTTTGTTTTGTTTGTTTTAAAGATTTTATTTATTCATTCATGAGAGACACAGAGGGAGAGGCAGAGACACAGGCAGAGGGAGAAGCAGGATCCCTGTGAGGAGTCCGATGCGGGACTTGATCCCAGGAACCCAGGATCAAAACCTGAGCCAAAGGCAAACGCTCAACCACTGAGCTGCCCAGGCATCCCAAGATGGCAATTTGATCCACCATTGGATGCATTCCAATAAATCTTGAGAAAGCCTCAACAAACCATTGATGGAGATCAACTGGGACAGACCTGTCTTCTGGGTTTAGTCCTACAACTTTTCTAGGCTCACCTTCTGTGGTAAGGCTTCAGGTACAGCTGTTTGTCCCTCCTTTCACTGGGCCTCTTACACCCTTTGACCTTCCATACTTGCATGGTGGGGTGGCAGATGATTGATTCCCCCTGGTCACCATAATTCTTTAATGTGGTAATCTTTAGAAACCCAATGTTCCTGATCCATCAAAGGAATGAAATAGGCTGGCTGTAGAATTCCAAGCAGTAGCCAGTTCACATCTCCATATGTGGGCCTCTAAACTGAAAACAGAGTACTGAAAACTTCTGGAGCCCAGGGGAAGGAAGACTTTAAATGAGTAATATCAGCTAATAAGGAAGGTGTGGGATGACCCAAGTATCCCGGGTGGCTTCTCAATGACATCAGCTTTGCTCGTGATCCAAATAGGAAGGACTGGTTTTCCTTTCTTTGAGGCAAGAAAAATGTAAATTATAGGCCTTTTTGCTTCCCTTCATATGTTAGCATTCATCTGATTAACACCTTGTTTGTTCATTTTTGTTTTTTTTTCCTAAGTGACCAGTGCAACTATTGTCCATCCTGTTGCTTTTTTCAGTCTTTTCTCCAAGTCCTCAATTATCTCCAGATCAAGTCTCATTGCATCTTCTTTCTTAACTACATGTCATAGAGATGGTTGGAGATGGAATCTGGGCTACGCTGCCAGCCATTCATACCCGCTCCTCAAACAGAGCAGATACTTCATTACTAGCTGACAAAGTTGTGTCCTCTTCATTCTTTTCAGGAGAACCATCCATCTAAAAGGTCATCACTCACCCCTTCTTCAGAGTCATTTTGAGACCAAGAGAGATAAAAACAAACAGAGGAAGAAGGAACGTGGAGAGTAGAGAAAGGAAGCAGTACCTCTATGAGAGAGAAGATACCTTTAATTCTTGTATCACTTCTTCCATTTCTCTCAATATTTTCTTTTGGCTACCTAAATTAGTTTTACTTTTTTTCTTCCGAAGGATATAACCCCCCCCCCAAACACCAGTAATTTATTTATTTGGGAGGAAGGCTCTATTAGTTTTCTAGGGCTGCCATAACAATATACCAGGGAATGGGTAGTTTAAATGACATCTCCATTGCCAGAATTGTTGGGGAAACTAATTGAAAACAAAATCTCCTCCCAAATCTGAAAACTTCCCCACAAAGGCAAAAAAAAAAAAAAAAAAAAAGATTTTTTTTTTTTTTTAAAAAGTATTACTGGGTAATCATTACACCAGAATATGATGTATATCACAAGAAACCTGCTAAAAAGATGGCAGACAGAAAGCAATCATGCTCTTTTATATAGTCAATCAGGTACAACACATTGCACACCTGTTCTCAAGATAAACTATGACTAGTCCTCGATAAGAGGACTTGACAGCACCATTTGTCACAGAATTCATTTTAAAATCATTTGGTAATTGGAGTGACCATCTGTGTTAGTTAATTGGCTATATCCAAAGGAAAAATTAAACCCTTATATCTTTATGATGAGGTAATTTTACAAATGAAAGTGAGGCACATTCTCCAAGTTAGGCTTTTACCTTCTCATAGGAACTGTGAGAGGGGTACTATCTTCCTCAATGACTACCTTTTATTTTTATTTATTTTTCAACTTTTTATTTTAAGTTCTAGCTAGGTATCATATAGTGTAATATTGGTTTCAGGAGTAGAATTTAATAGTTCATCTCTTACATATAATACCCAGTGTTTCTATGATTACCCTTTAAAAAGATGATTCTCAAGTCATTAAATAAAATACTTCTGAGGGCACCTGGGTGGCTCAGTAAGTTAAGCTCTTGGTTTTGGCTCAGGTCTTGATCTTGGAGTCATGAGAACAAAACCCGCATCAGGCTCAGCATGGAGCCTACTTGAGACTCTATCCCTCTCCCTCTGCCCCTCCTCCCACTTATGAGTGGGCTTTCTCTCTCTCTCTTTCTCTCTCTCTCTCTCTCAAATAAATAAATCTTAAACAAAGAAGAAGAAGAAGAAGTTCTGGGCTTTGTTGCTATGCATCCAGGTATTCACTGATTCTGTGAATAGTTCCTTAGCACTACTTTGCCAGACACTAGAGTAAGCACCATAATGGCCAAAGGCAGGCTGCCTCCAAATGTACTCCTTTGGCATATTGATGATTTGAACTAAAATTTCCTTAAGAAACAGCCCATGCAAGAATAGTCACACCCTCCTCTATCCCCCTGAAATTGGGAAATAAATCTCCCATGTGAAAAATACCTTCACTGTACTAAGGAGTGAAAAGACATCCTTATTACCTGAGACAGAGATGTTAAAGTGGAGAAAGCAGTGGAAACAAGCCATGTTATTATTATTATTATTTTTCTAATCTACTACCTCAGCCTAAATTCTGTTTGGAATTCCATACTAATTAAAGTTTCCAAACACCTATTTTCTTTACTGTGTCAATTCTTTACAAATTTCTTGTCTGTTTGCCTAAAGAGTATAATAAGTACCTGCCTTGGTCATTACTTGAGGTCTCAATTTCATTATTGGGCCTCTGTGAAAATGAAATAAAACTTTGTGGTTTTTTCTCCTGTTAATCTGTCTCATGTAAATTTAATTCTCACTCCAGCTGGAAGATCTTGAAGGGTAGAGGAAGAACTTTTCTTTCCCTACAGCACAGATTCATCATCATAATCATCTTATATTTTGGGAGCAGCTAATATTTTCATGGATTTGCACCAATGAGAATGATAATAAATATACTATTTCTCTCATTATAAAGATGAAGAAACAGAAACACTGTTTAAATTATTTATTCAATATCACAAACCAGTTATTGGTAGGAAGGAAATTATAATTTTTCAAGGTCTAAGATGTACAGAAATCATTAGGATGTGAATGTTTTATTCACAGATATTTCTGTATATATATTTCATGTTTACAGATAAAATATTAACAGAGAACCACTAGTACAATTATGAAGAGATTTCTAAGATAATATTATTATTCATTTTTTAACTATGTGATCTCTTCTCTCAAACTGCAATCAAAATAAGACATAATTTATACTCTTGTTCAGTAGCATTGAAACTTAAAATCATGCTAAAAATATCAACTTTTTCAGGTATTTTTGTTTGAACAACTCTTCTATCTTAGTTCAGCTCCAAGAGTGGAATAGGAGATTTTATCTTACTAAAAGAAATTTCAAAAAGTAAAAACAACAATTTAGAAAATATTTTCCAAAAAATGAAATTTCTTACAGCTCTAAAATGTGAAAGAGGTGAGCCCCTCACCAGACTTGTTCTTTAGAAGCCTCCAAATATTACAACTTTCCATACATTACATTATTTCAGAGCACACCAACACCTTTTCAGGATTCAGTGCTCAGCGCTGACATAGGATCTCGCTAGTGGCTAACATGCTTTATGCTCCAAGAAAATGTAACCCTTCTTCACAACTTTTACCCAGCGACAATTGCATCTGAAGGCCACGAAGCTTGTGGATTGTACTCCTCCTGCTGTCAGAGATGGACACTGCTTTATACAAAGAGATTGAACTACTTGAAAAGAAAAACACAAATTTGGGATCTAATACACAGCTTTGTGATTATAGCTAACAATACCATATTATATACTTGACAGTTGCTTGGAAACTAGATCTTAAATGTTCTTTCCCCACACACAAAAATGATGATTATGTGACATGATGAAGGTATTGGATTACACTATGGTGGCAATCATATTACAATATCTAAGTGTCTCAAATCAGTATATTTACAACTTTAACACAGCGTTATATGCCAATAATATCTCAAAAAATGCAACAGAAGAAAAACAAAAAAAATTAAAAAGAAAAACACAAATTTAATGCACTTTTGAGGTCCTCTTTTTTGGGAGCCTAAAGGCAGTAAGTTCTCATATATAGAAATATAATTTTCCAATCCCACCAAGAATCTATTTGCTTACTTTTGTTCATCTTCCAATTTGTGATTTTACAGGCTCCCAGGATTTATAGTAGGTTTTGAAGTGGTGGCACTTGGTCACTAATGAATATCTTTTATGTCAAATAATTCATATAACCACCAAATTTTTATATCTATAAGGTTTAATGCAAAAATCATATTTTTTTTTACATTGGCACATTAGTCATTAGAATTGTGAATGGTTTTACTCTTATATAATGAGATACATTTTTTGGGATCCCTGGGTGGCACAGTGGTTTGGCGCCTGCCTTTGGCCCAGGGCACGATCCTGGAGACCTGGGATCGAATCCCACGTCAGGCTCCCGGGGCATGGAGCCTGCTTCTCCCTCTGCCTGTGTCTCTGCCTCTCTCTCTCTCTCTCTCTCTTTCTGTGTGTGACTATCATGAATAAATAAAATCTTTAAAAAAAATGAGATACATTTTTTGAATTAATAAAAAAGTCAACTAATTTTTACTTAATTTATTAAATTAAGTAAATTAAATATTAAAAATATTTACTTTATTAAATATTCATTAATTATAATGTATATTTTATATTTTAACTTAGATAATTGAAGCATTTAGAGAAAAGTAGAGAAATTTTCATTTATATATTTAATAATTTACATTGTTTTTGAAAATATTTTCAATTATTTTTTCAGAGTAAGATTGCATTTTTTTCTACAATAAGAACACTTAACATGAAATCTACACCCTTATCAAGTTTTGATGTTAACAATACAATATGTTAACTATAGGCAGAATATTGTATATCCTAACTCTAGAACTTTCTCTTCTTGCATATCTAAAACTTTGTCCCCTTTGACCAACATCTCCCCACTTCTTCATCCCTCAGTCATTAGCAACTACCATTTTACTTGCTGTTTCTATGAGTTTGACTATTTTAGATTCCTCATATAAGTGGAATCATGCAGAATTTGTCCTTCTCTGCTTGCTTATGTCACTTAGCATAATATCCTCCAGGTTCCCTCTTAAATTCTATGGATGATTGGGACCAAATATAAAAGAATTGTAATATATCTATATAAATATATAAATAATGTAAATGTATAAATATCCTGTGGGGAGTAAGAAAGTAAAGGCTAAAAAAGAAAGAGGAATTTTTTTTAAAATGTTCTGTTTAGATTTCTAAAAAGAGGAAACAATAAAAAGTGAATTTTGTATCTATTATTTCTAAAAAGAGGAAACAATAAAAAGTGAATAATTTTATCAAATCTGAGCATTACAAAATGTACACACAGAAAATTATAAACTTTTATATTATAATTAATGCTGAAAACTATAAAAATGAGCAAAGAACTTATCTTCATCAAATGACATGATAATAGAGAACACCCTAATGACTCTACCAAAAAACTAATAAAACTGATACACAAATTCAGTAAAGTTGTAAGATACTAAATCAACCCACGGAAATTAGCTACATTCTTATGCACTCATAATGAAGTGGCAAAAAGAGAAATTAAGAAAACAGTCCCATTTACAATTGCACCAAAAATAATAAATGCTTAGGAATAAACTTAACCAAGGAGGTGAAAAACTTGTACTCTGTAAACTGTAGAATACTGATGAAAGAAATTGAAGATGACACAAACAAATGAAAAGATATTCCAGGTTCATGGATTGGGAGAACCAATATTGTTAAAATGCCCATTGACTCAAAGCAGCCTAAAATTTCAATGGAATCCTTATCAAAATAGCAACTGCATTTTTCACAGAATTCACTTTCAACTGAATTGAATAATTTAACAAAACTAAAAGACAGTATAATGTTGAGAGAAACATATTTTAAATGAGAACTCATTTTGAGATAAACTTTCTAAACAATACATAGAATATGAGAGAGAGATATAGATGTATAATATATACAATATACAAATTATATTGATTCTAGATCATTGATTATAGAAAATAGATAAAATAATGAGAATAGTATTCATTTTAGATTATTGATTTCCAATAGTGAGATCATGGGTTATTAATTTTCTTTTCTTCATTTTCTGTATTTTTTGAACAAGAGAAAATTAAATTAAATTAATTAAAATTAATTCCTTCTAAATTTATAGAAGAGAAATTATTTCCTTTTACTAATAGTTTATTCTTTTCTCATACAGATTTTCTTTAATTTCTTAGATTAAGCTGAAACTCGCTGCCATTTTACTCCTTAGAAACAAGTCTTCAGAATATAAAATGCCCATACAGTCCTTTTTAAAATATAGAAATATAACTTTTGGTATTATTTTTAAATATAATTATAAAAAGATAAAATACTTTTTTTTAAACAAGTGATCATGTTTGCCCAGTGACTATTTTCTCTATGCACTCCTATCCTATATATTCTGCATGTTCTAAACAAGTATGTATTATTTATAATTTAAGAATAATCACAAACTTTTTGTTAAGTAAGGAAAGAAAAAGAAAAAAGTTTAAAAAATGATTAGCAACATCAGTGAGGTAACATTTCCTCATTCCTGATAGTTTCAATTAAAAATTTCCTTATGGTGGAATGCCTGGGTTCAGCATAAGCCTTCGGCTCAGGGTGGGATCCCGGGGTCCTGGAATCGAGTCTCACATCAGGCTCCCTGTGAGGGGCTTGCTTCTCCCTCTGCCTGTGTCTCTGCCTCTCCCTCTGTGTTTCTCATGAATGAATGAATGAATGAATGAATCTTTTTAAAAATGTCCTTATTGTAATTTATGTCAGAATTTGTAGCTTTTTGTGTGTGTAAAACTTTAAATTGAAGACCATGAAAATTTAAAGTACGGGCAGTCTAAATATTTTAAACTAATACTGGCATTATTTTAAATATTTTAAACTAATACTGGTAAGTTGCCATAAAGCAGTGTATGGGGAAAGTTTAATGTGTTTTGCTTTGTTTTCTTGGGGTGAGGACTCATGTGGAAAGAAGAGGAGAGGCTTCACTTTACCTTGGGAATCACACATACTTTAAGTTGACTATCATGAAGTGCTTGATTTGAGTAGAAAGTGTAGACATATCCATAGTTATTGAGATGGTGCATTAAACTTTCTAAACAAACTTTAATTTTAAAACAGTAAAAATAAATATGCTCTAATTGAGTATAAATACAAGAATCTAAGAAAAATGCATTTTATTTTATTTTATTTTATTTTATTTTATTATTTTATTTTATAATGCATTTTAAAATAGAGAATAGTTTCTTTACTTAAATTGTTGTCTGTATTCAAGAGTCATCCATTCACTTGGTTATTGTAATCCTAAAGCTCTTTTGGGTCTTATTTGACTGAATTCTTAATAAGCTGAAACCTGAAAATTTTAAGCATCTGAAGCATGGTTACTTCTGATTTTTTTTTATTAGTGCCAATATAATGTGCTTCCCATCAGAGCCCATGATTCTTTATCTGTACTAACCCACTATTTCTTTTATGATACTTCCAGACTGAAAACTCCTAATTTGCAATAATTAACCTGAGAATAGCATTTCCCATTTATCTCAAGGAGTAACTATATTTCCCTGTTCAGCTTTGCAACCTCACAGGTTATTTTGTCTGTATCTCAGAAACCAGGTAAATTATGCACTAATAAACAATGAGGCTTTTTGGAGTAAAAGCCAAAATTATACAGATGGCACATGTCATGTCAAAAGGTGGTTTGCTGTGGAGGTCAAAAGCAGATTGCTTAGTGTTACATTAGATTCTACTTAATGACTTCGATGATATTTTAAAAATTATATACTCTGTCTTCCCCCTATTCTTCCATCTATAGCAACCTCCTAAGGTTGCTGTGAGGACTGAATGAGCTAATATCTATGAGATCCTTAGAGTAGACTCGTTCCATTGATCCATCTATGGGTCTATTTTTGTGCCAGTACCATTCTGTTGTCTTTGTAATAAAACTTGAAGTCTGGATTTATGTTACCTTCAGTTTTGTTTTTCTTTTTCAAGATTGCTTTGGCTATTCTGGGTCTTTTCTGGTTCCATACAAATTTTAGGGCTGAGTGTTCTAGTTCTGTGAAAAATGCTATTGGTGTTTTGATAGGGATTGAATTAAATCTGTAGATTCCTTTGGATAGTATAGACATTTTTAACAACCCATGAACATGGAATGTCTTTCCATTTCTTTGTGCTACCTTCAATTTCTTTCACCAATGTTTTGTACCTTTCAAAGTACAGGTCTTTCGCCTCTTTGATTAAATTGACCACTAGGTATTTTATAACTTAAAATACAATTGTAATTGGGATTATTTTCTTTTATGGGGGGAGGAGACTGTTTTCTTAATTTCTCTTTCTGTTGCTTCATGATATGCTGCATAGAAATGAAGCTGATTTCTGTAGATTGATTTTGTACCCTGCAACTTCACTGAATTCATTTATCAGTTCTACTAGTTTTTTGGTGCAGTCTTTACATTATATGCAGTATCATGTCATCTACAAATAGTAAAAGTTTTACTTCTCCCTTGCCAGTTTGGGTGCCTTGTATTTCTTTTTGTTGTCTGATTGCTTTCTCTGGGATAGAAGTTTGTATCTTTTGACTGACATCTCTTCATTTTCCTCAACACCAAGCTCTACTCCCTATTTTTATGACTTCAGCTTTTTTCTAACATATAGACATAAAATAAAGTATTTGACACTTTCTGTCTTGTTTATTTTACTTATCATAATGTCCTCCAGTTTCATTCATGTTGCCACAAATGTCAGGGATTTTCTTTTTTGTGGCTGAATAATATTCTATTCTGCATCTATACATCATTTTTTCTTTATCCATTCATATGTCAAATAAAATTTAGGTTGTTGCCATATCTTGGCTGTAGTGAACAATGATACAGTGAAAATAGGAGTTCAGCTATCTCTTTGAGATCCTGGTTTAATTTCCTTCAGATATATACACAGAAGTGTGATTGGTAGATCATATGATGGTACTATTTTTAACTTTTTAAGTGACCTCCATACTGTTTTCCATCGTGGCTGTTTCAGTTTACATTTTCGTAGCAATGCACAACTTTTTTTTTTTTTTTTACATTTTCACCAACACTTACTTCTTGCCTTTTAGATAATAGCCATTCTCAGGTGTCAGGTGGTATCTCATTGTAATTTTGATATAATTTCCCTGATGATGTTGCAAACCTTCTCAAGTACCTCTTGGTCATTTGCATGTTTTCTTTAGAAAAATGTCTACTCAATTCCTCTGCTAATTTTTAACATGGTGGTTTGATATTTTGCTAGGGAGTTGTAGGTGTCCCTTATATATTTTGGATATTAACCCCTTACAGGTACACCATTTGCATTTTTTTTTATTTTGTTGATTGTTTCCTTTGTTGTATAGCTTTTTAGTTTGAATTGGTTCCACTAATTTATTTTTGTTTTTGTTGCTTATGATGCAGGTTAGGTCAAACTATTCCTCACCCTCTCTAAAGCATTCATACTCATTCATTCATTCATTTTGCTACAACAATGTACTGGAATTTCTCTGTTGGAAACCAGACTTCTACAAAGCCTCTTTCATTCATGGGTGCTTTCCAGGGCAATGTTTTCCAAAGCTCCTGACTATGGCTGAGAGCAGCTGAAGTTGATTCAAGGGCCCCCAGTAGGGTCCATAGCTGAGATTGAGGTCTCAATGCCTATCACCTTACACATGGATGAATAATACTCCTCCCTGGTTCCTTAGTGTATGGTGCTGTATTCCACAATTCCTAAGAAGGGAGTTTGTGGATGGATGGATACTGCATTGTTGTTGTTCAGGGAGAGGTATGATGAAGAATGTTTTATTTACCTATGTTGTTGATGTTACAGTAGTAGTTGATAATATTTTGGTATTGGTACGTATGGATATTTCCACTTAGAAATCTTATCAGTGTCTTAAACTCATATGAGAAACTGAATTGTAAGCCAAAATCAATAAAGTTTTTAAATGGACAATACTTTTTAAAGATATTCTAAGACATATGGCCATAGAATGACGATTAATGAAGAGATCTAGGGAGAGTATTAGAGTAGGAAGAGGCCTAGAATACAATCTTGAGGAACCTCAATATTTAGAGGATTTTCAGAAGAGTCTATAAAGAATGCATGCAGGGGCACCTGGGTGGCTCAGCAATTGAGCGTCTGCCTTTGGCTTGGGTGGTGATGCTTGGGTGCTGGGACAGAGTTCTGCGTCTTGCTCCCCACTGGGAACCTGCTTCTTCCTCTGCCTATGTCTCTGCCTCTCTCTGTGTCATTCATGGAAAAATAAAATCTTTTTTAAAAATTGCATGCAATGATAGCGTAGAAGCAGAGGTATATAAAATAAACATTCAGATGAGGAGGAACATTGGAAAGCATGGGAATGATGGTTGTAGATTCTTTCTTCTTTTATATATTTAAGCACCTATTATGTTCCATTTATACGCTCAGATACAACAGTAAACAAGATAAGATAATTGTGCTAAGGGAATTTATAATCTGGAAAAGGGAATGCAAATTGTTTAGCATGTAAATGGGAAAGAAGATGAAGTGTCCCCTAAAACAGGTAATGTTTACTTAACTTGATTAATAAATAAGTGAGGAAAGTCATTAATTCAAGAAAATTTTTATTGAGTGCCTGTTATTTGCCAGCCACTGCTTAAGGTACTGAGGATACTGAAATCAACAGAACGGAGTTGCTTCCTTAATGGAATATTTATTAGATGAGCAATACAGGATTAGTGGGTAAGTATATAATGTTCTTGATGGTTTTAACAGCCTTTAAAATAATAAAGCAGGATGAGAATTTTAAAAAAGGGAGTAGTAGGTATAGATTTCAGTTATATAGGGTGATCAAGGAAGGAGTTTCTAAAATGGTAATGAATTAGCAGCCATCTATAGGAGCTGAAAGATAGATGGATGAAGAACATTGCAGTAAAATGAAACCATACATACAAAGGTCCTAAGCATAGCCTTGCCATGCTGTCCCCAAATAATTTCTTATCCATGTCTCATCATATCACACTGTACACTATATACTCTGGAAATACCAGAGTTTACATTGTTGGCTATGTTATTGTCTTTATATCTTTTTTCAGATTGTTCTTCCTATCTGAAATGATCTTCCTCTCAGTCCCTTAGTCATTTTCTCTAGGAATTATTTTTAGAATTCCAACCAAATAATTATATTTAAAATACCAATACTATTTAGACATACATCTTCCTTACTAAATAAGTTCCTCAAGATATACAATTGTATTTTATTTATCATTACATCCATAGTATACTTGTGGTGTGCTGCAGTTCCTACCGTACACCTGGCACCTGGCCTAAGTAGGTACTTCATATATCACTGATTAATACTGTCTGCTAAAATCATGAGCTATCAAAAATTATATATTTTTTAAATTATAAGATTAAAATGCATGAATGCTTAGTGCAATCCTTAATAATAACAATATCTAAGACTTGGTAAATTCTTACTATATTCTAATTCAATATTTCATATCCTTTATATACATTAGCTTTTTAAAACCTGAAAATAAAAAAAGAAATGGAAAAAAAAAAGAATGAAAGATACTTGCTCTTTCCTTACAGCACAGTAAGGAAAAAAACATATGAAAAGAAGATAGAGAGCAGTACCAAAGCTCAAACTTTAATCAACAAAACTTCTGTCTTTAACTGCACGAGAGTTTAAATCAGGAACTTATCTTAGAACTTCATAAACATCCTAAATTAGGAACGAGATGAATGTATATCTGAAAACAAAATAATGCATCATTTTCCTGCGAGAGTTTACATAGCTTCAAAGAGCAGATGTTTTGGTTCTACCAAACTGTGGTTGACAAATTTGCTAGCAGTGGAAGTGGAAAATTACTTTTCATTTTTAGAAATTATTTGATAGCATTTACAGACCTTTGCTATTTATCACATTGATTAAAAGCTGTCATTTGCAGCATTTATAGTCTTCAAGTACATGTCAAAACAGTTTCTAGCCAATTCAAACGCTCTTCTGAAAAGGCATATTAAACCAAACTAAGGTATGTATCTCTTCTTTTCTTAGGCAATACATCAAAACTGTGTAGTAAGGTACATTTTAAGATAGTATGAGAATTTCCCTGATTAAATTTGGAAAGATTCTTATCTATCACAAACTTGGAAAGATCTTTAGATTCAAAGATAAATATGAACAGATAAGAAATGCTGCCTTGAAGTGTCATGATAAAATGGCTGCAATTTCCATAAAAGCAACAATATTGCAAACCCATTTATCCCATGAGAACAAATCTCATTTCAGAAAAAAATAGATCTTTTATTGAAGGTTGTGAATTGCTAGCTGAATTTCTGTAAGGATTTCTCATGATTACCAGGAAGTTCTTACATGGATACTGGAAAAGAAACAAAGAAAGGTTTCACTCTCTCATCATTTAGTCTCAGGATTTGCAGTGAGCTGACACATACATACACTTTTACTGTAGATCTACACTTTTGAACACATTGCATATTCTCAAAGTTCTTCTGTCATTAAATAAATAGCTCTTATTTTGAAGAAGGGATTTATATATAGACACATTTTTTTAAGATTTACTTTATTATTTATGTGAGAGAGAGAGAGAGAGAGAGAGAGCGAGCAAACTTGTAAGCAAGGGTGAGTGAGCCGACACTGGCTCCAAACCACAACCCTGAGATCATGACCTGAGCTGAAACCAAGAGTGGGAGGCTTAACAGACTGAGTCACAGGTGCCCCAAGAAGGGATTTATATCCAGATATTTTTATGATAAATTCCTAAATAATAATAGCTTTTGACTAGTTTAAAAATTCCAACTTCGTGTAATCAGTTTGCATTGTATATGAACAATATTTTAATATGCTGTATTACTAAGTATCATATATACATAATAGTTTATATGATTATATAATATATGCATTTTTTCATGGTTTCATATTTAATTCAATGTACATTTCATTGATCCTAAGAACTAAGAAACCAATCATCAAATTTGGTTTCTGACAATTTTAAGTATTCAGTAAATGTTTGCTAAGTGGATTCATTAATGAAGATTGTATGCTGAATAGATAAATCTTTTTATGCGTACCTTTAGTGTTAATTAAAACTCAAAAAGGGAAAGTAAAATGAATGAATACAAAAGATAGATTCCTACAGAAACATTCCCTGAAAGATCAAAGCTATAAAATGAAGTGGGAGGGGGAATGATGAGAATATTGAACAAGCATCTTAAAATGAATTAGCCTTGTGTTGGGGTTCCTGATTATTTTAAGAATAATTTTTTTAAATTCTATATTTTATACTGGATCAAACTTTCCTTTTATCTTTTCTCCTTTTTTTCCCCTAAAAAAAATAACTTCACATATCTTCGAAAAATTTTATTGGCATTTAATAGTTTGAAGATCTTGAAATAAACTTGAAGCGCACCTTCCTTAAACATTTGCCAAAGGCTAATAGAGTTTATTCCTGTTCTTCCTTTCTCATTGTCTTTCATTATAGATTATGTAGCTTTCAAAACATATTATGATAAAGATAATATTTATTTGCATAAAATTGTTTTAAAATTAAATATTATAAGGGCACCTGGGTGGCTCAGTGGTTGAATGTCTGTCTTGGACTCAGGTCGTGACCCTAGGGTCCTGGGAGCAAGTCCTGCATCAGGCTCCCAGAAGGGAGCTTGCTTCTCCCTCTGCCTGTGTCTCTGCCTCTCTCTCTTTGTCTCTCATGAATAAATAAATAAAATATTTAAAATAAAATAAAATAAAATTAGATATTATATACATACATGTAAACATTTTAAATATTCTTTAAATATGTATAGGAATATAATATATGCCAATATTATAACTGATGTTGCTCTCAATTCAGGGAATGTTATTAAAGACACTACTTTCAGGGATCCCTGGGTGGCGCAGCGGTTTAGCGCCTGCCTTTGGCCCAGGGCATGATCCTGGAGACCCAGGATCAAATCCCACATCAGGCTCCCGGTGCATGGAGCCTGCTTCTCCCTCTGCCTATGTCTTTGCCTCTCTCTCTCATTCTGTGTGACTATCATAAATAAATTTAAAAAAATAAAAATAAATAAAAATAAAGACACTACTTTCAAATATTTATTTATTTATTTTAGGAGAGAACAAGAGCAGGAAGGGTAGAGGGAGAGGGAAAGAGAATCTCAAGCAGACTCTGCACTGACTGTGAAGCCTAACATGGGGCTCAATCTCCAGACCCGAGATCACCACCTGAGTTGAAACCTGGAGTTGGATACCAACCTGACTGTGCCACCCAGGCACCCCTGAATATAATACTTTAATCTGAAATGATAGATTACCATAAATTATCCCTGACAAATATAAATGTGAATATAAGTACAGCATATATGTGTATGCATATATAATAGTATATATATGTGTGTAATACAATATTTATATATATGTTCATTAATTACATAAAATTTATATGTGCGTGTGTATTTAAAATTTTGTTACAAGATCTGGGCTTGTGTTTGCTAATTTGGTGGTTGACAGTTCAAAGTATAGTGGTTTTCTTTGGCTTGAGAACTTTCAGAAAGTGAGAAATATTATATGGATATCAACTTTATTTTAAATATAGTATCATGAAAAGCATATTATTATTTGTCATTATCCTCAAAGATATTTAGGTTAAGTATTTAAAAAAAAAAAACAATCTATTTCAGAATCATGATACTCTAAACCAAACTCACTCAAAGATAGTATCAGATACTCGGCTGATGACCACAACTTCTTGCCTGTTTAGTCAGGTAATTAGTCTAAGAGTTAGACTAAGCAAATAAATGAATGCAAAGAGCCAAATGTAGCATATCAATTAAGCTCTGACTCTTAGGAAATTAACATCCCTGAGTAATGCTGAGTCCAGGGACACAATCATGTCTATAGATATCTTTAGGACAGGTGCACATATGCAAACTGCATAAACAAGTGCTCGTGTGAGTTCTTCGCTTTTTCTCTATAATTTTTCTACTTACTTGTTCTCCCTGGGAAATAGTAAAAGCAATGTTTTCTTCTTCTTTACCCTAATTTTCTAATGATCTTATAAATAAACTTTTTTATTAATAGCCTCTTTACAGCATTGGCCTGTAGGATAGGAAGATTACAAGTATATGTACATGGCCATCAAGGCCACTTTTTCCCTTTAACTCTCTATTGATGTGTTCCTTCAGTCAGAATCAACTTTGTGACCATTAAAAAGAAATATACAGAAAAAACAGACCCTTTCATCATCTAATGGAGGAATTTGTTATGTAAAAGCAAGAAAGAGTCTGTTTCTATGGATGATAATAACTGAATCAGAAAGCCATCTTTATGATACGTGATTGATATAGATACCCAGAATATAAAATACTGCATAGACTTGTATAATATTCAAAATCAGATTCAGCCATCAAACTGAAAAATTCTCCTGAATGTACTCCTGCCCTTCAGACTAGCACCACTACTAAAATGAAATCCAAATTATTTTATCTACATTTTCCATATAAGAGATGGAGATAGACATATAGACAGATAGATAGATGATAGATAAATAGATGATGAGAGATAGATGATAGATGATAGATAGATAGATAGATAGATAGATAGATAGATAGATAGATAGATAGAATACATTTTGTGGTACATAAGAATTATTGGTGAATTCATTTAACAAATAATAATTACTTATTTTATGTAAGGCACTCTTCTAGGTACTGGGTTTTCAGCAGTAGAGAAGACAAAGCTTCTACTTTCATGGGGAAAAAATTCTAGTGGGGCAAATACCTACCTTATTATTAATATAACATGTTCAGGAGGTGAAGACATTATAATTAGGATGAGCCCTGTCTTGTAGGGCAGGTAACCTTTGTAAGTAGAACTGAAAGAAGCCAGCAAACAACAGTTGCGATTTAGTAAATAAGAAGAATGATAGCTGTTCTTCTATATATGGCCCCTAATGAGCTAAAATTATTGTCTTTATGCCCTTGAATTGACTCTAGACTAACCTAGAATGGGATAAACCAACTGAATGCAGTAACTATGCCAGTGCTGGCACTATATATTAAGAAAACCAGTAGCTTCCTTTTCCTCTTGCTTTGAATGCTTGTCATTGTTAGCACTGAGTTGCCAAGTGAGAAGTCCTTTGATCTTTCTGGAGACACCACATGGAAAGGCTATGTGTAGAGGTCATGTGAGCCCCAGTGGACTACAGGGAGAGGGAGTGAGTGAGGTTCAACTATCCTAGCAGCCCATTGCAGCCTGAAGAAGACATGATGCCAACACTTGACAACACCGTTTTATGGGTATCTGATCTGTTCAGTTCCACAAAGCCCTGTGCTTAAAAGGGCCTGCACTCAGACAGTGCTGGCCTTGGTTAACTGCTTCTCCTATTACTGTCAGGAATTTCTTGATTTTTTACCCAATTTTTACCTATGTAGCTGAGATATCAAGTAAGATGGACAACAGGCCTACAGAGTTGAATTCAGTCAACCCATAAAACTCTGGAAGACAAGATACTATTTCTTTTAGACATTAGGGAAGATTATAAATATGGCAAAAAAAATTAAGATCTTTGCAAGAAATGAAGTTTGGGCATCAATTCCTTTTCTCAGCACTGTGTAGGTCATGCTGTAAGCCTATAGGCTCTTCTTGATAAGGGGTGGGTAAAGGAGTCTTAGCAAATTCACCATTTATTAAGAATTAAAATATGCAATAACTTTCACAGTGGAGGAATGGAGCTATAGGGATATTAAGGCCTTAGTTTTAATAGTGTCAGATTTAAGGCATCGTAATCTGGGATACAGTAAAAGAATTTACTGCCTAAGTTCAATGCTAAGTTATAAATTCACTAAAACATCTGCGACTTCTTTTCCTAATGCAAAGATTGGCATAGAGTCAGAATTCAATAGTGCTGACTGAAGAGACTGTATCATTTTAATTAATATGGATTGTTTCAGATACTTTCATGACACAGGGACAGTTGATCATATGATTTATCAGGATTCAACCCTGAATACCACAATCTTCCACAAGAGGTAGAATGTTCCACTGGTCACTTTCTCTGCTACGTTAAGGTAACCTATTATTTGTTTTCTCTTCTTTACTACTGTCTGAAGTTGGATTATTTATAATATACTCAGATTTGCAAGTCTTTCCTTTTACTCCACTGTCAAATCACTTAATCTTTGTTACCACTTTCAGAGGACACTTTAGTTAAAATTTCTGTCAAGGAAACCTGTCTACCTATAGAAATCATGAAAGAAAATTTTATGTCAACAGCATGGGAGTACACCGTGAACCCTTTATATTCAGCGCATTTTGATTAAACAAATGTTTAACTCCTGAGTTGTAGTGTTTCAACATTAGGTACACTGACCAACATATTATTGTAAAAATTTTACCTCTTATCCAATCAGATAATAGCATTCTTTATTGATCATGAAATGTATTTTAATTACTTACTTTAAAACTTATCCCTTAGTATTTCCAACACCATCATATTAATTATAAATTCAAGATTGACTATGAGAACTCTCTAATAAAGAAATTATATCAACACGTTTGGGCCTCCATTTCTCCAAATATGAAAGGAAGATAAATGCATATTTTTTATACCTAGAGAAAGATAAATACTATGCACCCCTAGAGTTGCCTTATAAAAATTTAAATGTACCTTATTTTCAATGTTAAGTGGCTTAACACACTCCACCTAAATCCACACTCCTCACCAAGGGCTCTAATACCTCAGTGATGAGACTTCACCAACCTCCTTGCCTTCTCTCCTCCCAACATCTTCCTCACTCACTGCCTTACAATCAGACTGACTTGCAAAGGTTGAAAGAACATTTCTGTTCTCATCCCAGATGCCACACATGGGTTCTTCCCTCTGTCTGGAAATTACATCCCCCAAGGCTTTACAATACCTTACTCTACTCCTTTACTTCAGTTTTTCTTTCAATTGCATTTCCCCAGAAATCATGTCCTGATCACCAATACATTCTACTCTTTTGTTCCCCTTATCTTAGAATTTGAATATCTGTTTTACTTATTCACTCACTGTCTCCGCAAGAAGTAAGGACTGGGATTTCATTTTAACTATTGTGTAATCCACAACCTCTATAACTAATGTTATCAGGTAGATAAATAAAACAGAAAGGTGAGACTGTGCAATACAGTTAAGTGGCTCTTCAAGGTTGATTGCATTCATGACTTCAGTTCTTCTCCCTTCCCTGTATCCACTCTGCCAGGTAGCTTTGCAACTCTGTGTGGGATGTTCTACCTCATTCCTTGTCTCTGGGCTCAGTATGGTAGCTTGACTGACCAATGAGATGTTAGCAAATGTGTATAAGCAGAGGTGAAAGAAAGCATTGCCTATTTCTGCTTGCACTACTACTCTTCAGACTTAATATGAGAACAGACTTAACCTGCTGGGATTTACAATGTGGAGCAGAGATGAGCACTGTCATTTTGATTGAGACTGTCCTTAAATAAGTCCATTTGTGGTGAACACCACACATGTGTGAGAGCCCAGCCAAGACAAGACCTGCCTGGACTGGCTCATTTGCTAAACTATAGAGTCAGCAGCTCTCTAAAAGGATACTACATTTCACTGAAGTTGGGTGGTTGCATTATTGTGGTGATAACTGATAGAATAATCAATGGTTTTAAACATTTAAGTCTTTCATAATATCATTACAAAGGAATAAGTTCCCTTATATGAAATGGAAAAAAAAAATCAAAGAAAGCATTAACTGCCTTAACCTACTCCCATCTCTTTCATTCAAGTCCATGTGAGGAAACTTAAGTGAACAGTCTGATGTGGGTATTTCAATACTTTTCACAATAATAAATGTTTCTAAAAATCTATATAACCATCTGACAACAAAAAAACCGAATGATGCAGGTCATATCAGAGCCAATCAGCACTCCAGTTCTCCCAGTCCCCCAATGTCATCAAGACCCAATGAGGAACATTCTACTACTACCAGGTACCAATGAGGTAGAATAAAGTAGTGAAAAGTGGGGGTAGTTGACACTTCACTTCCCTTTCCACTGGTATCAGTGGGGCATTTTGGGGAGTTGAGTGTATACCCCCAGTTGGAGGCTATATAAGGGAGGGACCATCAGTGACCTGCTTTCACTTAGAAAGTATCAACAAGGCCTAGGAGAAGCTTCACTTCCATCCCACTCAACCAAAATGAGGAATTGCACATAAGTGCTTCACTTTGCCAGGTGATATTGGTAGGGCCAAATGGAAAACTGAACATACACACCTATTCAGCTCTAGTGGCTAGAAGACTACCTGCTAGGAAACATTAAATAGAATCCAGAGTCTTAGAATATAAATCCAAAATGTCCAGCATATCATGTATCATGCCAAGAACTAGGAAAATCACATGACTAGGAAACGGCAGTCAACAGATGCCAACACTGAAATGAATCAGATGTGGAATAATCTAACAAGCATTTTAAAGCAACTGTCCTGAAAATGCTTTAATAATCAACTAGGGATTACTTTGAAGCAAGTAATAAATGGAAAATCTTGGCAAAGGAAGAGATTTTATAAAAAGATTATGTAGAGGGAAGCCTGGGTGGCTTAGTGGATAATTGCCTGCCTTTGGCCCAGGGCATGATCCTGGAGTCCTGAGATCAATTCCCACATCAGGCTTCCTGCTTGGAGCCTGCCTCTCTCTCTGCCTATGTCTCTGCCTCTCTCTCTCTGTGTGTGTGTGTCTCTTGTGAATAAATAAATAAATCTTTACAAAAAATTAAAAAATAAAAATAAAAAGATCATGCAGAAATTATAGACCTGAAAACCTATTAGAGTTTCAGGGTCCTGTGTGACAGTAACAAAAGAGCTAACATTCAAGGGTGCCTGCGTGATTCAGTTCATTAAGCATCTGCCTTAGGCTCAGGTCATGATTCCTGGGCCCTGGGATCCAGTCCAACCTCCAGCAATCTGCTCATCAGGGAGCCTGCTTCTCTCTCTCCCCCTCCCCCTACTCCTTCCCCTGCTACTCCACTAACCCACTATTCCTCTCACCCCTCCTTCTCTCCCTGCTGGTGGTACTCTCACTCTCTTTCTCTCCGATAAGTAATTTTTTTTAAAAAAGTCATTTTAAAGGATAGGAAAAGATAACAGAAAAAAAGATTGAAATTTCAGAAAGAAAAAATAAGTAAAAATAAAGGTACATATGATAGACAATTCTAATTCCCATGAGTCTTTTAAGCCATCTTTACAGGTGGAAGCAAAAAGTATAAAATTATTTGATGTGGTGCTCAATGTATATGGAAAATATTTAAAACAATTAAATTTTAAAAAGGGGGAAGGTGCATCTTGCAAGAAGTTGCTGTGACCAAGTTCAAAAAGGGCTGCCTGTGTTCACTAGGATTTTGATGGATTCTTGTCTCACATTTATATCTTTCATCCATTTTGAGTTTATCTTTGTGTATGGTGTAAGAGAGTGGTCTAGTTCCATTTTTCTGCACGTGGCTGTCCAGTTTTCCCAGCACCATTTATTGAAGAGACTGTCCTTTTTCCAGTGGATAGTCTTTCCTGCTTTGTCGAATATTAGTTGACCATAGAGTTGGAGGCATCTATGAAAGCAAAGGAAAGAAAAGCAAAAATGAATTATTAGGACTTAATCAAGATAAAAAGCTTCTGCACAGCAAAAGAAACAGTCAGCAACACTAAAAGACAGCCTACAGAATGGGAGAAGATATTTGCAAATGACCTATCAGATAATGGGCTAGTATCCAAGATCTATAAAGAACTTTTTAAACTCAACAGCAAAGGAACAAACAATGCAATCATGAAATGGGCAAAAGACATGAACAGAAATCTCACAGAGGAAGACACAGACATGGCCAACATGTACATGAGAAAAAGCTCCACATCACTTGCCATGAGGGAAATACAAATCAAAACCACAATGAGATCCCACCTCACACCAGTGAGAATGGGGAACATTAACAAGGCAGGAAACTACAAATGTTGGAGAAGATGTGGAGAAAAGGGAACCCTCTTACACTGTTGGTGGGAATGTGAACTGGTGCAGCCACTCTGGAAAACTGTGTGGAGGTTCCTCAAAGAGTTAAAAATAGACTTGCCCTATGACCCAGCAATTGCACTGCTGGGGATTTACCCCAAAGATTCAGATGCAATGAAACGTCGGGACAGCTGCACCTCGATGTTTCTAGCAGCCATGTCCACAATAGCCAAACTGTGGAAGGAGCCTCGGTGATCCATCGAGAGATGAATGGATAAAGAAGATGTGGTTTATGTATACAATGGAATATTACTCAGCCATTAGAAACGACAAATACCCACCATTTGCTTCGACATGGATGGAACTGGAGGGTATTATGCTGAGTGAAGTAAGTCAATCAGAGAAGGACAAACATTATATAGTCTCATTCATTTGGGGAATATAAAAATAGTGAAAGGAATAAAGGGGAAAGGAGAGAAAATGAGTGAAAATATCAGTGAGGGAGGCAGAACATGAGACTCCTAACTCTGGGAAACAAACAAGGGGTAGTGGAAAGGGAGATGGGTGGGGGGTTCGGGTGACTGGGTGATGGGCACTGAGGGGGGCACTTGATGGGATGAGCACTGGGTGTTATGCTATATGTTGGCAAATCGAACTCTAATAATAAATAATATATATACATATATATATATATAATATATATATATACATATATATATACATATATATATATATACAAAAAAGGGGGGGGAGGTAGTGGGGCCTAAGAGAAGGTTTCTACATTGCACTTGAACTGGCAAAACTTCCATATTGGCTGACAGCCATAAATTACCTATGTATATTTAATACCAACTACTAAGAAAATCATACAAAACAATATACTAAAAAGCACTATAAACAAATGAGAGTGGAATACTAAAAGATGTCCAAAAATCTGCAGGAAGTTTTGGAAAGAGAAACAAAGGAATGAGCAACAGAGAAAAACCAAGAAAGAAATATTAAAAATAAAGGCTTCTCTTTGTATCCTTCAATCATTTGGTTTGAAGCTATTGTATTTTATGCATTTTACAACTGAGAAAATGTCTGTTATTTTGAAATCCCCTATTTCACTCAAAGTTACTAAGTTTCTAGAACACAGAAGGCATGTTTTTTTTTTTTTTAATCTCCTATTGTAAATGCATGCCACATAATGCCATTTGATTTATGTGTCTAGCAAAGTGGTATTACCAAAGGGTGTCTCTGGGGAAAAAGATTTTCTCACATCCCTATCATCCATCCACTCCCAAGCCAATTAAATTAATCTAAGTAAAACTATTGTGCATGATATTCAAATGTAGCTTGAAGAGAATCCCCGCTAGTTTCTCTCTTCAACAAAGCGTTAGCATCTCAGTTCTTCACATGTGGATAATCACATACAGGAATTCTTCATGGGTCAGTAAGAACATGTTTTCTTCTTGCTTCCCAGAATTTATGCTTTGGAGTGCTTCTGTCTTACTATTACATAAAAATATCCAATTAAAGATTTTTGCATGAGATGTACAGTTCAAATATTAATTTTTGATTGCCTGCTGAAATCAGAAGTACATACATCAAATATATGAAAATTTGTAAGTATATCATTGCCTAATTGTTATTTCACTTTGTTAATCTATCGATACCTTTTTTATTTGTTCCTATGGATTTAATAAAGTAGATTTTATTTTTAATTATGTTTCCCTTGAATCTTTCATAGAGGTGATTAGATGAATTAAAATAAACATTTTGAAAAGGAAAAAAAAGGCTAGTAAACCAGATGCTTGCATAAATTCAGGATGATTGCTGTTAAGTGTGTGTGTGGGTGTGTGTGTATGTGTGTGTCTCTTTCTAGGGGATTGGAAAATGCTTTTTGATATCCTCTATCAAATATTATTTAACATGATTAGCATGATGTATTTTTTTGTCATTATGTTCACAGCATTTGTTTTTTGTAGCATCAGTGTTTGTCTGATTTTCATTTCTTGGCACAAATTTCTATGTTTTGTTATATCTATCAACTACTGTGGCTTAAATCTGCCTTAGAGTCCTCTTATAGAAAATTTGCTATCACGGTCCAAGTGTTTAATAATATCTCAGATGAAGGTTTTTCTACCTTTTTTTGTACTTTCAAATTTTATTTAAATTCCATTTAGTTAACATAAATTATAATAGTTTCAGGGGTAGAATTTAATGATTCACCTCTTTCATTCAACGCCCAGTGCTCATCACAAATCCTCCTCAATCCCAACACCCACTACCCCATTCCCTTACCCCCCTCCCCTCCAGCAACTCTCAGTTTGTTCTCTATAGTTAAGAATCACCTTTACATTTTGCATCCTCTTTTTTTCTATCTTCTTAAAACATTTGTTACTTACTTGTCCTCAAAGTTTATTCTCTATTCAAAGTCTAAGGCTATTCGTTTTGTCCCCATGTTCTTCTGCACATATACGTATTTTCAAACATTTTAAAACTCAAAAGAATTTTAATTATTGTATTATCAACAGAATTGACAGTAACAAAAACAAAGGTTGTGGTTAAAATTATTTTGCAAAATAAAGCTAAAAGTTGAGACATTAAATACTGTATGGCATTTCAAAAAGCATACTTCATATTTTATGTAGTAGGGCTACATATGATATACAGTTGTTAAGTATCCAAAACTTGGGGATCCCTGGGTGGCTCAGTGGTTTAGCGCCCGCCTTCAGCCCAGGGTGTGATCCTGAAGTCCCGGAATCGAGTCCCACGTCGGGCTCCCTGCATGGAGCCTGCTTCTCCCTCTGCCTGTGTCTCTGCCCCTCTCTCTCCTGTGTCTCTCATGAATAAAAAAAAAAAATATCTAAAACTTGAATAGAAGGCCCTTCCAATATTATTGTACTTTCATAGTACAAATAAGAGAAGTCCTTGTATTTGCTTTTGCTATTTACTGTTTTTTCGGAGCCCAGGCATTGTGACAAGAGACACAACAAATCCATTTGTCACAACACTCCATCCACACTGCTTGTCCTCTTTCCATTCTTTGAATATACCAACATGCTCTCAATTCATATGCACTCTGTACTTAGTGTTCTCTTTCCCCAGATATCCAAATTGCTCCTTCTTTTGCTTCTGTCACTTCTCTGGTCAGATGTCATCTCTTCATACATACATTCACTGATTATCTTATTAAAAACATAAATAAAGGGTCATGATATCTCTTTTTCTCTCTCTCTACTTGCTTTATTTTATTCTGAATCCCTATCTGTAATGCAACATAATTCTTTTTTTTTTGCAACATAATTCTGTATCATACTTTTCTCACCGTAAAATATAAGCTCCTTGAGGTCAGAGAATGTCTATTTGATTCACTCTAGCACATAACAAGTATCTGACAGGTTTTTGATAAATAAATTGGTCTATTGGCACTATGCCTTCTGTAGTTGCAAGAATGCAAATCATTTCCAAGTTCCGTCTGCTTTACCTCCCTGTTTTGTCATTTTCTTTTCAGAAGATTTCATTAATCTCTATAGTTTCTGATGCATAACTAATTGGCCTTTCTAAAACTTTCTTCTAGCTAAATTCGCTGCCACTTTCTTCAATATAATATTTTCCACTGAATAATCTAAATGTTGCTCTGGCCACAGAAGCAATTTATTGCAGTTCATGAATATGACTGCTCAATCTTCCCTGATAGCTGTGTTTATATATTTATTAATTCATTTATACATGTGTTCCTTAACTGTGAATAGAATGCATACCATGTGACAGATTTTGTACACGTACAATTGTTTAAAAAATGAATTTTCTTCTGCTACTTTACTGGGCTAATGGTTATGAATAAAGACACAGTTCATGTCATATTATCTTCTAAAGAGAAGCCCTTCTTACAACCTTCTTGGCTGTGCCCTGTATAACTGAAAGTGGCATTTTTCATCTACCTACAGTGTGAACAACCACACACGGTGCCTGTGCTGATAAGCCTTCCTTGTGTTCTTCAGTCATCTTTGATACTGCTCTTCTGTAATCCATGGCTCTTAATTTGCATTTCTCTATGAAATTTATCCCCCACATTAAAGAACTGTTGATCTATTTTTACCAGTATGTTATGAATATTATACGAGTATATAGATTTGGTCTTTCGTATCTGATTCCATTCGAGCAAAGTGTAATATAGGGAACGTAAAAACACTTGTGAGATGAGTGAATGATGAGTATGATCAAATTATCTTTGAGAAGTAAATGTGTTTATCATGAATTTACTTGAATAAAATGAGTAATATTTCTAGAAATGGAATATGAGTGTGCTATGGCCATACTTGGATTGAATGTAGCTATAAGTAAAAAGAAAAGCTTATTTTTGTACTTGAAGCATCTTAACAATTTAAATCCAGTATCATTCAAAGTCCTAACTTCAGAAAGTTACTAATAACATATCCCTCATGGCAATGATTCCTGTTCTTCTTCTCTTTTTTAGAGGTAGTCCTGGGAAGCAGTATATTTCTCAGCAGTCTTGCATGTGTGCATAGTCCTGAGACTAGTTCTAACTATTGTCAATAAAAATGATATGTGTAGCTTTCAGGCCAGGGCATTTTAAGAAACAGGTGCACCTTCCACATTTTCTTTTTCTTCTCTCGTAACCTGGTTCTCCAGGAGACTGACATGTTTGCATATAGGTGGTTTATTTGGGAGAAACTCAGGAGCAATATTTGTAGAGAAGTGAAGGAAGCAGGATTGAGGAGAGAGAACAGTTGAACATTTCTCTGTGCAACAGAAGGTTACATCTGCAATAGAGTGAGCCAATCCCACTGTGAGTTCTGAGGCTGAAATGGACTTTCAGAGACAGCAATGCTGAAGGCAATGAATGGATCTTTGCAACTCCATATTGACCAGTTATGGGCTGGGGACAACCTCTGAGAAGAGTAATCTTGGGAAAGACAGCTTTTTCAGCCAAGGACAATTGAAGAGGCACTCAGCTATGAGCCCTCCAGAGCCACACTCTTCTATTAGTTGGAGAGACGAATACTCCAAAGAGAGCACACCACAGCATTAACTGTACTTCCTCCAATAAGATGCAGAATGCACCGGGGCTCAAATGAATAGTGAGGTCATGACCCAGAAGGAGCTACAGTACCTAAATTACTTTGTGAAGGGAAGCTACCCAGGAATATCCATTTATGAGCAGAAAATAAATTCTAATGTGTTTTAGCTACTGGAAGTCCAGAGTCTAATCGTTAATCAGATATATATGTTACAGATAAATTCTGTCAATTTTTTCAGAGTATTCGGTTTCTAATGTTGTCCTCCCCCTCTCACCAGCCTTTTAAGTTAAAGGAATGAAAACTACACAGAGCAATTATACAGATGGCATAATGTTTACCAGTGTTGCTGGGAAACTCCTGTGAGAGGCTATATTTCAGAAGCATAATATCTGAAGTCATTGCTTTAAAATTATTCAGCCCTGAGGGATCTTAAACTACATAGCATTCTCTGCCACAACTGTTTTCATGTGAGGTGTTAAAATCTAGTGATTGTAACTATGTATTCATTATTTGAGTAGTCTCCACTTGTAGAAATAAATGTTTATTACTATACAAAACTTCTGAAGTTTAAAAGGTATAATTTAGTCTAAAATTGCTGTAAGCCTCAAAGGGAGACAATATAGACAGGTACACACACACACACACACACACACACTCACACACACACACTCCTTCTTGCAAAATAGAATCTTAAATTCTCATATTTTTAAGTTGGAGCTCTGAAATAAAAATCTATGGCTAAAGGAATGATCCACATTCCCTACACAAATACAATTTAAGCATCTGAAATAAATAATCTTGCTCATGTTGCCAGGCACAATTCTGCCTATGAAATATTTCTGCATTCCAGGCCAAGTTAATCAAATGGTTTAGAGCGGAGTCTTTATCCAGTACATTGAAATGTAATGTGTGTGTGTGTATGTGGGGGGTTGGGGGGGTCTTAATATTTATGCCAACACAGATTTTCTTTCCTAAATAAATTATATGATTTGGAAGCTTTAAATGTATCAATACACTAGGACATTTATAGAAATTTGAGATTTAACTTAATCTTACAAACCTAATTGAATACCAATTGTAATAGAGTTATAAGAAATAGTAAATACTGGTTAGCATTTGGGTTAAACACATGACTTTTGAAATAAAAGTGGCCTTGGTCTGGAATCCTTAATACAACTCTTACTAGTTTTGTGTGACTGTGGATTAGTCACTGAGCCCTAGCCTTTCTTATTAATGGAGTAAATAATGTCTGTGTCTTGTTGGACTTGCTTTTAATGCAGTAGGTCATAGTGCGAAGCATTCAAAATGTAATTGGTATTTTTACTTTTATTATAATTATGACTTAAGCACATATAAAAGCAAAGTTTCATTTGAAATAGCTGTTCAAAAATAGCATGAGTTTCTTTGACTTCGCTGGTTCCCGTGGTTTCATTAGAGTTTAGGACAGATTATCAAACATAAATCTGGTACCACAGAATAAGCAATTGTTCTTGGGAAAAATTAAAGGGATTAGAAATTATTGTCTCATTTACATAATTCAAAGATTGCATTTAATTTGAAATACATCTTAGTAATATTGATTATAGATATTGGATGCTCATGAAAGGACAGAGTAACAGCTCAGTCTTCTAAGACAAATATCCTGAGGCCTAGATATAAATATAAAAATAGTCGTACATAATTAAGGTGAGAAGTAGATAGATTACTGTCTCATTTATTCTAGAAAAAATATTTATTGCTTGGATGAAAAAATTATTTCAATTTTCAATTAACCTCTTAAATAATTGGAACTCCTTCAGTTCCTTCCTTGAATGCTAGGTGTTCCTTTTTAATCTAATCTTTAAATAAATATTTCTCCCTGTTGGAATGTTCCTCTGAACCCTTACACCTAATTAACTCCTATACATCCTTCAGATTTTAGCTTGTCTGTGACTCCTGTGGAAACAATTTTTCGAACAGCTCTTGAAAAGCCTAATCTATTTTTTATATGCTAGCACAGAGCTTGATTCCTCTCCTTTGTAGCATATGGTTGTTGGGATTTTCCATGTACTTTAGTGATTATGTGATTACTGGTTCTCCTTCTTAGAACATAAATTCACAAGGAATGACACCATTTCTATTTCACAGATGACATTTTTCCTGGTCCTTAGCACAGTCTCTGTATTTATTTGATTATCCGTAAATATTTATGGAACGGTACAAGAATGAACGAAAGCTTAAGGATTAAAACAAAATCACCAAGAAATCATAATGAAAAAATATATCAAAGGTATTTGTTCTTTGAATGGAAGTTTTTTATACTATTAAAACAAAGTAAGAATCCATTACATGTCAATTCAATTGATTTTGTAAACAATAAATAGCAAAAATTTTTATAGCAAAAGATAAATAAAAAATCTAAATCTTAAAACTTAGGAAAACATTTACAACATATAATAAAAGGATTGATATAATAACTGAAGTCAGTTTCTCAACCTCAGCCTTAGTAATATTTTAGGCTGGATAATTCTTTGCTGTGGGGAGGCCATCCTGTGCATTGTTTACATTGCTTGACAGCATCCTAGGTCTCCATCCATGCCCTTGCCCTGCCCCTTCCCAGTTATGGCAAACAAAAATAGCTCCAGACATTGCCAAATCACTTCCAGTTGTGAATGACTGATCTTAAATAGAGGGCAAGCTCAGTAAATCTGGTCAAAGTTATGTTTGAGAGGAACAGAAATAAGTGCTTGCTTATAAATATCTTATGTGTAATTTGCAGTCATATAAATTGAAAATATTAGCATTGAGGCATTTTACTGACCTTCCAATGTTTATGACTTGTTCATTTATAATTCATATGTACATAGACATGCTCATTCCACTTAAAATGGCCTTCAATTCATGGAACAGTGCATTTTGGTTCTATTATTCAGTTTTTCTTCAATTAAAAAAGATGTTTGAAAGTTGTTAGTCTCCCAGAGTCAATACATCCCTAACATAGACATACATTGTCTTTCTTTTTTTTTTTTTCAAAATAAGGTGCCAATAAAATTAGACACTTAATTACACCCCACTCTGATATCCGTGCAATTTATCATTTTGTTTACTTGCATTTTATTTAATTTGGTTTTACTACAACAGACAACAACCTGTAGTTCAGCAAGATGAGTTCCAGTTTCTCAGAGGCACTTTTTCTCTCCGTATTGTAAACGTGTCACATTCATTTGTACACCAAATGCTTATTTAGGATAGGGGATTTTGCTTCCTACGTTTTGGACTAAGCTGATAAGAAATGAATATATTTTTTGCCTGCTAGCTTGCTTTCAAGGAAGATTAAGAACATAGAATACATGTTTAATGTATTTTAGCTGAACTCAGGGATCCAGTCAACTCGATATATCTCTGATATATCCTGTGTCTAAAGAGTGCCTCGCTCCATAACAAGTATTGATTCAATCAGAGCAAGACCTCCCTCTGACCAGTTTTGAAACATTGGAGAATGGAAGAGAACATTTAATATAAGAAAAGAATTGCAAAATTTTTCTACTGGAGGAAAATTGGAATGGTTTTATAGAATTCCATTTCACTTTTCAAAATCTTAATGTGGGGCTTAGAGAGACTAAGTGGCATATGCAATGACTCATGGAGCTTATTAATTGGAAAGTTGTAATTTGAACTCAAGTCATACGTTAGCACCAATTTCCACTGACCCAAAAGGGAGGTGGGAATAAAATTTATTGTAATATGGTTTTATTTTTAATGCTTAGAGGCTTAGGCAAATACTGGAAAAGAAATTCCCAGATCAATTTGAGCAACCTTAAAAGATCAAGCTATTTAGTAGCTGCAGACATAACTTAGTTAAATGACAGTCATACCACAAATCTACTCTTCTCTGACATGATGACAGGATATAAATCAAGCATAAGGAATATAAGTGCTTATGTGTGTGTATATATAATTACACAAATGAATAGACATACACACGTATAACTATATTTATATCTCTG
This sequence comes from Nyctereutes procyonoides, assembly GCF_905146905.1. Classification (NCBI taxonomy): domain Eukaryota; kingdom Metazoa; phylum Chordata; class Mammalia; order Carnivora; family Canidae; genus Nyctereutes; species Nyctereutes procyonoides. The sequence goes on along the minus strand of NW_026575047.1, from coordinate 14,224,614 downwards.
TATATATTTTGTTATGAAGATGACAAGACATCGATTCTATCATGCATGAGCTCCAGATAGCAGAATTAACTGAGAGGAAATAGTTGCATCCCGTGATTCTTCAGGCTCTATTGTTTTGCTTTTCACAGTCCTTATTTTCATGTCTTGCCTCCAATTATTCTTTTGTGTGGATACATTTGCCTCCCCAAATCCAAATATATATCAGCAACAATCTGATTGTCACCTCCCTAAACCACTCCACACTAATACCTCAGTGCAAAATTGATTCCTGTAAAAAGCTGCATCTTTTTGGAGCACCTGGGTGGATCAGTCACTTAAGCCTCTGCCTTTGACTCATGATCCCGGGGTCCTGAGATTGTACCCCTCATTGGGCTCCCAGCTCAGTGGGGAGTCTGTTTTTCCCTCTCCCATTGCTCCTTCCTCTGCTCATGTGCTCCCTCTCTCTCAAACAAATGAATAACACCTTTAACAAAAAAAAAAAAAAAGAAAGAAAGAAAAGAAATTGCATCTTCTTTCCTGTTACAGTACTTAAATAATTATTACGAATATCACTGAATCACATAATCAATAGAGTATGAGAAGGAAAAGTTAAACTGTACTCCAGTGTAAATTCATCAACAATGACATCTATTCTTTACTTGTCACAAAAATCTCCGTAACACTGAGGATTTTAAAAATACCTCTAAACTCCTTTAATTAAATTCTGATATACATTACAAGTTTACATAATTTCATGTAGATAAAATTGCCATCTAGATAAAGAAAAAAGTACATACATCTAACTCCTTAAGACTTCAGTTTCTTCATTAATAGATGAGAAGTTTGAGTTACACTATGTTGTATGATTTCCTCCATAGGATACCACCATGAATATCTGCATCTAAAAGTGATCTCTTTCTCAGCTAAAACTATATAGCTACTGCTGTTCAACTTTTATTCTAATGAACTCTATTAATAGAGTCTGGATAGTTTATCTCATGTAATCATGGCAAGAAATTCAGAAACTTTGGAAATATCTGGATATGGCCTGTTTCCTGTTAGCCTCTCAGTTGCTTATAACTGTCATTTTGCTATAAAAAAAATTGGATTCCCCCTGGATTTGGAATAAAACTTAAAATCCTTATCTTCACTTAATCTCACTAAATTGTTGGCTAATTTTCAAAGCCCATGCTTCACTTTTTTTCATGCTGCTCCATACCCTTCATTTGCAATGGCTTCCTTTCTGCTCCTCTGACCAAGACCTACTCTACTTTTCATGTGCACTTGCTCCTTTATCTCATTATCATCCTTCAGGACTTAATGTAAATGTCACCTACTCAGGGAGCATTTCCTATATCAACAGAAAATAATTAGTAAGAAAATGAGAAGTTTATTTTGGTTTGTGAACTACAAATTTCATGATTACTCCTTGAATGACTTTGTTTCTTGAACTGAATGTCAATGACTTTGATGGTTTTTGTCCAAATAATTCATAATTTTGGATAATAATTCTAATGCATGAGGGAATTTGATGAGATACCAAAAACTGGTCTAGTTAAGACCTTGCATTTACAGGAATGGAAGGTATAGCTTCTGTAAATTCTTATTACATACATGCATTTTGCTCTTAAATAATCCAGATGCAATTGTTCTTTAATCAAATACTGTCAAAGCTAACTAGACTAAACATTATTTTTAAGATAAATGCCATGTGAATTTAAGACAGTTGTTCAAAAATACTATTTTTCTGTTGATAACGGAAATTATAAGCTCCATTAGTATTTATTGTGTGAGATGAAATCGTCCTATATGTACAAATGACTTTTATGCTTTCCGTTTTTCATTTCCCATTAAAATAACACACTTAATGTTTGTGTTAAGTATTTTAAAATTTTAAAGTAAGACCCATATTACTATTAGGTACATAAAAAGTACATGATACTATATAGTATAAATTTATTTAGTGCATTGGGTAAGCATTCCTGATAATTGAATTATTAACTTACATCTACTGCCTTAAAATAATTTAAAATTATGATGACAATAATAATATTAATATTGGTTTGCAAACTTCAAAGTATATCAATGGATGCACTTAAGAGAGCTACTCCTTGAAGTGACTTGAAAACTACAACAATTTGCCTTCTAATATTTTTTCCACTCTACCTACCCTGAAATTTGGGCCATTGTAAAGTGTTTATTAAGATTATTATTCTACCTTAGAATGATTCATTACCAAATGCATATAAGTGACTCCAAAGAGTTTTTGTATTTAGAGTTCAGTGATAGATCTTGAGAATCTACTATGCACTAGCTATTATTTTTGGTGCCTTCGAGTAAATTATCACAATGTTGTCACACTTAAAACAACCTATAGTGTTATTGTTTGCATTTTCAGAGTTTATGAAATTAAATAGATGATCCGATGTAGAACCAGAAACTAAAATCAGAGCTCCTGAGTACAAGATGGTTAGTCATTTACTGGTGCAACACTAAACATTGAGAAATGACACAAGTGTAACAATTATTGTTGGTTAGAGTCGAAAGACTAAAAATTGTCTCTAATTTTGAATGAAAGCCACCAGAAGGCTAGACACAACTGTGGTGTGAAACTGCAGCCCTCTAGGCAAATGTTTATGGGAATTAGCAATTCACAAACAAACCTGGCCTTGCTCAGACCTTCCTGGACCTCCAGTTGTTCTTCCATTGTCCTCTCATTGCCAGCTGCCAGAATTCTAGGCAATAAAACTCAACTCTTTCCCTACAACCTCACAAGAAGTTAAGGAACATTTCTCTATTAAATTATCAAAAGAAAAATTCATTTTTACCCAAAGTAAATAATCTAAACCCACAAATTAGAAATCTTTAATTGAATATCACTATGTGAATATTTATGTTTTTATTTCTAAATCTGAACTTTACATAGTAACTCTCGCATGTCATTTACCTGGAAATAGATGTAAAACCAGTTCTTCCAGAGACCAACTTGGTACATTGTTATTGTAATATCTACTTATTTTAACCTATTGGCATGATTACAAATCGTTAATACTTATTTCAGGATTTATCTTTTTTCCTTGCCAGATTGACCCTTTCATTTGAAGCCATAAGAGATAATCTGATAGCATAGAGATTCTCAGGTTCATTCACACTGACTTTGCAAAAGCAAAGTACCACTTTAGAAAATGAAATGTGATGACTCCATAAATGCACTTGTTACGTTAACAATAATAAAAGCCTAACAAGGTTAATAAGTTAATTTGAAGTTATTTCTCATTTGAGCATAATGCTTCTTCATCTTTTCTTTAATGTTGTATGAATAATCCTCTTAAACTAAAGAAAACTTTATATATACTGAATTAAGTCTTCAGTAATTATTTTTACAGATAGAATACCCGTCAGTCATAGACAGAAAATTGACCATGACATGCTTGGCTCAACAATTTCTTCATATTTTTTTAATCAATTCAGAATCACTATAAGATGACTTGCCAAGATAAATTTGCATTTTCTTTTTTTTTAGATTCTTTTTCTTTTTAATTTTATTTATTTATGATAGTCACAGAGAGAGAGAGAGAGAGGCAGAGACATAGGCAGAGGGAGAGGGAGAAGCAGGCTCCATGCACCGGGAGCCCAATGTAGGATTCGATCCCGGGTCTCCAGGATCGCGCCCTGGGCCAAAGGCAGGCGCCAAACTGCTGCGCCACCCAGGGATCCCTAAATTTGCATTTTCTTAAAGCAAAATGCTTTTTACAGTCACAAAATGAGAATAATGTTACCAGAGGCTCCTAATAATCTCTTGCCTTTGTGTGTATTCTGTTTTGTCTTAGGTCATTGTCATCAAAAGAGTTTGGTGGCCAATACCAAAGTACAGACCAAACTGGCAGGAGACAGCAGATTTATATGTTTACAACTTCAAATAGCATTTCTTTAAAAACATTGAAATTGAGAAGAAAAAATAAATGTTGGGGTGCCTGGGTGGTTCAGTCAGTTAAGTGTCTGCCTTTGGCTCAGGTCATGATCCCAGGGTCCAGGGACCAACTCCCCACTGCTTCCCCCTTTCCTTCTGCCTCTGCTCCTCCTGCTTGTGCTGTCTTTCTATCTCTCTTTCAAATGAACAAGAACACTTTTTCAGAACAGCAATAAAAATGGTAAAATACAGACTGGTTCACAGAATTATGGGATATTGTACCAGTTGATTTTATCCCTCCTTTGTCCCGAGAAGTCCTAGACTTACTCAAAGATTCTTTTTGAACTGTCATGACTTTAGCCCAAACTCCATTGTTCCCCACATGATGCCATTTCATTATCCAACTTGTTTACTTCATTTAAAAGTGAAATTTGACTTTCGGCTCCCTGGTTTCACCTTCTGACAGATCAGATGGCATCCCCCTGCCTGATTGATCTTTCTCCTTAAAGGGCAGGGAAATTCTCATAATTGTTGTCCTGATATTGTCCTCCTTCTTTTTTTTTTTTTTTTTTGTCATTTATATCACAAACCTTGATATAAATTTCATTGTAAAGTTCAGGAACCTTGCCACAATCACTTCACTCTTAACTGTACTAGCATTTAATAGTGAAATGGTGCATCAAGTTGATATTTTACCTATAAAGCAATAAATTTACAGCACCTGCAAATATTAGTATTTTCCACAAATGTATAATATATATCATCAAAACTCAGCATCAGTTTGCAATGCCTAGATTCTCAGTTTAATTTCTGAAGAGTAAGTGAAGTGAGACAATAGAGACCTTTTTTAAAAAAAGGATGGATGATATACTTCAGCAATCTTTTTCCTAATTAATATACTACATGCAGTAAATTATTGTAATCATGTTAGCTAAAAATGACATAAAAATAAGTGCTAATTTGACCATATGCCCTTCTCTTGTGTAGTAATTTTTTTTTCATTTTTTTCTGATTAATTAATAGTGATTTTTCTACTGAGTCTAAGAAATTATTTGGTTTTACAACTAATAGAAATTGGTTGACTGGTCTCATATATATATTTGGCAAGTATATGATTCCACCAGAGATTGTATCTCTGCTCTAGACAGCTTTCTAAAACCTTCATCCCTTTTTTTTCTGACTCTTTGAAACCAATAATTCTGTAATACCCTTATTTCTCTCTTTAAGCATTTTTCTTCTTGAATGCTGTAAAAAATTCTTTTGCAATCAAAACAGATAATACTCTGGTTGAAGAACTATAAATAAGATCAAAACAAATTAACAATTAGATAATTGTTTGAGTCCTAATGAGTATTTCCTCTTAAGAAAGGAAACATGAAGTCAAAAATATGAGATTAACCTTTATATAAAGAATGGTATTCAAAATGCTATTAAGTCATTAACTTTGGTAAATAGGCATTTAACCTTTGTCAAAATGCAACAGTGCTTAACCTTTGTGTTTAAAATAGTGCTTCTATTAGGTATGCTTCAATTGCTGCAGATCAAATAGAAAGCAAACTGCCTCTTGACCTGAAATTTAAACTAATCCTGATGCGACCTTTGTAGGAAGTTAAACCAAAGTTTGTTGAACTTTATTTTAAAACAGCAGTATTTTTTTTTAGTTTTGCAGACCTTTGCATATATCCCACTTCCTGCTGGGTGGGGACGATTCCAAAATGCTGCAATGAAAAGCTGTTGCTGTTGTCTTTGCAGTTTTTTTTTTTTTGGAGGCTGGAAGCAAAGAACATTCTCATGAGAAAGTATGTTTTAACAGTATTTCCAGCCAAATTTTGCAAACTCAGGAGATTCAGATTAACATTTATACTTTTGCTTATGGAAAAGTACAATTCTAATGCCTTGCCATTTACTCACTGTTAATTTACAGTCATGGTGGGGAAAAGACATAATTGGATTACCTATTATGGGCATACCAATTGTGTAGAAAACATAATTTCAAATCAGAAAGAGCCATTTTCCTCCAAACATTTGCATCAATCACTCTTAGTGATCCACTGATACATTTCGAGTGATTTTCCCTTTAATTAGAGCACATGGCTCTGTCTTCTGTGTGTTCTACAACAGATGTGATATTTGCAAGCATCTCAAGGGAAGGTATGTTTTTCCAAAAGATGCTTACCTGCACAACCAAGAGGTTTTCAGGAGTCTTGAAAATATCAACTAAAAAGCACAACTTTTCCATAAATAGGTGTAAGTGGGAGGTGAGTCAGGAGGTTCTGCTGTCCTTAACTTCTTCTGGTGAGCAGATCTTCAAACAGACATTGGAAGCTAGATATAAAGTGGCTTCCTGATGAAAAATCATCAATACCAAATTGCAGGAGAATATGATCACCTTTTAAAGGAAAATGTGTCTCCCTTTCAGAATTTTGTCTCTGTAATGTAGTCTTTGACAATGCCCCCTTTATTTTACTTATACTTACATATTCTATAAAATATAGATGTGAGAGGTTCCCCACCCCTCAGTTTTCAGGGAGAGAAAGCCAAACCTTAGAAGTGTCAGCCAAAAAGAAGAAGCTGTAAAGCAACCCAAAGAGTTTATTTGGGGTCTTAGGGATTGCAATCTTGGAGACACAGAGTGACCCAAAATTGAAAGTGTGCTCTGAATTGCAAGTGGGAAGTGCAGGCTTATAAAGGCAAAAACCACAAGGCTACATGACTTTTTCAAAGGAATTAAGATGGGTGGTGACAAGTTAAACTGTCTAATACACAATTGGCTCTTTAGCTAATAGATGTTACACTATTTCTATTTCAGTTCCAGGTAGAAGGATGTGTCACAGAAGGTGGTGGAGGTGAAGCTGATCAGTTGCAATTGACAAAAGTCAAAAGTCCAGGGTGTTTCAAAAATTTGAAAGAGACTCCCATAGGTCTTGCTTCCTCAACATTCTCCAGATCTTATTTTGAATGACTCTCATAGCAATGTTACTTCACTCTGGAATCTTTGTTCACAGACGCGAGAAGTCATTGTGTAGCATGGAACCCATGCACCAAGCAGTACCAGCTCTGAAAGTTTTCAAGAAGGTGAAGTTAGTTTTGAGCTTTTAATGATCTCCACCTTGTACGTGTCTATTTCTCTCAATTTCTGGTTCTCAGAGTTCTGTTAACTGCACCCTCTCTTGTACTTTAGCTACTTAAACACAATAAAAAATAGTGAAAGGGAATAAAGGGGAAAGGAGAAAAAATGAGTGGGAAATATCAGAAAGGGAGAAAGAACATGAGAGACTCCTAACTCTGGGAAACAAACTAGGGGTGGTAGAAAGGGGGGTAGGGGTGACTGGGTGACAGGCACTGAGGGGGGCACTGGATGGGATGAACACTGGGTGTTATTCTATATGTTGGCAAATTGAACACCAATAAAAAATAAATTTATAAAAAAGAAAAAAAGATTGGCCTTCAGGTATGGTTTGTTTGGGTCTGTTTCCCCAACTCTTAAGCAGTGCCTGGGAGAGATAAGTGGCTTAGTAAAAGTTTACTGAAGAAAGAAGTCAATGAATTTAGCAATTTAGTTATTATTGACTCATAATGTTAACTTCTGGAAATACATTTGCATTATAATGGTCCAAGAAACCTCCAAAGCTAAAGAAATAAAGCATTTGTTAAAGAAAGATTCAGGTATTAATCGATGTGTCTCAAGATAGGTTTGGTATTAAGACGTCTGAAGACACATTTGGTGTTAAAGAGGAGATTCAAGCAGAAAAATTTGCAAGAAGGATCATTTTGATGCAGGAATGAGTTAGGGGCAGACATGGCTAGGTAGGGAGAGATAAGGGAAAGGCCCTAGAGTCAGGCTCCTACCCATACCAAGGAAACAGAGATAAGACAGTAAAAACAGAAAAAATAAACCTGGCTCCCTAGCTCCAAAATATTAGGGAATATCCTCTTTTAATGGGTACTAAGTGATTACAGAAATATATCATTAAAATGTTATCAATAGTCCCTGCTCAAATTAAGATAGCACAAGAATCTCAAGGCCATGGGCTACCCAACTAGGCTCACAGAAACCCAGATGTAGAGAAATATTATGGAGGAGATTTTAACCAGAGAGAAGGAAACACCTCCTTTGGGCTCATGATATTTACAAGAACATCTTGTTTGTTACTATGATAGTTACAAGTCCACCATGTTTATTCTAAATATTCACCCTGATATTGACAAGAAATTTACCACGTTCCCTGGTCAGTTTCCTATAAAATGGAGACCATAAAAGCCCTCAGTGGCAACCCTATGGGGACCCCTCTCACTTCTGAGAGCTTTCTCTGTATCTCTGCTTAATCAACTTCTATTGCTTTGCTCACTCTCTGTTGTCTGTGTGATTTATTCTTTGACTCTGTGAGACAAGAACTAAGCTTTCCTGTATCAATTTTAAGTGCTTGGCTTTGCAATAACGAAATGAATGGTTTACTTTGTCTTGGAGTAAAACTTGCTTGGACAAGACTCATTTCCTCCTAAGTAATGGGCATAGGGAAAGGAAAGGTTTTCCTCAGCTGTCTTCAGATCCCTGGCTGAGTCTGGTACTAGTGGGAGAGTGAGTTTCATGAATGAGGTGTCAGTTCCTGGATTTCCCACAAGAAGATTTACATGAGGATCCAGGTTGGAATAAATACAACCAGAAGGGAAGTAGCAAGCACAAAACAGTACACTCGCAAGGTGGGAGTGGGGGCAGGTTCAGTGAGGTGAAACCAATCCCTATGTTATTTTAGGATTGGATATTATTGTGTCTCTCTGGGTTGGAAGAGGTGTGACCTACAGTAGAGAGGTCTCTGATGGAGACCACTTCCAGTCATTTGGGGGACTCCTCTTACAGGTTGGGTGGAGGACCTTTTGACCCTACAAAGTTTATACCAAAAAGTCATGACAGCTTTTATCCACCAGGTGGGGCAGCTCCTGTAATGCAAATGAACTATAATGAGTCTCAGGGTTGCCCTGAGGTGGAGGTGGAAGAGAACGCATGCTCTGCACCTGTGGCTCTCGGTCTTTCAGCCCAGATATCTGAGAAGCCACAAGGTCAGGGTGTTGAGCTCCCAGGCTTTTAATGTGTAGCTTGTTTATCTCCCTACTTGTTTCCTATTCATGACTTTATGATTCCCCTTCAAGGACTTGGGACTCTGCCTTAGGGTGTTCCTTCCACTGCTCTTGTCTAGCTTCTGCCTAACAAGTCTAAAAATTAAAATGGCAAAGGCAAACAGAAGAAAAGCAAATGGGGCACCTGGGTGGTTCAGTTGGTTAAGCCACTGACTTGATTTCAGCTCAGGTCATGATCTCAGGGTCTTGAGATCAATCCCTGCATGAAGCCTGATTCTCTAAAAGATTCTCTCAAAAAAAAAAAAAAAAAAAAAAAAAAAAGTTCTCTCTCTCCTCCTCCCTCTTCCATCCTCCTTTACTCACTAGCTAGCTGCTAGAAAGACAAAAAGACAGACAGAAAGGAGGAAAAGAGAAAGGAAAGGAATTTATTTATAATACTTGTATGTGTCATAGGAGGCTTCTTAAGGAAATGATGACCTAAAAAAAAACAGTTAAACCTGAGTATTTTTATGCTAACTTTGATAAAGAGTGGCCCGTCATATAGAAAAATGAGAGATCAAAGAGTATGAGTAGGTACAGTAAACTGGGGGAAACTTGGCAAGGCTTTCTTGATCAGAATCTTGACACCTGTGTCTTTGTAGGTAAAGAAGCTCCTTTCCTCTGGATCTAAGGAGGGTACCTCCAACATGAAGGTTTCATGATCTATTTAAATGAAGAAGGTTGAGGAAAAGGTCAGTGACCTTCCTGCTTCTGCCATTTTCTCAAACTCCTTCAGCTTAAAAGATTCAACATGCAAAGTTGCCATATTTGGGGCCAGTGTGTCCTGAACCCCATCATTGGTAAATAGTTGTTTATAAAAAGAAAACTACCCATTTTTTTGCACACTTACTTTGAGGATCTTCTAGAGTTTGTTTTCCCAAAGACATCTTTTAGATGTTTCTTTGGAAAACGCTTGAAGACTGCATTTTTTTTCTCAATTTCTAATGTCTGGGATGGACTCTGTCTCATCTCAGACCACCACAACAAAACTCCAAAGATGGAGTGACTTAAATAACAAACATTTGTTTTCTCTAAGTTCTAGAGGCTAGAAGTCCAAGATCAGGGTGCCAGAATGGTTGGGTCCTAGTGAGAGTAATCCCAGATGGTCACTTTCTAGCTGAGTCCTCACATAGCAGAGATAATTCTATGATCTCTTCCTTGTATAAGGGCACCTATCCTATCTTGAGAGCTCCAGCTTCATGACCTCATCTAAACCAAATTATCTCCCAAAGACTTCATCTCAGCCATCACTGTACCTAGGGATTGGTTCTTCAACACAAGAATTGTGAAGGGACACATTTAGTCTATAGCAGCCCCCAAATGTAAGATTGTATTTGGATCCCCTTTGTGCCAAACCAAAATAAGCAAGCAAACAAAACTTCATATAATTCTCATCTGTAGATTTTTGCACAATTATACAGGCATCAAGAGAAAAAGTAAAAAAAAAAAAAATGATAGCCCTCTTGACTCATACCAAATTTTTACCCTTTTTTGCAAGAATATCTCTATCCGTATGCGAACTTTGTTTGAAAATGTTTCCTCTTTCTTGTGAAACTTGAAGAAAAGACCTGAGAAATTAGGTAAATGCAGTGTGCCCAGGAGCTCTGTCAAGATAGAGCCAATTCATGAGAACTAAGGTGGAGGCTACAGGCATGCTATTCTTTTTTAAATCTCGTTGGTGGTGAGCTTTTGCAAGAATTCATGGCCCAGAGATGACACTTTTCCCTCAAGTGTAGTAATTATAATATACGTATTTGTTGAGTTCATACTGTGAACATACTCTATTCATTTTGATCCTTTACAAAAATTATCACATTATACTTCCTAAAAGTTCTATATTTTGGATATAACTTTCATTTTTCAAATAAGGAAACAGACTCTTAGAGAAATCACCCCAACCAGCAAAACTAGTGAGTACTACAGCAGTAATTGAACCCAAGTCTGATTTCTACCCAAGTCATTGTCACCCATGCTGCTTCTCCCATAATGGGGGAATTTACACAATTTTTTGGGAAAAACATCCTTGAAACTTAGAGCTACGGACTTGCTTTTTAATCCTAGCTCATGTACTTAACATAATTTAATATATTTTCAAAACTAAAAAATGTGTAGACATTACTTTTCAAAAATGATATTCAATAAGAATTAGCACACAGTAAGTAAAAATAAATTAGGAAAAGTTTAATGTACTTTTGTCTACCTAGGATTTATCTGATGGCCTTAATGTTTCTTGCAGCTTGATTAAACTGTCAACAGGCTTCTTGCTAACTGTAGGCCCCGATCTCCCTTTCCTTAAATTATTTACTTTAAAGAACTGATCACTGTAAATTCTTTTTCTGACTCTTTGTGATATATGTAAATTTTTTAAAAAGCCTCTTGCCAATTGTACAACCCAGAAACGTCTTTCTCAAGGATCTGAGAGCCATCCCTTTAAAATACAACTATCAGGAAAGATAAGACCCCTATTTCTCAATCTCTGTGGGAGGGTAGGAGTCTAACTTTGATAGGTGCCAATTAGAAAACACAGATGGCTTAATTATAGAGAAAAAAACATTTGCAAACTCAGCAATAACTCAATACACTTCACGCATCACATCAAACAACCTCCCTTCTAATGTTCCAGTATTTTTCTACCAGCTCACCCTAGCAATGAAAAAACCTCCCACCCTTTGTTTCCCACCCCACCCTATTTCAGACTGAATTCTGGCCTCTGTCTCCTAGTGCCATAGCCTTGAATATAATCTTTTCGCCTTTTTAACTTTGGTGTAATATTTGCTTTGAAATATTATAGATATAATTAAGGCATACATTTTCACTAGGATAAATGCTTTTAAATTTAGGACTATTGACAGTAAATTAGGTGAAGTGTCTCAACTACTTTAAGTGAAGTTAATTGGTTTTAGGAAAAAAAGCTTTATAATGCAATGTATATCTATCTCCTGACAATCAAAATTTTTTGTTTACTTTTCCCTAAGAAACTCTCCTCACCTAGAAATAGGGCCCTTCCAAATGTGTCTGTGAATGACTTCACCAAACGAAATCATGGTTGAAATTGAGAGCACTTAACCTGAGATAGACAAGATTCTTTATTCCAAAGAATTTAAAAACCATACTAGACTATTGATCTCTACGGAAACTATAGTTTTATCACCTAATACAACAAAGTTGGTGAACTCTCAGCTAAATGCAATATGTCATGGACCAAATAGAAAAAGAAGAAGAAGAAGAAAAGAAGAAGAAGAAGAAGAAAGAAGAAGAAGAAGAAGAAGAAGAAGAAGAAGAAGAAGAAGAAGAAGAAGAAGAAGAAGAAAGAAGAAGAAGAATGAATGAATTGTGGGGCCTTGGCACAAATGTTTTTGTTTTTTTGTTTTGTTTTTTTTTTTTGCTGCAGAGACCTCTTCAGTGTTGGTTTCATTCAGAAACATATTTTTAAGGCCTCTTCTAATATCCCCTTTACCTAGAAGCAAGAGTTAGAGGTCAAAAATAAGTGAGGGAAAGGACTAATTTCCCCCCAATTAGCTCAATCATGCTGGCCAGATTGGATGTGAAACAACTTGGTCATGCAGTTATACTTTCTTTATCCTGACTCAGTTACCCTGCCTAAGAAGGTAACCACAGCATCCAATCTGGGGTGAGTGAACTAGAAATCTCAATGGAAATTGCACTTTCCATGCTTGCAAAGAAGGAAGGGGCTATGATTTATTTCCACAGGCAGAGATTTTCCTTTCGGGGACCATACAGGTCAAAGGCATCATCCGTGAGTGTTTCTTCTCCTGTCAAAAAAAGAGCACTTTTATATATAAAGGAAATATATATGTGCATAATAAACAAATAAATAAATATAAATATATTATAAATATATATATACATATATGTCATATATATTACATATGATGATATGATCCTATATGGTCATATATGGGATATATATGAATGAATTCATTTAAACGATCTTTTAAACTATGATGGACTAGCAATAATTTATTAAATTATAAATGAATTTAGATTAATTAAAAATGAAAGAATCTTAAAAAAAAAACAACTATTAAAGTGAACCCATCTCTCTGGTATGCTCCAACCAGAATAGGCTCCTACATAGTATCTTGGTATAGATTTTCAGTTCTTGTGCATTCACAAAATTTACACATCTCAGGGCTTTTTTTTTTTTAATATTGTATTTATTTATTCATGAGAGACAGAGAGAGAGAGAGAGGCAGAGACACAGGCAGAGGGAGAAGCAAGCTCCCTGCTCCCTGCAGGGAACCCGATGTGAGATTGATCCCGGGTTTCCAGGTTCATGCTCTGGACTAAACTGCCAAGGTACCCAGACTGCCCCTACATATCTAAGGTCTAAGGATGGGTATAAACAGGCCTAAAATTAATAATGAACGTTGGAAAATGTTCTGGACTGAAATGTTTCCATTGCCTCGGTTACAAATCTTATAGGAGTTAAAATTAAGTGAAAGAAACAATTTGCTGAAAATTGATAAGAATGACAGATGTGGAAAGAAATTAATGACACTACATATGCAGAAAATGGGTGATTACAAGGGGCAAAAAGTAGTCAAAAAAACAAATTGTGTTGTGGATTTCTTTTGTGATTTTTTCATATCTAATAGACCTATGTAGTATTATCTCATTATTGTTTAATATGCATTTACCTAAAAAATAGTGATTTGGATTTTATTTTCATGTACATATTTGTCATCAGGGTATCTTTAGTTGTGTGTCTATTCAAATATTTTGCCCATTTTTATGTTTTTCTTTTGTCAGTATTAAGTTTTGAGAGTTCTTCATACATTCTGGATTAATCTATTATCAGATATATGATTTGCACCTGTTTTTTTTTTTTGTTGTTTGTTTGTTTGTTTCTTTTCTTTTTTTCCCCTCAGTCAGAGGCTGGTCTTTTCATTCACTTAACCACATTTTTTTAAAAAGATAATTCATTTTTTATAGTTTTATAAATTCCATTTTATCAGTTGGCTCTTTTAATGATTGTAATTTGGGTCTTTACCAACAATTTCTTTGCCAGACCAACATAACAAATTATTATCTACTATGTTTTCTTAAAGTTTTAAGGTTTATACTTAGTCTGTGATCCATTGGGGGCTAATATTTGAATAAACTTCAAAGTATGAATCAAAGTTTGTTTTCTTATTCTTTTATTCTATTTTGGTTTTGTATTATGGATTTTCAACAATTTTAGCAACCCTTTGTTTAAAAGACTATTCATTCTCCACCAAATTACCTTGGCATTTCTCTTGAAAATCAATGGTCTAAATTTTGGAACTATATTCTTCTTCACGTATTTGCCAATGCTACACTATATTACTCAGTGAAGATTGACTATTTCTTGAATTTGGGTAGTATAAGAACTTCAGAAATATCTTTTAAAAATATTTTAGGTTATTTGTCTATTTATATAAATTTTAGAATCTGCTGTCAATTTCTTTTTTTTCTTTTTTTTAAGATTTATTTATTTATTTTAGGGAGAGTGAGGGAGAGCACCCATGCAGTGGGGTGGCGGTGGGCAGAGGAAGAGAGAGAGGGGATCACAAGCAGACACTTCCTGGTCTCAGAGCCTGACATGGGGCTCTGATCTCATAACCCTGAGATCATGACCTGAGGTGAAATCCAGAGTCAGACGCTTAACCTGCTGAACCCCCAGGCACCACAGAATCAGCTACCAATTTCTGTAATATTGTTCAATGCTAAGAAGAAATTAGGTTCCAAGCCATGAAAAGACAGAGAGGAAACTTAAATGCATATTATTGAATGAAATCAATCAATCTTAAAATGCTCATGTTGTACAATCCCAACTATATGACACTCTGGAAAAAACATAAACTATGGAGATAGTAATATGATTAGTGACAAGGAAGGGTTAAGTAAAAGGAAGGGATGAATAGTCAGACTCCAGAAAAAATTTAATCATTAAAAATCTTCTGTATGATGTTACAATGGTGGTTACATGTCCTTACAAATTTGTCCAAGTTCATAGAATATACAACACGAAGAATGAACCTTCCTGTAGTCATGGATTGAGGTGATGATGATATGTCAATGAAGTTTCATCAATTATAATAAATGCACAACTTTGGAGGTGTGTGTCGATAATGGGAAGAGCTGTGCATGTGTCTTCACCACATTTAATTTTTTCAGACTTTTTGTGAAGTAAGTGCTCTTTTTACCAACATATGTTTCTGGTGCATAGTACTTACTCAATAATTACACATTAAATTGAATCAGAAATATAACCACATGTGCATGTGTCTGTGTGTGTGTACATTTCTTTGTATATCTCGAATTTCTGTGTTTTGTTTTGGAAATGGGTGGATAATTGAGATTTTCATGCAGACCCACTTAGCTTGTATTCTATATATATAATTGTTCTAGAAAATGAGTTCCTATAAAAAAAGATCAGAGTTTCTTAATTAAGAGCTCTGTGCAGAATAAACCCAGAAGAACAAAAACAGAAGAGCAAGAAAAATTGAGACTAAACCAGGAAACCTGATTCAAAGATGCCACGATGTATATGCATATAAAATTATTACACTGTATTTTTTAAATAAATACAATTATATTTTTTTCAGTTATTCCTCAGTAAATCTGGAAGAAGTAATTTTTGGTCTTAGAACACATAATTAATTTTCTAGGGGCACCTAGGTGGTTCAGCCAGGTGAGCGTCTGCCTTTGGCTCACGTGATGATCCAAGGGTCCTGGGATAGAGCCCCATGTGTCAGTCTCCCTGCTTGGTGGGAAGTCTGCTTCTTCCTCTTCTACTGGCACTCCCCCCTGCTTGTGCTTGCTCTCTCTCTCTCTTTCTCTCTCTCTGTCAAATAAGAAGATAAAATCTTTTAAAAATGTAAAAAGGAGGGAATCCCTGGGTGGCTCAGCGGTTTAGTGCCTGCCTTTGGCCCGGGGTGCGATTCTGGAGTCCCGGGATCGAGTCCCACGTCAGGCTACCAGCATGGAGCCTGCTTCTCCCTCCACCAGTGTCTCTGCCTCTCTCTCTCTCTCTCTCTCTCTCTATGTCTGTCATAAGTAAATAAATCTTTAAAAATAATGTAAAAAGGATAATATAATTATTTTTCAAAAAATAATGTTATGTCAATATACAGTTTATGATTGCCATTTTTCAAATAATCAATACTTATTTTAAATTGTAAAACAAACTCCTACTCCCCTCAAAAAGCCACATAGTTTAGAGAATTTGGACAGTGAATTAAGATTCATGGAAATAAGAGAATAGCAAAACACTATAATAAAGAATAATTATGAAGATAATTGAGGATATTTTGTACAGGGCTTTAATGATAATAGTAGTAATATCAGCAAACACTAAAGCCACACTAACTATGTTCCAGGCATTTTTCAAATTCTCTCGACAATTTTGCTTAGCAAGTATTATGATTATCTCCAGGAATGAGAGTAGGATAACAAGCACAGAGGAAGCAGGGATAACTGATGATGAAGAATTAGGCTAGAATCTTCCACAGAGTGAAATATCATCTATAATCAAACAAAAAAAATGTATTTAAGTGACTGATATAATTCAGTAAGTCACAGGTTACAGAGTCTTTAAGAAAGTAAACAGATAATTCTATAATTAAGTAAGATCAATTTTAATGCTTTATAACTAGAAATTTTACTCAAAACTTTTTTCCTCAAAATTTAATAAAACACTACAATAGACAAATATAACTCCCATTGCAAAATAACAGAACCAACAGATGTATAAAAAGTATATTCTTATTCATATACACTGGTTTCCTTCTTCCCAGAAAGTTTACCTTTATATATACATTTTACCACATGGTGGATACTAATATTTAATTAAATATTTGAGAGAAATAGTAAATTCTGCAATCACTGCTTTACGGGGAATTCAGTCACCGACTGGCATGGAAAAAGAACAAAAATTCTGCTTTAAAGCTATTCTCTATGTCTCTGCAGAAAACTTTTACCGATACATTGAGTCAGTTTAATTTCTTCAGGTGGAAAGAAGTATTTGGGGGAGGGGGATCATAAAGGTTTTCAAAGAAAACTATTGTATATTGATTTTTTTCAGGATCCATATATATTCGTAGCAAAGCAAGCTCAAGGATATTTTTTGAGATTTAAGTTTTCCATGATAACTGTAAAGTTTTCAACATAACTCTATAAACATATCTACTGAGTCTAATGTATCTTTACTAGACATAGAAACAATACATGCCTTTCACACTTTTCTGTCCTAAGAATTTAGGCTACACGGACCATTTAAAGGCTAAATAAGATTCTAAATAATTCTTAGACCCCATTTTCCTACTAGTTATTGATCATTTAATAAAACTAGTTGGGGATCCAGTAATTCTCTATGTCCCCTTATTTTTCTGTGCCATTTAACCTACCTGCAATAGAAAGAAAAACATATGAATAACATTTATCACATACTTCATGAAATCTAGCATATGCTAGCAGGGCATTTTGTGCAAAGGTGTGTGCAAAATTGGCCCCCTTCACTAAAAAATATCTGGTAAATTAAATTAAAGCCCAACAAGTAGACTTGTTTTATTTAGCTTTCCATTGGAGGAAAACATGTCTACGGATTTTCAATTCATGGCCTTCTTTGGCTTAAAAGTCCAGACTTTACAATCAATGCATTGTTTTGGTTTACATTGCTCTTTCTTCAGTTATTAAAGGTTTGGTCACCACAACACATGCAGGAGATATTATGTTAATTTAAAGCTAAGCAACTGATATACTAACTTAACAGTTTATAAAGGAAAAACACTGTATATTAGCCCTTGGAGAGTTTTGGCCATCTGGAGTATCAGCATGAAACTGGGTCGCATATTTGCATCAGTGCAAAGGTTAGCCATATTTTCTGTTTCTAAACTTCTTCTCACAGGAAAGGAGACGTACACAATTTCTGTAAGTTTTTCCACCTCTCATGGTATGCATGCAGTGGAATGACATATGGAGGAAAACCTGATAGTCAAAGCAATTATTTGTGGTTTGTGTCTTCATGCACAATCCAAGAGGGAATGAGAAACATTGAAAAAAAAAAGGAGCCCTGTCTGTAGAGTGAATGTCTTTAGCTTCCTGGTTATTTCTGGGAGGTCATCTTGCTGGTACCTCTATGGGCCACTTTGATTTTCAATTCCTTAGAGCAATGCTTTTCAAAATATCTATGTAAAAGGCAATTAAAAAAATCAAATCTCTCAGAAATGGATACATAATTAGAATAAGCTACCATATCTTAGTGGAAAAACTCGACAAAAACATACCAAATACAAGCTCTATTTTATTAGCATTAGATTCGATAGAAAGACAAGCAGACAGGAAACTACTTGGTCATAGTCCTCTAAATATCTAAATGCTCCCTCTCAATTTGGACATTTACTTCAAACTATTTGGTGTATACTGGTATACTGGTGTATACTGTGTTCTCCTAATGATTTTTATTGTTAAACATCTTTTTATGCCTAATGGACATTTGTAAATCTTCCACTGTGAAGTGCTTATTCAAATTGCTTGCACATTTAAAAAAATGATTGTGTTATTGTTGAACTCTAAGAGTTATTTATATATTCTGGATACAAATATTACATGAGACACATACATTGCAAATAATTTTTCCCTGACTGTGGCTTTAAAAACAAACAAACTTTTAATGGTGTCTTTCACAAAGTAGAAGTTTGTAATTGTGTCAAAGTCTGATTTTTCAAGGTTTTATTTTAGGTTTCTATTTTTTGTGTGTGTCCTAAGAAATACTTGCCAAGCTCAAGGCTAAAATGATTTCCACATAGGTTTTCATCCAGAAATTTTATAGTTTTAAGGTTTGTGTTTAAAGCTAAAGTTTATTTCAATTTAACAAGATAAAGATTGAGATTTGTTTTTATTCCTACATATATCTAATTGTTCCAACACCCTTTATAGAAGCAACTATAATTTCCCCATTTTATTGTGTTAGTATTTTTGTCAAACTCAACTATCTTGTACACATGGGTTTATTTTGAATTCTGTATTCTATTCCACTTATGTCTCTTCTTATGTCAATACTAGATTCTCTTGATAAGCGTAGCTTTAACCTGTCTTTAAAACAGGCAGTATAAATCTTCCAAACTTGTTTTTCTTTTTCAGAATTGTTTTGACTGTTCTTTGTTGTTTCCATTGCTATATTAATATCAGAAACATTTGTCAAATTCTACAAAACAAAATCTGCTGGGATTTTGACTGGTGTTGCTCCAAATTTACAGACTATTTTGGGAAGAACTGACAACTTAATATTGAATCTTATAATATATGCACATGATGTGTTTCTCCATTGAGTAGTTTATTAATTTCTCTCAACAAAGATGCAGAGTTTCAATGCAGAGATCTTACACATTGTTAAATTGATACCTGAGTATTTCATAATATTGGATGGTAATGTAAATTATATTTTTAATTTTAACTTTTAATTATGTAATGCTAGCATATAGTAACACTTGATTACTGTGTATAGATCATGTACCTCTTGACCTAGTTAAATTCATGCTTGTTAGTTCTAGTAAGTTTTGAAATAGGTTCTTTTGGATGTTCTATGCATTTACATTTCTGTAGATACTATCTATTTCTGCCATATCATGCTTCAGTGAAAGACTTCCTACCCAGATGCTAGGAGTACCCATGGTAGTCAGTGTACATCTGTCAGCTCTTTCAGAAATTGCCTCAGTTGAAGGCCGTCAATTTTCCCAAAGGCAAACAAACACCTTCCTGGAGCTGTACAAATTTGGCCACGTTGTCCCAATTCTAATATGGCATTCTAACTCCACAGATCTCATGGGCTTAATTGAGGATTTGTGGATTCTGTATTTCAGCATGGCTTTTCCTTCTACCAAGTACTATTCTTCAACTTCTCTCCACAGATATTGATTTCAGAGATATTTCTATATAAAATTCCTACATGCAAACCTTCATATTAGAGTCTGCTTCTTGAGAAAAATCAACCAATTACAATGATCTTGTTTTCTATTAACTGTTTCTTTTTTCCTTTCCAAGCTGTATGCATTGCATTTCTTGTCTTATTGCACATGCTAAGGTGTCTAATGTTCACTTTAACATTAGATAGAAATGTTATGAGAGGGAATATATGTAGTTTGTTTGAGCCTTGGGCAGGGGGAGTGCTAAGTCATTTAATTATGTGTGATGGTAAATGTAGGTTTTTACTAGTCTTCCTTTGTCAAGCTAGTCAAGCTCCCTTATTTATTTGCCAAGACACTTTATTATAAATGAGCTTATCAAAACATGTTTTTTTTAATTTCTTTTTTCAGGTGTTTATTTGAACTTGTTAGTTAACATACTGTGTAGTATTAGTTTAGGTAGAGAATTTAGAGATTCATCACTTACATACAACACCTAATAATCATCACAACATGTGTCCTCCTTAATACCCATCACCCATTTAACCCATCCTTCCACCCACCTTCCCTCTAGTAACAATCTATTTTTTCTCTATAGTCAAAGTGGTTGCTGCTTGTGTTCTCCTCTAGGATACTAATGGGTTTCTATCTCATATTTGTCTTTCATCCTTTTTGAATTTATTTTTTTTGTGGATGATGAAAGAAAGTGAACCACTTTCATTCTATATATATATATATGTATATATATATTTATATATACACACATATATTTTAATTTCCAAGCATTTGGGATTTTCTAGATGTCCTTTCATAATTTATCCAGCGCTGGACTTTGTGATGTTATACTGTTTAGTATCTGGAATGTATTTTCTTCTTTCAAAATCTGTTGGCTTTTCGTTACTTTTTGTTACTCATAGATTAGCCTCAGCCTTGCAAAGCTTTGTTTATGAGGTTTCTTTTAGTGGGGCCATTGTTTTTCTTGCTGGGGGTAGTTCACCCTACTCTAAAATTATAATTCTTCTATGGATTCAACTGAATTCCTTTGGTATTCAACATGTTTTTCACAGTCTGCTTATTTTACAACTTTAGTGGCTGCTCCATCCTGTGTGAGCTTTGATATTACTCAGTTTATTAATTCCTTTTTTTGTTTTCCATTGACTGACTTTGTGGAGATTCTCCTTCTCTATTTACAGCCTAGGCTCAACAAAAAAACTCAAGACTCTTCCAGGTAGATTTCTGGGCATCACTATCTGCCTTACTTCATTTTCTCGGTACTGTGATGGCAATTTCTAGGACCCTCAGCCTCCTCAACTGTAATTTCTATTTTTCCAACTCAGTGAGATCACAGTGTCATTTCCCTTATTTCTAGTGCTACAAACTAGATAACCTCCAGATCGAAAGCCAGTGATATTGTACAACCTTTCCCTCTTCTGAAGAATCACAGATCCATTTGTCCTATTATCCACCATCTAAAAGTAGTTATTTAGGTGTTCTGTTTATTTTTTTAGTTGGTAAAAAGAATGTAAATATCATGCCAAGTATTCCATCAGGGCAAGAAAAGAGTCTTTTTAAAAATATATATTAATATGTTAAAATATATTTATATGGGAACTAAACACAGATACACATAGGCACACATGTATTCACACTTACATAGACACACAATGCTTGTAGAATTTCTAGCACTCAAAAAAATATAAACATATGACAAGGCTATACAATTCTTATTGAGGAAGAGTTCCAGAGACACTCAGACTTGAAAAAAATGTAACTTGGGGTTTGGAAAGAAACCCAGATTTGAATTTACCTTCTGGGAAAGGACCTTACATATAACTGCTAATGTGTGATAAAGTTTATGTATCTAACAACATGAGGAAAAGTCATGTATAAGATATTATGTTTGAAATTGTTTTTAAAAATGGAAAGATTGTTGAGATTTTGGCAGATAAGTAAGATCAATTTTTAAATTAACTCTTAATTCCATCAGTTTTTTACTCAAAATCTGAATGCTAATTTTCATTAGTTATCTTTAATGAAATGTAAGTTATACATTTGGTCTCAAGAGTGGGAAGCAAAGAATGCAGAAAAGAAAGCTTTCCATTTTAATATTATTGTTTTTGTTATTAGTTGTATCTAAAAGTCTTACTTTAGTCCTTCTTCACTTTTTTCTCACCCTTCTCATAACTCTCATAGGGCCTTCACACTCATTTTATTTTTAACATCTTTGACAAACTCTAATTCTATGAAGAGAGAGAGATACAGGAGTTATGACCCTTGGTTCTGGAGTCTAAAATATAGTCTACTTGAAAGAATACATAAAATAGCTCAAATGTTAGATTTTTTTTCAAGCTGGCTTTGTTTGGTTTCCAGCTGAGTTCTTCAAGTGGATCAGAGAGCAGACAAATTAATTGGTGCTCCTCTGAAGCAAATAGCAGTGCCTATGGTTAGTTGCCCTTCCCAGATCATTGTGGCATTGAGTCTTATGATGCTATTATGTGAGTGTTCTCTGGTGGTGGCTGTCCTGGGTCATAACCTGATTTTGATAGCAACAATCACTGATTCTTCAAAAGTCAAGTTTCAAACCTCATGTATTTTCTGACATTGATGTACTACTGAAGAAAAGCTTCAGACAGCAGTTATGAAAGACTTTTCATTTTTAATAGTATATTTAAGGTTTGATACTTAGAAGTATAATTAAAATAATAATAGTCAAACTGAGCAGGTGGCTGAAGGAACAAATTTTGTATACTTTATATTAAAATAAACACAAAAAAACAAGTGAATTATATTTAACAGCTACCCACGTCTGAAGGTAGTACCAAGGTAATATGAACATCCATCCACAGAATAGTATTTTTCTGGCTCTTCCGTAACCAACCCTTGAAAAATCCTTGCCACCTCTCAGAAATCTGTTGCAAAAGCTCTGAAAGCCTTTTGAGTTTCTTGAGAAGGGGGCAGCAGGAGGAACTCTTGTGCCACATCTGCTTTTAGGAAAGTTATTTCATTTCCTATGAGGATTGGCCTTTTGTACAAATTCCAATTTTCCTTAGATTAAAAAATACCATAAACTTAAAAAAAATACACAACAATTAAAACTAGGAGATTCTGGAGTTTGAGTGGAATTATGCCATTATTAAAGAGTTACGATATCATTTTACATCTTCATACATAGCCAGTGGTACACTCTAAATAAACACATTGGAGAATAAGCGTACTAAATTTACTTTCTAAAATTGCTTGGGAAGTCATTACTTGCTGAGGCACCAGAGGGTTTTATCTTCCCTCTCTTTTCAACTCTTCCAGCTCTGAATTTATTTGTCCTCATTCTTTTCCTTCTTCAGTATTCTCCTGCTCCACTTTGGCTGCTACTTTTTATAGTGGTAGGCATGTTGCAATCAGAATGTCCTGTCCATTCTTCCCCTTACCCACTTCAGTTTTGTTCCTAATATGCTGTAAATTGATAATATTTTGTTTATTTAATTCCTGCTCCTTGCCCTAAACCAAAATAAATCCAGTATTTTTCCTATGATTTTATGGAATCCATCACAGTTTATGTGAACTGGCTAACTTCCGATCACCTCTAACATTTCCAAATAGAAAAATGTCTGTTAAGAACAGAAGATATAGTTACCACCTATTGTCTCAAATTGTGTAGATCCACCATTACACACTTATATATTTCATTGTCCTGTCTCCACAATTCTATTGTGTTCTTTAGAGAATGAAAAAAAAAAATCCGTCTCTCACCTACATTGCTTATTTTGAAAAAATCATTTGGATTTGACCTCTAAAATATCTTTTGTATTTTCATTTCACTGCCATAATACTATAAATATTATTTAAAAACTGGAGGCTTATTATATGGTTGACCCTGGAACAATATTGGTTTGAACTCACGAGTCCACTTGCATGCAGATTTGTTTTCCACAAAAGAGACTCTTAATCATAGGAAACAACCTGAGGGTCGCTGGAGGGGAGCAAAGTCAGGGGATAGGGTAACTGGGTGATAGACATTAAGGAGGGCATGTGATGAGATGAGCACTGGATATTATATACGAATGAATCACTGACCTCTACTTCTGAAACCAATAATACATATGTTAATTAATTGAATTTAAATAATAAGTAAATAATACAGTACAGTAGTATAAATCTATTTTCTCCTCCTTATGATTTTCTTGATAACATTTTTTCTACTTCATTTTTATTTTGAGAGAGAGAGTGTGTGAGCGTGTGTGAGCAAGGATGAGGTATAGAAAGAGAGGAAGAGAATCTTTTTTTTTTTTAAAGATTTTATGTATTTATTCATGAAAGACACACACAGAGAGAGAGAGAGAGGTGCAGAGACACAGGCAGAGAGAGAAGCAGGCTCCACGCAGGGAGCCTGATGCGGGACTCCTTCCCAGGTCTCCAGGATCATGCCCTGGGCCAAAGGCAGTGCTAAACCGCTGAGCCACCTGGGCTGCCCAGAAGAAGAGAATCTTAAGCAGACTCTGCGCTGAGCATGGAGACTGACTTGGGCCACAATCTATGACCCTGAGATCAGGAACTGAGCTAAAATCAAGAGTCAAAGGCTTAACCAACTGAGCCCACTCAGGTGCCCCTAGCTTACTTTATCATAAGAATACAGTCTATAAAAAAAAAAGAATACAGTCTATAATGTACAAAACATATGCTAATTGTGTAAACTGTAAAGCTTATGGTCAACAATAGGCTATTAGTTAAGTTTTGGGGGCTCAAAAGTTATGTGCATTTCTGACTGTGTTAAGAGTTGGTGCCCCGAGCCACCATGTTGTTCAAGGGTCCACTGAAGCTGTGTCTAAATGAGTGATAGGTAATAGCCAAGGATTAAGGATACCTAATCTTTGCCTTCTAATATCTAACCTTGTTTCTCACTACTTGAAGAAACTCTATTGAGAAACCTGGAAAAACAATACAAAGGAATATTTTATTACTCTCAAGGCTTTGAATCCAGATGCATGTAGAGATTTGGTGAGGCTGGTTGAGGTACATGAAGGAGGTAATTATAGTATCATGGGGAAATATTATGTTATAGCATGCGCTGCTAAAATTAATCATTTGACATAGGTTTACTTTGGGAGAAAGTTAGATCAGAGAAGATAATCAATAGTGGGTAATACTCGAAACACACTTTTCATACTATCACACTTTGCTCAAAACTCCATTGAATTTCATGCTCTAAATATCAAACTCTTTAATATATCTTTTGATCAGATATCTGTTTACCTTCTCACAGTCAGGTCCTCCAGCACAAATGAACTGCATGAAACTCACTCTAGGGCCTAACAATTTCCGACGACTCTCATTTTGTTTAAAACATTTCTCCAACTAGAATATCCCTCCTCTATCCATATATAAAATATCTACCTCTCCTTAAAGGTCCAAGTCCCACGTCCAGAAAATGACCTGGAGAGCAATCTTCAAATTATATATTATAGGGAGCCATCCTCTATTTGTGCTTTCCTCTGGCCCTTGTATTGTGTTGTATTTGGTGAAAATGCTCTACAAAACTGAATACAGAAAAAAAAATGTCCTATAATATATTCCTTGACCTCTTCAGGGCCTAACTAGCCTCCTTTCCAGTGACTTAAGGAAAAAGAAACCCCTTTAAATTCTGCATTAATTTTAATGGTGTTATTAATAGTGTTGATTTGCCCCAGTAGAAAATATGAATAAATGAATAAAGGGATACAAATTGCAATTTAACAGAAATTCATTGTTTCAGTCATTTTTGTAACTTCAAAGGTTCTGTCAAAGTGGATTCTATATTGTAGTTTTTCTTTTTTCTTTTCTTTTCTTTTCTTTTCTTTTCTTTTCTTTCTTTCTTTCTTTTTTTTTTTTTAATTCATGAGAGACAGAGAGAGAGACAGAGAGAGGCACAGACACAGGCAGAGGTAGAGGGAGAAGCAGACTCCATTCCATGCAGGGAGCCTGACGTGGGACTTGATCCTAGGTCTCCAGAACCACACCCTGGGCTGAAGGCAGCACTAAACCACTGAGCCACCCGGGCTGCCCTATATTGTAGTTTTTCAATGGACTTCCCTGTATCCTACGGATTTTTTAAAATTGCTACATCACTAAGAGTTAAATAAGTGAGTATTGAATACATTAATCCATTATATCAGGCTCTAAATTCTTTGAGTGTTATTTTGAGGATGTATCTAACTTCTTTTTCTCACCTTCCCAATACCCTGGTCAGCTTTGTCATCATACTGCTGTCTAATTTTCATGATTGAATGATATTCTAATTCATATTGTGGTATAAATATATCTTCAAGTATTTTGCTTTCTAATATCAGCTGTAATACAAGAGTGGGAAATTTAAATACATGAGCTCTGAAGAAAAAGGCCTGAGGAACATATGTTTTTTTCTGTGCCTGCGCTAGATGATGAGATGCACAAAGTAATTCAGTCACCCTCAGTGGCTGATGTGGCCTACTGCCCAGAGGAAACAGAACCATTTGGGAATGAAGTTCTCTCTTAATCCATTTTCTGCTCCCCCACTCCCTCTTTTCTTTTTATCTCCTTTTTTGCTATGAGAAAGAACTGTTTGATATTTTTTTCCTCCAAAGACCCTTTCTTTGTACTTCTTCCAAAATCTCTGTCTTAAAATTCTTTCCATGTTACTTACGTTCTTTTAGACCACCTCCAAGAAACCAAATGCCTCACAATTAGCTCTGATATACTATGTCACTTTTCTCCTTCCCTTGTCTATATGAATATCCTAAAAATAGGCTTTTTCCCTGTGTTCTCCTTCCCCTTTGTATTTGCTAGTCAACTAACTTCAATCTCCTTACTTACACTATCAGGTGCACCAGTGAACCCTTAGCTACTTTCTTACACCATCAGATATACTAGTGAACATCTGTACTACAAGGCTACCAAAGATATCTAGCTACCAGACCTTTGGAATATCATATCCTTTTCAAATATTACATCATTTAAAATTGTTGTTTACAACCTATTCTTGGAATTTCCTTTCCTATGTAAGGTTTTACGTATGACCAAATTGTGTATTTCTATTTTCCTCTTACCCTTCCATCCTAAATGTTTTACTTTGTTGCTTACTCTTCTCTTTTACAGACAGAATCTCTAAAGAAATGAACTTTGGTAATGGCAATGGGTCTGCAAAAACAGCTTATTTTTTTTTTTTCATTTGTTTAGTCAAACCCTGACAGTGACATAGGCTGGCTGGGTCCAAGGACCTAGAGGGTGTCCTGCAGGACCAGGAAGAGTGTGGTTGTCTTCATGGGACATAGAATCAAAGGTGAGCAGAGAGAAGGTGAAGCAGAGTTTACTGGAGATAGTGCAGATATAGACAGAACATCTGGGAGACTCAGGAAAGAAGAGTGAGTCTCATCTTTGCTTGGTGCCTGGGGTTTTTAGCTGAGGATTGTATTCTGGTGTACATATCTGATCAGGTATTCAGAAATTAGTCAAAACAAGAAAGAGTGCTCAGGTGTCCTCCTTAAGTTACTTATGCCCTGTAGCCGGGGGTCTCGGAATCAAGGTGGCTAGAGCCAGTGATCTGGAAAACATTCATGAAGACCTTGTCTTGTCACTCCTTAGATATTATCCACTGTTTTTGAAGACTCTAAAGAAATCATTAACTCTCCAACCATTGCAAGGAGGACATACATTGTCTGTACTATAAGGTACATGTAATGTGGGGGTAAAGATTCTAGCAAGAATAGAAAGGAGCCAAAAAAGCAGTTCTTCATGGAGTCCCTTCAGTCTCAAAGGAGGCAGAATTATGAGTGTTAATGACATGCATTATACAGTCAGCTTATTGCCCATCTTTTTACCATTTACCAGCTGTGTGACCTTGAGTCAACTGAACTTTCTCTACTTCATCTGTAAAATGACCATAAAAATAATCACATCTGTCTCATAGGCTGTTGCAAGAATTACAAAATAAACCATGTAATGTATTCAGAACAATTATTGCAACATAGTGAGCACTCAATGCATTCTAGCTATTATTACTGGTAATATGATGGGGAAAGTGGAATGGAAGTTAAATGAGTGTGTGTATAAAATAAGACAATAAGTTCAAATATTTAGAGCAGAATATTACATCAATTCTCTCTATATTGGAAAATTTGCTTAAATTATTTTATACCTTAATTTAAGCAGGTACTTTAGAGAATTATCTAGATGAAGTGAAGCCTCCCATGCTTTTTTAAGAAAGATAAAATCAAGATAAAAATTGTGAAATGTCATGTTTACATCCTCTAAGTAGTTCTGGGATATTTCTATGTGTAATATTCCATAAGATGGAAAATGTATACCAATCTGCTCAGATTTCAATCATGTTTTAAAAGAAGTGAATAAACAGATTCAGAGTATTATTATTTTAGATCAATGTATACTTCCATCTTTTGGCTTCAGAGAACTCAACTAACCTCTATTTAAATTCCACCACTTAGGGATTGGCAGAGGGAAACAGAAGACGCTGTAACTTGCCCAAACCTATGGGGAAAAAAATGAGGACTACTAAAAGAACTCATGCTACAGTCTTTATGTCTAGTTGTCATCAATGTTCACTTTCATTACACATCCATGGAAGTTAGAGAAATTAAGAAAAAAAAATCAAACGATTCACCAGACAGCAACTTTGTAAGTAGCCTTTATTTCTAGAAATTTTTGAAGATCCATGTATTAGCATATGCTAGCAACCATGAGACCAAGGCCAGGTTCACTTCCTGTTGTAGTGATCTTTGTAGACACCATTGCCAGCATAGCCAGTGCCAGCTAATCATGATGAAAACCTTGAAAAAACTGATCATAAGACTGGAGCAAAGAAAGTGAGTTTTGCAGTGTTTCATTTTTGTTTGTACTTCTAATGACAAGGTTTGCCTTAGGCTTTTTTTCTGAGGGGTGCTATCCTTAGGCAGTAGCAGCTGCCTACTTTTAACCACAGCTGACAATTAGCATTTTCTCTGTAAGGGTGAGATATCATTGAACCTAGCACCTCATTTTCCTCTTATTTTCCATGCATAAGGCTTAAGGATAGTGCAGCACCATTAGTAAAATTATCTTAAAGGAACTTAGTAAAATGCAGAAAAGAGAAAAGAAAATGAATTTATCTTCAGAGACTTGACTTTCATGACATAATCTGAATGCATTCCCAACCAAATTGTGTTATGATGTATTATTAGTTTGAATTTGCTCTGTTTTGTTTTCCATCCAGGGGGTTGGGCAGTTATTGCGGTACTCTGCTTTACCAGTAAGGGTTAATACCAACCATCAGAAGACAGAAGGCAAAATACAATTGTTTGGGATTATGAATTATAGAAATATTCATAAGTGTTGTTAAGAATATTATGTGAAAATTACATTTTACCATTTTAAAATAAATAAGAAATTATAGCCAAATCCTGTTGGAAGATAAAATTACATATTGCAACTGAGCTTATATTGTGAGAGGGAGTCCACTAGCAGCAATCTGGAAACAACTACTGGCAGTATTCATCTAAGTTTGGCCAAAAAAATTATAAAATATTCTTAGCTGGTTAGTAAAAATACCACCGCAAGACAAATTAACTTATGAAGCCTGGTATAGCGTTAAAAAAAATAAAAAACAAAAACTGGCCTCATGTTAAATTAAAGAATAATAAAAGTCTTAAAATTTATATGCTATTATTATAATATAAATCTATAACTAATTGAGTAAACTTTTACTGACTAATGTGAAAGTTGTGACACTAGCTGCCAAATACTAAAATCCATTCAGAATTAGCACTGACACATATATTTAACTCATAGGAATAAGAATGAGAGAATCATTGTTTATACAGACAATGTCAGTTTTAATAACCAATCTCTTGGATATTTGATGTATCTAACAGTTTTTGTCACAACGGTGCTTGGAATTTGAAATAATAAATTGTGCTTTATTTTTGTTGAAAGTACACTGATAGTCTTTGAGCATTCAAATATTTTATCTTTGTGTCTGAATAATTTGCTTCTTTGACCTACATTCACAATACAGAGAACAAAAGCATGATATGAATGATTATTTATTAATAATATAAGTTACATTAAGCAGTGACTTTTTCCCTAAAGATGTCTTTCTTAATCTTTGACGCCTTTGCCTTCCATCATAATTGCAAAACAGATTTTCCCATTATATTCATCTGCCTCTCTTCAACCCATAATTTTCTAGTCTTGAACAAATGCATTCATTATCAACACTAAAATTGAGTATTAAGGAAGAGATTAAAAATGTGGCATTGATATCACAAAATTAATTTGATTTTCATGAAATCATGATAACTTCAATGGAGGTATTAAAAGTATTTATATCCTAGTAGATCTGTTTCTTCAATAAGACTACAGAGCTAATTTTCTATCTCATCTCTTAGTCTTAACTTTTCCTTAGCTCTTCAAGGTCCTCATAATGTAATGTTTTTCCAATCTGTTAGTGAATATCAACGTAACTAAAGTGGTGATATCTTTGTATAGGTACAGTACTATTAACTTTAAATATATTTTAAGGGATCCCTGGGTGGTGCAGCAGTTTGGCGCCTGCCTTTGGCCCAGGGCGCGATTCTGGAGACCCGGGATTGAATCCCACATCGGGCTCCCGGTACACGGAGCCTGCTTCTCCCTCTGCCTGTGTCTCTGCCTCTCTCTCTCTCTCTCTCTGTGACTTTCATAAATTAAAAAAAAAAAAAAAAAACTCCGAAAAAAAAATAAATATATTTTAAAACAATAGGTTATAAGTGCTAAGTTACACTATTAAATCATGAAGCAGAGCCTATAACTGACACCATGGTGTTCTACAGCAGGTTGATCAGGACATTCAAGACATCGCCATGTGTGAGTCTGATTATACTTGGACTCACAGTGAAAAAGAAAGAGAGAGAGAAGGAAAGAAGGAGTCAGGGAGGGAAGGATAGGAAGGCAGGAAAGGGGAGGAGGAGAGGGAAGGGAGGAGGAACACACTTTAACTAACCAGGCTGAAGTCCAGACACATGAAAGAAGACTTGTAATTTTGAGGAGACTTTGAAATATCTGTTTCCATGAATTTTAAAAGAGGACAAAACAACTGACTGAAACAACACATATTCAGTAAGAACATCCAAAGGGAAGTATGAAAACCCTTTGTAATTTATTTGAATGAAGCGCATCATCTTACATCCATATAGACATCAGATGTGAGAGCCATTTGAAAATTTCACTGGTAATAAAGAGCTCTGACTTACCACAAGAGAAGTTAACAGGGGTCAGGAGCCAACTTGACCATGAAGAGAAAAGGAGGGAAGATAGCAAGGGAGGGTAGCAACAAACGCCTGTAGCTGAGACTGAGGCAAGCCTCCAGCACAGTCACAGAATTACAGCATTGCCAGGATTACTGAAGCCGAGACACAGTTAGGTGTACATAAACTTTACAAACCTGTCAGGTACTAGGGATAAGAAGCACAGTTGCCACAAGGTGAATGCATTTTTCTTGGAACATTCTAGATACTTAAATTATAATAAACAACTAAATCTTGCTTGTTGGCACAGTGCTAATGTAATTTCTCCTCTAAGCAACTCACACTATTTCTTCTGTGGGTTTTTATTCACTAGGGGGCTGAACCAAATGGAATCTCTCTGACTACAGTGAAACATAAAGGTCTGATTGGGCATAATACCCTCCAAAATGCTGGAAACCTTCCATTCTTTTTAAGTCCTCCAATGTTTTAACTAATGAAGGTTTGTAGTCCAACCATATTCTTCCTTTGTCGCAGAAGATGACTTCTTTCAAAAACAAATATTACATGTTTTTTCTAACTTCACATTTTAGGGTATCCTTTGGTTTTACAGTAATCATGTTCAGATAAGTGGTGAGAAGTTTCTCATTTAAAAAATAAACCACAGGGCAGCCCGGGTGGCTCAGTGGTTTAGCACTGTCTTCAGCCCAGGGTGTAATCCTGGAGACCCGGGATCGAGTCCCACATCAGGCTCCCTGCATGGAGTCTGTTTCTCCCTCTGCCTGTGTCTCTGCCTCTCTCTCTCTCTCTCTCTCTCTCTCTCTCTCTCTCTCTCTCTGTATCTCTCATGAATAAATAAATAAAATCTTTAAAAAAAGAACCAAATTAAAAAAATAATAAAAAAATAAAAAAAATAAGCCACAGATCCAAGAAAACCACATACACTGCTAAATAAGCATAGCATTCTTCTTTCTTTCTTTCTTCCAAAAATTCTTTAGTTTATACTATATGCAATGCTCTGGGCTTAGTCTGGTGTCAGGTAGTACATCATTGTGATAGTCTAGGGTGTACTCTGTCATCAAACAACCAAACAATCTAAGTGGTTTAAAATAACATTAGTTTGTAGGTTACTCCCACTACACATCCATCAAAAATGGTCAGAGGGGGACAACTCATCATGGTATTGCTGGAAATCAGGCTGACAGAGCAGCCTTCATTTCAAATGGTTTCCTCTGTGGTGCCAGAGGAAAACATGCTCTATGGAGTCCCACATTGGTAATTAAGTGCTTGATCACAGAAGTGATCACTTCTGCTCATAGGGCATTAGTTATAATTAATCACATGGCTACAATGACCATAAAGAGACCAGGAAATGCAGTATTGCTGTGGTCCTGGAAAGGAGAGAACTCAGAACATTTGGTAACAGTGCTCATGATTATCACAATGTAAGTGAGCAACATGGGTTTAGTTTATCTTCCTGAAATTCACAATCTATGCAGGAATTCATAAAATAAATAGGAAATCAAATAAGTATACAATTCTAAATTATTATTATGCTAAAGAAGAGGGGTTTTTTGTTAGGAAATAGTGGAGAAGGGGCCACTTTAGCCAATGCCTTTTGAGGAAGTGGCATTTAATTTGAAATCTAAAACATACAAAAGAGTAGCAAGAGTGTACTGAATGTAAGTAAGATAGAAGAGGCATGTGTCATAGGCAGTAATATCAGATGTTAAATGCAGTGGTAAATTGTTGTGATTTAAGATAAAATGGCATGAGAGAATCTTAAGCAGATATATTAGGTATGCAGATTGCTGATAAAAATGCTCAAGAAAATTTAGCGTAAAAAAGATTTGTGGGTTGAAAAATTAAGAAGCTCAATGATGTCAAGGTTCTGGATAGGGAAATTTACAGTTTTACTTCTGTATTCTCCCTTATAGTAGAGGCTCACTGTACCTTCCAGGATCTTCTATAGGACTGAATGACATTCCTTCAGCAAGTCAGCTGTCTGCCCTCTCTGGGAATGGGAATTACTATCAGCTGAAAAGAACCATCTTGCTTAAGGTCCCTCCCTCCACCCTTGGACAACCTGTATCCGGTGAATAGTTGATACCTGAGTATGAAGTCCTCCCACCTTCTCTCCAAATGGGAAAAGAATGCATGACTATCCTAGCTGCAAAGATTATAGTGAGGTTGGCCGAAGTCTTATTGGTGTGGTTTTGGGTGGTGAAGTTCGGAGCTCAGGGCCAAGAAAGGATTCCTGGGACATCTTTGGTGCAAAAGATAGTTTTATTAAAGCACAGGGACAGGACCCATGGTCAAGAAGACCTGCACTGAGGTTGTGAGAAGTGACTGATTATATAAGACTTTATCTCTTATGAAGGGGAGAGGGTGATATAAGGCTCCAGATAATTGTGTCCATAGGTTTTTGGAAAATTATTCTTTCTTGTAAATCATTAAGATAGTTGCAAACTAGTAGAGACTCATGTCCTGGATGACTGTGATCTCTATCCTTAACCAGTTAACCATTTGATTTTCCATATTCTTCATTCTTGGGCAGCCAAAAGTACCTGAGAAATGTCCCAGCTGGGAGGGGGTGGAGTGGCAGGGTGTTAGCTTGGACTTCACCCTCCACTTGCCTTCTGCTCTCTCATCATTATTGTGACTGCAGCATATTCAGCTTCTCCCTCTGACCAATCCTACTTACCCCCCTTCTGATACAAGTGCTGATCCTGAGAGGATTTTCCTGTAAAAAATTTTCCAGTAAAATTATTGCATGTTTATCTCTACTGCATAGTCTATTCTCCTAGGTCA
Organism: Nyctereutes procyonoides; assembly: GCF_905146905.1. Classification (NCBI taxonomy): domain Eukaryota; kingdom Metazoa; phylum Chordata; class Mammalia; order Carnivora; family Canidae; genus Nyctereutes; species Nyctereutes procyonoides. The sequence goes on along the minus strand of NW_026575047.1, from coordinate 14,190,688 downwards.
CCGAACTTCAACCATTGGTTCCGGTGTTAAAAACTTGTGAAGGTTCTGCGATTTTTACCCCACCTACAAACCAGCTATTTAGCTTACAAGAGTTTCACAGATGTTAACAGAAGACACAAAAGTACTAGGACAGATGCAAAGGGCAGTTTATTGCTCAGAGCCGCAACCATAGCTAGATTAGCATTTGTGCTCATTCCTCAAGCTCAGCTCCCAAAAGGCTACACAATGAACACCAGATGACCCATTGCCCTCACAGTGCAGTACATTACAGGAAAGGAAATTCAAGTACCCAAAACTTACAATGGACAGTTAGCCTGCCTAAGACTTGCCAGAGGAAAACATTATCTTTATTATACTGGACAGTAAATGAACCGTCCCTCTGCTCCAGAGAGACGATAAATCTTCAGAGGCCATTTTCTGTACGGCATTCTGGAAAATACAGTCTGAAATAAAGGCAAATCATTGGAGAATTCTATCTACACAACCAAGAAGAATCCCCCAAAAGATGGCAAAATGGATTTTCAGAATTGGATACTCCTCCAGGTGGCTGGCAATAATGCCCAGGGCATAGGATAACAGAGCAACTATTAAAATATTCATTAGTCATGAATTGGGATGTTAACCTGGTGAAAGGAATTGTATTAGCAAGGACAATATATGGGATGTTATGGAACTATGGATGATATAAGTCATTATAAGGTCATTGGAATTGGATGGTTTTTGCTTGGATCACTTGATGCTCTGGGTAAATATAATGAAAGGCTGACTACAATAAATCATCAATTAAAAATTAAGTGTGTAAAACCAATAAGAAAACAATTTGATTAAAAACTGAGCCAGGGGATCCCTTTGGCCCAGGATGCGATCCTGGAGTCCTGGGATCGAGTCCCCTGTTGGGCTCCCGGCATGGAGTCTGCTTCTTCCTCCTCCTGTCTCTCTCTGTGTGTGTGTGTGTGTGTGTGTGTGTGTGTGTGTGTGTCTATCATAAATAAATAAATAAATCTTCAAAAAAAAAAACTGAGCCAAAGACACTAACAGACATATACATACATATACATATACGCATATACACATGGTAAATAAGCCTATGAAAAGATACTCCACATCATATCTCATTAGGGAATGCGAATTAAAATGAGATACCACTATACACCTGAATGGCCAAAATCTGGAACACAGACAACACCAAATGCTACCAAGGATGTATGTAGAGCAATAAGAAATCATACAGCTAGTGGGAGCATAAAAGGGTAAAGTCGCTTTGGAAGACAGCTTGGCAGTTTCTTACAAAACTAAATACACTCTTACCATATGATCTACCAATTATACTTAGTTTTTACCCAAAGGAGTTGAAACCTATGCTAAAATCTGTACATGGAGGTTTACAGAACAAAACCCATTAACAGATGCTTACTCCTGTATGCTGTATTCATAGTTGCCAGATCTTGGAAACAGCCAAGTTTTCCTTCAGTAGGTAAATGGATAAATAAACTGTGGTATATCCAGACAATGGAATACTAATCAGTACTAACAATAAATGAGCTGGCAATAAATGAAAAGACGCGGAGAAATATTAAATGCATATTAGTAAGTGAAAGAAGTCAATCTGAAAAGGCTACATACTGTGTGATTCTAACTGTGATCTAACTGATATTCTGAAGAAGGCAAAGCTATGGTGATAATAAAGAGATAAATGGTTGCCAAGGATGGAAGGGGGAGCTGAGTACGCAGAGTACAGAGGATTTTTAGGACAGTGAAAATATTCTGCATGATATTATAATGATGTGCATATGTCATTATGCATTTGTCAAAACCCATAAAATGTAAAACACTGAGTGGACTCTGAGGTAAATTATGGATTTTGTGTGATAATGATGTATCAGTATAGGTTCACCTTTAGCAGCAAATGTACTGTTCTGAAGAATAATGTCAAAATGAGGGACTCCATGCATGTGTGGGGGGAAGGGATGACCTCAATTCCTGTCAATTTTCTTGTGAATCTGCAAGCCCTTTAAAAAAATAAAGCCTTGAAAAATTAATTGTGGCTATCAGAGGACACACTTAGCAGCATCTAAAGAGACTCATCTCCTGCAAACAGCAGCCAGAAAAAACTGAGCCCTAATATTTAATTACTAGTGGTGGAGCGCCAAGGTAGATCTGCCGTGCCAAGATTAGGCTCTCGATTAGGAAAGATGCAGGGTGCCTGGGTGGCTCAGTGTTGAGTGTCTGCCTTCGGCTCAGGGTGTGATCCTGGGGTCCTGGGATCAAGTCCAGCATTGGGCTCCCCAAAGGGAGCCTGCTTCTCCCTCTGCCTATGTCTCTGCCTATCTGTGTCTCTCATGAATAGATAAATAAAATCTTAAAAAGAATAAAGGAAAGAATAAGATGCTATGATATGTCATTGGGACATCTGAGTTGATGCACTTGAAAATCTTGAAACTACTAAGATACAGTCCTCCTCAGTCAAAGATAATGCAATATAATGCATGCATCCACACCCACAAACTGTACCTACTCCCCTTTCTGGTGTTTTAGCCCATAAGTAAGGTTAAGTCACAGCTAGGGAAGTGCTGAGACATTAAGGGAAGACAGAAGGAAAGGCACCGTACCCTGAAAAAAGAGAAATGTATAGTGTGCATATACTAACAGAAGCCAGGAGAACACAGCATACGGGCTATATTTTGAGTCTGCTGGAACAAGTCAGCAGTGGCAAGGGCCAAAGATAAGGTTGGATAAGGGAGAGTTTATCGATAGGAGAGCACTTGTCTGGAATGCATGATTTATCACTTTGGTAGGAACCCCAGTAAGTGAGACAGACATGGTACTCAGATGTCTCCAAGAAGATTAGAAAACGCTGAGAGAAATGAGCATGCCAGATTGCACATGCTATGTAAGTTTGGAAAAATCTGCCAGAAAAATACTTTCTTTAGAGGACTTGTAGGACAATCCTCTTACCAAAGCAATAAGGAAGGGACTGTCATGCTGACAGGGGCATCAGCATGACTGAGAATCGTAATTGTGGCTCGCTTCTCTAGTCCACACCTGAAGGTATAAAATGCTCTTACTCAACTGGGCATCCTGATTACAATGCACACGAGAGGATCCCCAAAAAACAAAAGCCAAGAGGTGGTACTTAACAGTCAGAAGTGAGGTGAGCACAATTATCATAATAAGATGCAAGATTGTTGTGCCAGCTTGCTCTCAAAGGGGAAAATCTTCCATCAAGGGACACAGCGAGAGTCATGTTGAACTTTAAGTGATAGCAACCATCTGGGCACTTTAGATTCCTCACACCAAAGGTCTGGAAAGCAGGGAAACTGTCTTCATCCTGGCAAGGATAATTAACCCTGATTAGCAGGAGGAAGTAGGCTGCTGTTAAACAATGTGGAAAGGGAAAAATATATTTGGCAAGTAGATGATCCACTTGAGTGTCTCCTGGGAATCCGTGTTTGATCTAATTTTATAAGTTTAGTTGCTATGGCTTGGTAATGAGACAGTAACCAGGAATTCAAACACTTTGGGGATGAGATTCCTTGTCATCCCACTAGGTAAGCCACCCAGATGAGTCAAGATGAAGGAGGACCCAGAATGGCTAGTAGATGAAGGGAAAATTGCTTGTCAGTTGCAGCCCCAAGAACAGAGGGTGCTGTGTACTGGGGTGGGTCACCTGTCCCAAGGCCATGCCCCTTTCCAGAGAGAAGCCTGCATCCAATGACTGGTTGAGGTGGGATTGTGAAGGGCCAGGCCTCCTGCCCCACTATGGATGGCTCCGAAGTGCCATTTCTGCTTCAGAATGAAGGCCTTTTTTAACAGCAGTGTAACATAGCTTCTCCATCTGAGCAATAGAGAATTGGTCTTTCCTTCCTTCAGTATGTGCTTCTGAGACAACTTCCCAATAATTTTTCTCTGTATATCACCCTTGGTCTCAGAGTCTGCTTTCCAATGATTTCAACCTGAAACAGCCCTCATGGACAAAAGATGGCTGTTGAAAGCTCCAAAGATCATGTCCTCCTACAATCACTTTCAAAGGCAGGAATAATGGAGGAGTGATAGAGACAGCGGGCAGATCGGTCAGAAGGCTATTGCAGTAGTGCACAGGAGAAAAAAAAAAAACTGTGGCTTGGAACAAAGACTGTGTAGATGGAAACTGTGAAGATGGAGATTGAGATTAATCTGGGAGGCAGTTCAATAGGTATCACTGACAGATCAGAAATTATGTATGAAAGAATGATAAAGTGGTAAGGATGATGTGCATATATTCAATCAAAGTCAAATGTTTTCTTGAAACAGTTCAGTTCATATTTCAGCCTTTTCTCTTGGTTAAAAATATTTTCTTGTCACCAAGAACAACAGAAGAAGTAATAATGCATAGATGCACACATGAGGATGTATCTGTATTTAGGAATTTACATGTTATTAGAATTAGTTTTATGGACTATTGCCTTGTTGGCATATCACTCTTTCACTGTTTCTGATATTACGTGGCAGGTGTGCCTATCAATTATTTTATAAGGAACCTTCTCACTTATGTTTCTGTTGAGAAATTCAATTAACAGGAAATTAAAAAAAAATAAGTAGAGAGCTGTGACATTCACATAAAGACTAAATTCTCCGTGTTGACCAAGCTGCAAACTCTTTATGCCCTTCACCTCACTCCTTATGGTTGAAAAGATCAGAGACCTAGGTTAGAACCATAGCTGGTAGTTCTTTATATCCATTCCATCTTGTGAAAGTTCGTGCCAGTAGTAACAAGAAACTGGCTATTCAGGTTGGTGTCCATTTGTAACTATTAAAATTTATCTGTAGATGTCACCTTTTTTGGGTGGTGAATGACTTACAAAATTATATTGTGAAACGCCCTAAATGGTGCATACCATGATGGTGATACTTCGTTATAACAATTAAGGTCCATAAAAAATACAAAAAAAAATAAAAAAAATAAACAATTAAGGTTCATGATTAGCTGAATCCTAATTCTGCTAGACCATAAATTGAAACCTTGAAATCCTAGTTACTTGATGACCAGAGCTGGCAAATAAAACAATAAATTAAAGAGTAAATATGTCACATGTATTGATTTTAACAAAGTTGTATTTACTCAAGTAATCAATTAACACAAGAAAACTGCATTTTTTGGTTTTGATAATGAATATAAAGTGAATGTGTTATCACAAGATGATGCTTTAGTAAATGTATCATACAGTTTTATTGGCTGTGGTATACTGGCACAATGACATCTGGGCCCAGATACTGTGATTTTTGTCAATTGAGAAAAAGAGAGAAAAGCAGCTGCCAGAGTTGTTAGCAGACTATGAAAAATAAACCATAATCTTGAACTAGCATTTAAAAATGTTTGAATATTTATTTTTTAAAGATGTAGAGAAGTTACTGGAGAGCAACATATCATGCTCTGACTCATAAGATAAGTTTATGGAAAAATTACAAAATCAGAATCAGAATTCCAAAGAACAAACTTTAATTTCCCAAAATATTGTTATGTTGGCATCCTAAATTAAAGAAGAAAATAAAGAAATTTCTAGAAAATGCCCTCACTTTTTGATTTAGACCTTTCATCAACATATAGCTATGTATTTATATCCCTATATATGTACTTGTGCGTGTTTATGTGCCATGTCATCATAGATTTGGGGGAAGGCAAATATCCTTTTACCTCATGTGCAAGGAAATGAATATTATGAATATTTCAACAGTCTCAGTGTTTCTCTGTCCCCTCCCTCATTCTAGCTCTGGGATGGAGGAATGAATTGGCATCTGAAAATCTCCAGAACAAATTCTGTACTTTTCCTTTGCAGAAGAGTTTGTCATTTAGCCAACTGTGCCTGAAACTTCTGTACTTCTGTGGTTTTGTATTAAGATTCCCATGTTTGCCAAAATACCTAAAGGTCTCCAACAGTTTTTAAATAGCAAAATTGACACAGTAATTGAGCTGCTTATCTCCTGAGTCCTTTACTCAGAGTTCACATTTAGGAAGAAGATGTGCGACAGATAAAGTCCTATAATGGTGACTAGGAATACGAGTGCTAACCTCAGACAGCCAGGCCCAGGACCTAGCTCCAGCACTTACTAGACCTGTAAGTTCGGTCAACTCACTTACTCTTAGTTCCTGAATATGCAAAATGAGATATGAACAGTATCTTGCATTCCCAGGCCCATAACAAGCAGTCAATAAGTGTCATTCATACGTATAACAATAAAGTGTGTTTTGTGATTGCAGGTAGGCTGCATCTTTATATGCACAAATTGAATTAGATTTTGTTATGCTTAGTATAGCAGGAAAAAGGACTAAGCTCTTCAAAATATGATAAACATATATTAGGATAAAAAATAACTTTTAGATGTTTTCCAGTTTATAGGAAAGTGTGAGTTGAAACTGATTCTCAGTAATCTTCAACTAAGTTTGTATGACATTTAAAAGGTAGGTAAATATACCTCTCTGGGATTAGGTAAAGACACATAAGTGAATATGTATGCTTTCTAATTAAAAGTATTGCAATATAACAAAAATTGAACATAACTTACCACTTTGTGGTTTTTTGAGTAAGAAAATACAAATTTATTTTTTTCTTGAAAACAACAAAAAAGCTTTAATAAATGCAATGTGTGAAAAGTTTAGGGATTTAAATAGAATATTTTCACAATAAAATCCAATATCATCACCCCTTTCACACAACAGAAGGTAGTTAAAATCTATGCTAATCATGCTTAAAATGGCAAACTTAGGAATTAATATCAGTGTCTTCCCAAATATTTTTTTTTCAAATTTTGGAAGTCATGGAAGGCTGATTGTATTTGCTATATTTTAAAATATGAGTTCAGGCAAAAGAATAGGTGTGAAACAATTTAACAATGAATCTATTCCAAAAGAGCTTGCCTATTTTTCTAAGTGTAGTTTTTAATTTATACTTCATGCTTTGTAGAAATTTTCCATATTTCATTATAATTGAATTGAATTCTTTTTCCTTTACCAGAAGAAGAATATTTCTTTTTTAATTAAATGTTTATGTACTGGAAATATATGTGGCATTTTCTGCTCTTTTACACTTGTACTGTTTATTTGGAGGAATATATGAGGCACGATTTTCCCCCTCTAGCCCCACTTTAAGCAAGTATTCAACCACTTTTTCTCAGTTTCAAAGTTACAGCAAATGCTTATGCAACTAGACTGTAAAAGTTAATAAATTAATATAACTATCTTAAAATTAATAAGTCAAATTCAGTATAGTTGTCTGAGGGCAAAAGAGTCTTTAATGATTCTACCCTAACTTCTTTCTAATTAGATGATGTAATTGTATCATTTATAATATTTTATCATTACTGTATAAATATATAAAGGAAATTATCTATATTTATATCTATATCTATATCTATATCTATATCTACAAACATACAGACAGCGTGTTCCTAATATATAAGTCAATATTTCCAATATGAATTTTGTCACATGGTTGCTCTAGAGATGTTTCCTAATTCAATAAATACAAAGTTCTGCTGCTGAGTGAGATGTGAAAGCTATTAGCAAGTCAGTACTTCTGTTTAAAAAGCCATATAAATCAGTTAAATGATATTTTTAAGAGCAGGAGTGGGCTAAAACCTTCAGAGAAGTGTAAACTATGGAGAGGTAATCTGAATTCAGCAACTGATAGTGTCTTTGGAGGTATTTCAGATACTAGGCAAGGCAGGAGTCAAAAGGACAATGAAGACTCAGGACTCTCATTTGAGAACACCAATCTGCTGGTAAAAGCCCACATGGAGAGTACACATTACCAGTGCAGCAACTCAGCTGAGAGTTAGCACAATCCCTGATTAAATAAAAGGCATCAACAACCATTTTATCACTCTAGTAGAGGGAACATTATAGTCCCTCTGGAATAATGTAACATCATTTGGAAACTTCATACTTTTTATACAAAATATACCACATTCAATGAAACAAACAAAAAAAATCTATTAGGCAAAACATGACAAAATCATGCCCCAAAGAAAAATATTTTCGAGGATTGTCCAGATTTTAGAGATTGGTGCCAAAGTCTTTAAAAGACTTTTCACTAACATATTCAAGAAATAGACAAAAATATAGAGAAAACAGTGGAGAAACAAATATTTTGATATAGGATTAGAGTGTATACCAAACAATTAAATAAACATATTGGAATTGAAATATAAAATATTTGTAATGATCAATTTAATGATAGGTTTTAAACCAAATTAGATAGCACTTAACTCCAAAATAGCTAACTCAAAGATAGATCAAAGTCAATGTCATAAGCTGAAGCACAGAGGAGTTAATTAAAAATAAAAGTATGTTAAATACTTGTGGGGCACAAGAAAACATGTAACTGGAGTCTCAGAGGGAAAGAAGAGAGTGAATATGACCAAATATCACTTGAAAATATATTATCTTGAAGAATATTCAAAATTTGTCAAGACTGCAAACCAGATTCAGAACTTTCTGTAAATTGCAAATGAGAAGGGGAAGAGAAGGAAGGGGGGAGAAGGAGAAGGAAGAAAGAGTCAGGGAGGGGGGAGGAAGGAAAAACATGAAAGGAGCAATATCATTTGATTCTTGATGGAAATAATGGAAGACATGGGATGGTACATTCAAAGTGCTGAAAAAAAAAAGCATTACTAAACTATAATTCCATACCAACGAAAATGCTCTCAAAAATAGTGACACAGTAAATACGCTTTCATGCAAACTGAGAGAATTCATTGTCAAAAAAAGGTGAAGAATGACAGACCTCCAGTAACTACATTGGTGAATAAAATGTCTATTTCCTGAACAAAGCAGTAACAGTAATGTGTTAAAGATATAGATCTCTTGATAAGAAAAATCTTTATTTTTTTATTTTTAAAAGATTTTATTTACTTATTTGAGAGAGAACATTAGGGAGCAAAAGTGAAGGGAGGAGCAGACTCACCACGGACGGTGGAGCCTGACACAGGGCTTGATCCCCAGGCCCTAAGATCATGACCTAAACCGAAGACAGACAATTAACTGACTGGGCACCCCTCTTGAGAAAATTCTGGGAAGATGGCAAAATAGGAAATACCAGAAATCTGTCTCCCCACCCAGACAACAACTAAACTGACACAATCTGTCTGATGCAACTATCTTGCAATTCTGGAATATATTGAAGACTGATAACTTTCAGCAAGGCTTAGATTGTAAATTGTGGTTAATTTTCATTTAATAGATTTCAACACAGTAGCACCACCCCTTACCCCTCAGTCCATAGCAGGTCCCTGTGCACATTTTCCTGGAGCAGTTTGCACATAGCTTATGGAAGCCAGGGTGGGCCAAAAGACCCAAACATTGAAGGGTATATGCTCTAACCACTGACTGCTGTTTCTGATCACAGAGGTACAGATACACAAGTGGCCAACTCTTTTTGCAGCTCCATTGATATTTCAAATCCCTCCTTCTGTGGCTGAAATGACTTTCAGGAGATTTAAAGGACTGGAACATTTTGTTCTTCTCTTCATTATTCTAATTTCCCCCTTTTGGGAGCCATATATTGAAAAAGCAATTGCATAATTGATGTAAATTAGATACAAAATGTGCATGCCAAGGAAGGCACAGGCTCAGAAAAGATTTGAGAAGACCTTTAAGATCACACCTTAGACTGAATCTCAGTAATGACACAACATATAATAATCAAAAGGTCAAACCACCACCAACAACCCAGGAAACCCTGGGGAAGGGGAAGGGAAAGATTTTGATTTCTTTCACATTATGATTTGAATGTCCAATTTTCAACCAAGACAACAGAAGGTATGCAAAGAAACAGAAAAGCATGGCCCATTCAAGAGAAAAAAAATAAATCAATAGAAACTGTCTCTGAAAAAGACCTGATGATAGATTTACTAGACAAGGACTTTAAAATAACTATCTTAAAGATGCTCAAATACTAAAGGAAGACATGGAGAGTCCAGAAGACAATGCACAAATAAAATGGAAACATCATAAAGAGAGAGAAAACCTAAAAGAAACCAGAAGAAATTCTGGAACTTAAAAGTATAATAATAGAAATGAAGAATTCACCTGAGATGTTCAAAGGTAGATTTCAATAGACAGAAGAATCAGTGAACTTTTCTGAAAGAACAATGGAAATTATCGTGTCCAAGAAACAAAATAATAAAAAAAAAAGATGAAAGAAATGGGAACAGAGCATAAGGGACCTGTAGGACACAATCAAGGGGACCAACATGCACATGATCAAATTTCCTAATGTAGAAAAGAGAGAGATAGGGGCAGAGAGAATATTTGAAGAAATAATCACTGAAAATTTCTCAAATTTGATGAAAGACATGGATGTCAACATCTGAATGTTTCTGTGCAAGTGTTTTTGGATGAGTTACATTTAAATTGGTAAATTGTATAGAACAGAATGGCCTCCATGATATGCATGAGTCTCATCCAATCATTTAAAGGCCAGATTAGAATGAAAGGTTGACCTCCTCCAAGGAACAACACATCATCTTGCCTGACAACTTTCAAACTGGGTCATTGACTCTTCATGGTTCTACAGCAACCTAGATGATTTTTGGACAGGAACTAGGGCATTCTCTCTATAGATTTTGATCTTACCAGCTTCCATAGTTGTGTGAGTTAATTTCTTATTATATATTGTATTGCCCTGAAAAACCCTGATCCTAATACATTGGCAGTGGAAGTGTCATTATGAAAGCTGTGGAAAATGCGAGAACCAGACTTCAATCAGGTATTCAAAATCCAAATAAGAAGTGCATGATGATTAATTTTCTTCACTTTCAGAATAAGCAGATAATTGTTAACCCACATTTTCATTATTACACATCATTGTTTGCTTCTACAGTCAGCTAAACCATACATGATTTGCTTTAAACTCTCCCAATATTCCTCTCACTCTTTCTGTGTGCCATTTCATATTAGGAGCTCATAGTATCTTGCTTTAAAATTGCACTTAAGGGCAGCCTGGGTGGCTCAGCGGTTTAGCGCTGCCTTCAGTCCAGGGCATGATCCCGGAGTCTCGGGATGGAGACCCATGTGGGACTCCCTGCGTGGAGCCTGCTTCTCCGTCTGCCTGTGTCTCTGCCTCTCTCTCTCTCTCTCTCTCTCTCTCTGTGTCTCTATGAATAAATAAATAAAATGTTAAAAAGTGCACTTAAATGTGTAAGCCTAGCATAGAAAAAAACGTTTCTAGAACAAAATAATGATTATGTTATTTATTAGTATGTTATTTGAAATGTGAAAATACTTTATGAATACAACAGACTCAAAAGAGTCATAGAAATATATATCCTTTAATCTCAATTTTGGTTTATGCAAACAGAGTATGTTCCAGCTACATTTTCAACATAATATTCTTTGTCTAGAAACTGCTATGTTGAGAGAAGTAGTGATTATTTTTGCCTGAAACTAGAATGAAAAATATTGCTTTTTATAGTGTTTTTAGATGAAAATGACACTTAAAATTTCATTCAAAAATGGTACAACTATTCAAAATCTGTTAGTGTGAAAAGTATTTCACTGAACAATTATTGTATCAGATACATAAATATCTAGGCAAGAGATGAATAAAAATTAAAAGCAAAAGGAGAGAGAGGGTAAAAGGAATTTAAATGTTCCAGTATTCTAGCATTAAAAATAATTTAAATGTTGCAATATTCTAGCATTATCAGAAGAGTGGTAAAAGTAGTTTTTATACTACAATTTGTAAAGGGAGCATATGGTAACATCTATGAAAATCACTAATATTAAAATAATTCATAATTAACAATAGACAGAAAATGGAGCAGTAAAAATGTTTTATTAACCCAAAAGAGGCTGAGAAAGGAAGGAAAATCCATGTAAAATAATAGAAAGCAAATAGTAGTATGGTAGAAATAAAATAAAACATACTAATTACTTAACATGAATAGACAAAAATCTTCCAATTAAAAATAATAATAATTTTATGTTATCTCAACTTCTTGTTCAATATCCTCATTGGTGTTTTTTGGTGACTCAGTAGTCAGGTATCTATGGACTCGAGAACAACTCTGTAGGTATCAAAGACAACTCTAAGTATAAGAAAGGCTCCTCTACTTGTAGAATTCCATTTTAGTCATCCTTTTCTAACATCTTTCTCACTAGCCCAAATTCTAAAGTTCCTTGTAGCCGAGAAGAACATGAATACAAGGAAAAGCCTTAAATAAATAGCAACTTATTCATAATGATATGAAAGAAAAAAAAACATGGAATTACTAGAATTAATATACTTTAATTTTAAAACTGAATTCATCGGGATCCCTGGGTGGCACAGTGGTTTAGCACCTGCCTTTGGCCCAGGGCGCCATCCTGGAGATCCGGGATCAAATCCCACGTCGGGCTCCCGGTGCATGGAGCCTGCTTCTCCCTCTGCCTGTGTCTCTGTCTCTCTCTCTCTCTGTGTGTGACCATCATAAATTAAATAAATAAATAAATAAATAAATAAATAAATAAATAAATAAAACTGAATTCATCAAGAACAACTAAAGATGACTTTGTATAACTCCGTGCAATATGCTGTGTATGATAGTCAGAATTCTGTTTAAATGTTGGCTCTGAGATCCATTTTTCATATGTTAGAGCAGGAGAAAAAAAAGGGAAGATACCTGTTGATTTAGAGACAATCCCACATAGAGATGAGTTTGAAGATCTAGGAATCAAAAAGAAATCACTTATAACTTGATTCCACCTATAGACATTTATCCCCAATTGTGTTATTGTGTATTACATTCTGGGAAGTAATACCACTTATTCAACATTTGGGTTTACCTCACAAAACATTTTAAGAATTGCCTTTTCCTGAAAAAATTCTGAATATCCAGCAATGCCATGCCAGCATTCTTTATTACAACTGCCTAAGATATGATCATCGGTTATTTAAAAGTTCTACAAAGCAACCACAAGTTGGACAAGAAGTGAATCACAGGAAAGTTCAGGTCCTCATAGTCTTGGTTAAAGGTTTTTATATAGCAGACACATGCCTCAGTAAATACTAGAGGTGGTTACTGACTATTCCAGAAGAATATAAATGCTTAGTATTTATTCAGAAAAGGAAGAAATATAAGATGTCTTATGTCCTAAATATTATTAGAAAAATATATTTGTCTTAAAAAAGAAAAAATATATAGCTTTGTCTTAAATTCTGGAATTGTTTTCAACCAGACAAACATGTACTCTCCAAATAATATTTATCAAACTTTTAAAAGTAGATCTTTATGTCAGATAATGATTGATATAAATAAGATTTCATCTGATTATAAGAAACTCTGAACTGTGAGCATATTTATTTGCAATAGTCAGTCATTTTTGTTGAATTAAAATTGATACAGGGGATCCCTGGGTGGCGCAGCGGTTTAGCGCCTGCCTTTGGCCCAGGGCGCGATCCTGGAGACCCAGGATCGAATCCCACATCGGGCTCCCGGTGCATGGAGCCTGCTTCTCCCTCTGCCTATGTCTCTGCCTCTCTCTCTCTCTCTCTCTCTCTCTCTCTCTGTGTGTGTGTGTGACTATCATAAATAAATAAAAATAAAAAAAATTAAAAAAAAATTGATACAGAGAAACATGCACTTGGCCCAATTATATAGGTAATTATGATTCTATAATACCACAGCCTTAAATAATAATTCTCTTTTAGTTCTATATAGTCCAGAGGATTGGGGTCTTAGATATTCACTTTTTAAATGATCTAGTCAAAAGAAGCAATCTTGGGAAGGGAATATATTATTTAATCAATACATATCCATATCCATATAAGAGCATCTCTATATTAAAGCTATAGCTTAAACTAAAATGGTTAATGGAATGGACAAAACTATTTCACTTGAAGCAATTAAAGTATTTGTCACATGAAAAATTTATTACCATATTAATTTGCTTAAAATATGATGTGAAAGAGACCCAAATTCAGGCTGTCATTTAATTAAGGTCTTTATATACAGAAATAGTAAAGCTGACAACCTGAAAAGTAAAGCAAAAACATATTTTAAAGGCCTATTTTTGATTGTGAAACAGAATTCCAATTTCTCATGAGTTAGGATGAATAAAGCTTTCTCTCAATGGAATTAGCATTTTCAAATTTGGCATATAAGAGAAAGTATTTCTAGCATTTCCCTGTGGCTATCATGACTCCATATTCTTTCTTTACTTTTCTTCCACACTGGATAGTAATAATGGCCCCAGGTCAACAGAGAAGTCGATCTAGATGTACTGTATCCACTATCAGAATTATGACTAATTAATTAAAACAGCTGTGTAGTCATTCTTAAACTTCACATGTGTGCATTTGTATAGGTAAATCATCAAGGGATCTTAATATATATTTAGCTTTTCACAGTACACAGGGATTACGAATTTATAGAAATATGGGTTTTCCCCCCTTAATCTACCTGTATACTTCTCATGATTCCATTAAGTAGTGATTGTTTTGCTTAGTCTTGGTCAAGGAAATGAACTTCACATTTATTCTCTTTGTAATTCATATTTCCTTTAATAAAGGGGTACCTCACCAAAATATTACCTCATTTATAATACCAATTATTTTGTGTTAAAAATTTTATCCTTTAAGAAGTCTTTACCTTCACCACACCCAGCCTCCTAAACTCTCCCTTTTGGGATCCACGTGTGGGCATACAGATCTTAAAACCAATGTATCTTCTTTTCACCATGGCTTAAATTAGATATTTGTGTGAGTAAAGAAAAGCTGCATTCTGCAAAAGTGTTCTTTGTGAGCTTAAGATATGGTTTTAGAGGAAGTTGCAGGATTTCCTTCCCTGGACATTTAAAAAATGAGATAAATTCTCTCGTTTCTGAGTGACTAGAATTTTTCTGCCCGAGGGCAAGAAAATGAACTCTATGGTTTTTAAACTTCCTACAATCTGAGCAATTCTAACTTTTGAAAAAATACAATCAACTGCATTCATTAAATCAATACTTATGCAATAGCCTGCAGCACTCCATGCTAATTAGTCATTTTAAAGGGCTTGCTCTCTGAAAGAAAGAGCAGATGTATTTTCACATTAGTTCAATTAATTGCTTTCACGATTTTGTTCCTTCTACTCCTTCCTTCCCTCCATCAATTTCTCCCTTCCTCCCTCCGGGCCTTTATCCTACCTACATTCTTTTTCAGTTATTTCTTTCTTAACTAATGGTTCTACCTCATTTTATATTAATGAGATTTAAAGTTTTATTAATTTGTAACATAATGTGAATTATTTCAGAGTGTTTTGAAAATATATAAATGGAGTTTGAAAAATCTACTTATATTTGTAATGCTTCATTCACACTTAAATCTAGTTAAGGGGAAAGATTTTATTTATTTATTTATTTATTTATTTATTTATTTATTTATTTATTTTAAGGGGAAGGACTTTAAAATTTCATCTTGTATAAATCTTGGATTGATAAGATATTAAAAATGAGTTTAAAAATTACATACATGAAATAAAGGTATTCATATTCAAGATGGTAGTAGGAAAAGTATACATGTATAAGTACCTTTCTTGTTTATGGATTACCATCCAACATAAACTGAGGCCATTGTCACATGAACACATTAACCACAATAAATATTCTGATCAATGATTATAGATTGTATTTCCACTTATTTAGATCTTATTTTTTCTCAAAAATGTTTTCAGTTTTCAGAGTATAAGTTTTGCATTCTTTTTGCTTGATTCATAAGCAATTAATCCTTTTTGATGCTATTATACATGGAAATGTTTCCTTAATTTCATTTTCAGGTTGTTCATTGAAACTATATAGCAATGCAATTGATTTTTATATATTGATCTTGTATCTTGCAACCTTGCTGAACTGATTTTTAAAAATCTAATAATAGTCTTTTAGTGAATTCCTTAAAATTGTCTCTCTATGAGATCTTGTCATTTATACGTAGATATATTTACTATTTCCTTATAATTCAGATGTATATTTTATTTCATTTTCTTGCCTAGTAGTCCTGACTAGAGCTACTAATACAATGTTAAATATGAGTGGCAAGAGTAGCTATAGTTGTTCCTTATCATAAGGTGTCTTATTTTGGACTTCTGTAACAAAAATTCTATAAACTGGGTGGCTTTAAAAAACCACAAATTTATTTCTTACATCATGGCTGCAAAGTTCAAGATCAAGTCCTTAACAGATTCAGAGTCTGATAAGAGCCTGCTTTCTTATGCATGGATTGTTGTCTTTTCACTGGATCCTCAAATGGCAGGAGTAAAGGATCTCTCTGATGTCTCTCATATAAAGGAACAAATCCCATTCAGGAGGGCTTCTCTTTTATGATTTAATTATTCTACAAAGGCCCCACCTCCAAATACCATCACTGTTAAAAACTAGGTTTCATCATATGAATTTGGGGGAAACATAAATATTCATTCTATTGCATTC
The DNA here is from genome assembly GCF_905146905.1 of Nyctereutes procyonoides. Taxonomy (NCBI): domain Eukaryota; kingdom Metazoa; phylum Chordata; class Mammalia; order Carnivora; family Canidae; genus Nyctereutes; species Nyctereutes procyonoides. The sequence continues at coordinate 14,174,271 of NW_026575047.1, read as the reverse complement.
CATCCCACCCCACCAAAAGTCATGTCCATTAGTCTATTAGAGCTGCTGTAACAAAATACCATAGGTTGAGTAGTGTATAAGCAACAGAAACTTATTTCTTACAGTTCTGGAGTTGGAAGTCCAAGATCAGTGTGGCAACATGGTCAGGTAAGGGCTCTCTTCTGGGTCACAGATTTACCACTATCTTCACATGGTGGAAAGGGCTAGGGAGCTCTGGGGGATTTTTTACCAGAGCACTAATTCCATTCAGGAGGGCTCACTGCCAAGTCCTTATCACTCCACCTACTAATAGCATTACCTTAGAGGTAAGAATTTCAACATAAATTTTAGGGTGGGGTGATACAAAGAGACCACAGCAATGTCCTTCTCATGTGCAAAATATATACATTCCATCTGAATAAATCCAAAAATCTTAACTCATTCAGCATCAGTGCAAAAGTCTAAAGTTCAGAGTAGATATACTAAAAATATAAAAATCATCTAAGTCCAATATGGATAAGACTTAATATATGACTTATTCTTAAGCAAAATTCCTCTCTAGCTGTAAAACTATTAAACCAAATAAAGGTCCTTCCAAAATACAATGGTGGGTTAGGAGTAGGATAGATATTCCTTCTTCTACTCCAAAGGGAGAAAGAGGAAAGAGGAAAGGTGTGACAGGTTGTGGGTGAGTCCAAAACCTAATAGGGTACACAATATTAAACCCTAAAACTTCATGGACTGTCTCCTTAACTCTGAGGACCCACTGCATTCCACCTTCAAACCTCTCGAGGCTTAGAGTTACATGCCTGTCACTCTCCAGTGGTTATGCTGCCTTGAGACTACACAGCTCCACTGGGCATTGCCCTAACAGAATTTTTTTGTGTTCACTGTATATATTTTTATATATTGATGGATTCTACTTGTTAGTATTTTCTTGAGGATTTTTTTTCCAAACTATTTCTATACGAGATATTGGTCAGTAGTTTTCTTGTAAACATTTTGTCTGGTTTTGTGTCAGAGTAACACTGACGTCATAGAATGTGTTGGAAAGTGTACTTTCTTCAGTTTTGTAAGAGTTTGTCATGGGTTTTATTAATTCATCTCTAAGTGTTTGGTAGGATTCAACAATTAGACATTCAGGTCTGGAGTTTTGGGGGGAGGGTAGTTTTTTTGATACTAATTTGTTGTGCTTTATACATTTACTCAGATTTTTATTTTTCTTCGATGTCGTTTTGGAAGTGTTATCCTTTAAGAATTTGGCTATTTCATCTAAATAATCTATTAGGATACAGTTGTCTATAGTATCCCTTCATAGTCTTTTTTATTTCTGTAAATTCTTCAAATTATTGCTAGTCATTGTGTCCATTCTCAAAAGAGAGGTATTGAAGTCTCTCCAATAAATATTGTTGAATCATCTGTGTCTTCTTTTCTGGAATTTTTGTTTCACAAATTTTATTGTCCAATGATCAGGTATGATATGTTTATAACTGCTATATCTTCATGATCGGTTGACCTTTTTGTTATAAAATATTCCTGTTTACTTCTAACTTTTTTTCATTTTAAAATTTATTTTGTCTGATATTAGTATACCAGTAAAGTTTTCCTATGATTTCTGTTTTAGTCATATATTTTTCCATCATTTTTCTTTCAATCTAGATTTGTCTTTGGATAAAGTATGTCTTCTGTGGACAGGATGTGTAAGGATCTTTCTCATCCAGTGTGATAACCCCTGCCTACCCTACCTTTTACTATATGCACTTTAAGCTATCAGAATCTATTAGAAATGTCTAACAATTCTAGGGAGATATATAAATATTATTTCTGTAATGCTCTAATCTCTTTCTCCTTTTCTGTGCTATTATCATTATACATATTATATATATGTTACAAACCCACATTCATTGTTTACTATTGCTTGATATAATTTTATGTCTCTTAAAGAAGATGAGAAATGAACGTGTATATATTTACAGTTTTTATTATGCTCATCTTCTTTTTCATATTCTTATTCTCTTTATTTGTTGCTATATGTTTGAGTTACATGATACTGTCTTTCTTCAGCCCATAGAACTTTGTTCCCACTCACTTCCTTCATAATATTAATGGCAAATATACTACATTTCTAAATATTATAATGGCTTATACATGTTATATATATGACATTATTACATGCCCATTGCTTTTGAGAAATTCTGATGCCTTGCTCATTCCCAGGACGATAATGTATTTCTCAACTCGGACCTCTCAGAAATCCTCTGTTGTTGACTGCTCTCACCTTCAAGTGGAGTATTTGTTAAGACACGCTGAAAGAGAGGTAAGAGTGAGTCATGGTTCAAATGCAAAACACTCTCTCACTTACTGAATTTTAGTAGATTTTCTTGAATAAATGTTTCTCCATTATCTATATGCTATTATGACCATTTTAGGAGACTTAGGTGATTAATGGTTTTATAAGTTTCAAATGTTTCATGGGGGAGCAGATACATGGAGTATTTCACATTATCAATCCAGAAGTGGAACTTGTATGTTTATTTCTTATGCAGACCAATTCAGGCTTTTTGTTTGTTTGCTTGATTGCTGCTTCCAAATCATACCTTCAGAGACTCACCCTCAAAGGAAAATTGGCTACTCAAGGGGTTTCCTTACCCAAGAGAACTCTCTATAGATTTTCAAATAAATTTATCTCTTTTCTATATTGCTAAGTTTGAAACATTGCTCTCATTATTGAAAAATAACACAAAAATCATTATGAAAACCTCATAATTCATTTTATGAAAATTATACTTCAGAAAAATTCATAATAGAGTACATAAAGTTTTAAAAGCAAGTGTATTACATAATCAATCTCCATAGATAGTTAAAATATATAACTTTTTTATTTTCCCCAACTTGTATCATTTGACTTCTGTATAAACAAATGACTGCTAAATGTTTGTCACCTTATTTGACCAGTGATTCATTTTCTTATATTATTAATTCTATTATTTATATATGTATTGAATATACATATATAAGGTATATATATGTATTATATAGGGTTAATATATAGGGTATAGAATCACAAATTCTAATTTTTAACAAAGTGTAAAATTATTTTGGAACCTGTATTTTTCTTTTTAAACAAGATTCTGTGTTACTCATTAGTCTCTCCTAAAACCTTAGCATAAGTAAAACACTCTTTCACTTGTTATTAAATATGAAATGACCCAGAACACACCAAAAATTAATTGGCTGTAAAGCCAACTTTAAAAACAAAACAAGTTTATGAGAAATATAAGCATTCTTATTCATATGTAAAACTCCATATTGGCAACTTGACTTTTTTTTTTCAGATTTATATTCATACTTAAAACTCTAATTTCTACTATGTAAGCAAAAAATACAACTCTGTGACTAAAAGTATCATGTAATTAAATTGCTCCTGACATCCCACTCTCATGATAGTAGTAGGATATATTCCTTTGAGAAAATAACTTGAAAATGTTCTGGTAAATATTATTTTTTCATATGGATGTAGGGTTTAATTTTCAAAACAAGTTCTCACATATCAAAAGTAAGTATTTTAATGATCCCATAAGATTGTGTCCTAGGATGCTATATTGTGCCAATATTTATACATATTGAATATACTTAAATTTCACTTAACTCACATAGCCACTATGTTTATATTTTACCACAGATCCTACACTAATTCTGATGGATTTTGGTAGTAAGTATGGCTGAAAAGAAAATGATAATATCAGAATAAGTTCGAGCAGAGGATAAAAAGAAAGAATGGGCACCAGGCCCCATTGAAAGCAATACCATATAGTATTTCAGATATTGGTTTATCAAACTCTCATGAACTAGAAACCAGCAAATTGAATTAATAAAACAGGGAACAGAGACAAAAAAAGTGAGGAATAAGTAGGGTTTTGTTATGTTTTTGTTGTTGTTGTTGTTTCCAGGAAGGAATATTGTACTCAGGGGAAGTGTACCAGGGGTATAAATATGTCCTAGGAATGAGGACAGAAAGAGGTCGGTGGAATATCTGGACCTGGATATGGAATGGGTATTTAGTAAATTGAGTAACCTGGAGGTAACTGCTATTGGAAAAGGGGTAAGACTTATGTGAATGGAAGTCTTTAATAGTGCCAAGGCCCAATAGACAAACATCCATTAGATAGCAAGTAAGACCAAAAGACTTTTAGATTTGCAGATGTATGACTAAAAGCAATATATCATGTGAATTTAATTGACTCTTTTTTCTTCTGATTGTCATGTGAAGCTATAAGCTGTATCTTTTTTTTTCAAAAATGACCAGAATCTCTTTAAATGTAATAATATTCTAATAGAATTTCCTGCAATACTTCAAACACAGTTTGAGAGTATAGGCACATTTTTTTAGAGTTTTTTTTTAAATCATGAAACAATATGGTTATACATTTAAATAGTATGACCAGTTGAACTGTGGATGATTAAAGGGTTTTATATTTTTCAATTTCTTAATTTGCCATGAGAGTACAAATCATGAAACCAATATCCTATGTCTATTATATAACTGTAAAAGGATTTTGCCCAAACATTTTGAACAAAGGAGCATGAAGAGCATCAGAAGGGAGAAAAAAAAATGTATGATAATCTCTAAGATTTCTACTCTGGAGAGTAATAAGGGTCATGATTGTAAAGATTATAAAACAAAATTCTCAAGTCATTTGCTTGCTCACCACCTTTCCTATGATCTTCCCCTGTCCCTAAGTGAAATTCCCAAATCCTTAAAATTATATTTAATGTTCTTTATCATAGAGTCCCTGCTTCCCTCCCTAGTGACAAGGCCTTTTTGGTCTATATGACCTAGATATGCGAGTTCCCTTTAGATTTCTCCAGAAATCTGTATTCTATCTCCTCAGGGCTTTTAGTCATGCTGTTTCTTTTCCTTAGAATACTTTTATAATATTTATTAACTATCATCTATTCATCTTTCAAATTATCTTAATTATTAATTTTTCAAGGAGGCCTTCTGTGATCTCAGACAAGGGTAAATTTTGTTGTTATATATTCCCATGACCATGTGAACTTCTCTTTACTTAATACTCATTATGCTAAAAGTTTTAGTTTCCATCAACCTGCTAGACTGCAAATTCTATGAGGACTGGAAAAGCAGCTCTTTTATTCACTGTTGTATCTCAAAGTATATATCCTTCCTATCATACAGCCATATTATATGTTAAACTGAACTGAAATTTTTATTATGTCTATTACTGCATTACAAATACCTCCTGCTCAATGATATTTCCCTTAATTCCCATAAACAGAAATAATTTCTTTCTAATTTATATAGTTTGACCTTCTCTCAAGGCAACATGCCACTCCTTTAATAAAGCAGAGTGAAATGTTTTTAATAAAGGAAAGTAAAATATAACTTCAGGGTTTTTTTAATGCATGCTTGTGTCAACTATATTGTTTCATTTAATCTACCATAAAAGACAACAATATGAAAATATCACCCATAATTTATATATTGCTTGCCAAAGAGTACAGCTATTAAATGGCACTCGCGTTTGCTTAGTGCTACATTTTCTCTTCTTTTCCCTTCATGACAAGGGAATTCTGCCAAACTGTGGAGGGAAAACAAATTTCACCTGCTATTATTTCTGTCATCTTAATGCTGCAAAATAATCTTCACATTTAGTGGCATGAAACAACCACCGTGTCTTATCCTCACCAAGTCTGCAGATCAGAGATTTGGACATGATACTGACTTTACCAGTTTGCAAATTCTGGGGCCTCTGAAAAGCCTTGGGTGACTAGAAATGAGTTCAGTGTTGGGTAATAGAATTATCCGGAGGCGTCTCCATTTATTATTTGGTGTGTCAACTGGGATAATTCAAAGTATGAGTTCAAAATTGTTGACAAGATCTGAATGCAGTTTCTCCATGTAACTTAGACTTCTTCACAGCATGGAAGCATAAAAGTAGTTGAGCTAGTAGGTGGGTGAAGGATCCAAAAATGAGTGTTCTAGGAGGTATGCATATGGCCTTTTATGACCTAGCTTCAGAATTCACACAGAACTACTTCAGCCAAAGGCTATGGGTTGAAGCAATCACAAGCTGGTCTGACTTTAGGGGAAAAAACACAGTATTTACAGCCATTAACCATGTAACTTCTTCAAGGGAAGACCAATTGTCAGCAGTAGACTCAGGATTTGAACACAGTTTGTTAATGTTACATATGCATTTTTTTCTCGTCTTCCTTGTCATTATACTCTTTTTTGTGAGAAAGGATCAAAGTGTAAGCGTTGTTAAGTCACTCCTCCTCAATTGTCTTACTGTATATAACAATAAATAGGATTTGGTACAAAAGGAACTCAAAAAGTAGTTCAAAGAAAATATAAGTTTTCATGTTCAGGGTATAAAAAAACATGCAAATATGAATAAGATTTGGAGCAATAGTTTAAAAAACTAAGTCTTCTTATTTTATAAAAGGAGCCAAGGTAATTGTCCACCAATCACTCTTTAAACCTCCTCCTTAGGTCTGCTCTCAAAGTTGATGTAGCCATCTATGTGATTACTTTGGACTTCAGAAGAAAAAATGGAAGAAGAAAAAGTTCAGGGAAATGGACAATAGAGCAATCTTAAAGGTAACTACTATAAAAATAGATGGTTCGTTACTTGAAAAATGAGGATATGATTCAAATTTTCAGTTTCACTAGTCCATTGATGCCAAGAATAAAATTTAAGTAATTATAAATGTGGTGTATTTAAAATGATCTTGTAGGGATGTTACATGAAGAAATGCTATGTTACTGGTTTCTTGGTTCAGAAAAATATTTAACTGGAGCAGCTTAAGTTGGGTAATTGTAGTATTTCTAATCTTTTTAATAACCTGTGAAAACAGTTTCTGTTGAAAATCAGGGTTTTGACATTGAGTTATATTTTATTTATATTTTGAAAATTTAAGGACTCTTGAATCTCCTTAAGTAAATTGCAATTTAATGCAATTTCAGTAACACTCAGCAGTGTAGTTATGTCTTGATTGAAGTCATTATAAAGGAAATATAATCACATCCTGATGATCTTCCTCACATTTCCTTTGAATTAAGGATTAATTGATTTTATTGTGAATACCTTTCAGAAGAAAGAGTATCATCTACATGCCACCTATATTATTGTCTAAGCAACAGCTAAGTGTTCAATTTGCATGTTTATTGTCTTTGAGCATATACAAATGTAATATGAAATAATAATATGTTTGCAAAATTATGTACTTAAAATATATGCAAATTATGTATTTAAAATATATTAATAACATTTAAAATGGTGATTTGTTTTTTGTTATATGGTAATGTCATTCCTTGAAACTGATCTCACTGAACTATATGAAAGATACTACCAGTTAGTTATTGAAAAGTGTAAGCTAGAATTATTGTTTTTCTCAAATTTTGTGAACAACGATCTCTTACAGACATGTTGGGAGTCTTGATACTACAACCTTAAACTGGAGTTGGTATAAAAAAATTATCTGGAGAATGTTAATTGTGTATTCACCAAGAGTTTCATATTACAATTGCTATTGACCCTACCTGATGTTTTCATGCAAGTAAATACTTAAAAAGTCAGTTTATGGTAAGAGAGACTTTCCCGGAACTAGTTATCTTCCTATTCCATTGCTCCCCAATCTTCTCTTGTTTAAGTCATATCTCCTGGGTTTCTACCACAGCTCTTTATATTTTCTTCTCCTTCTCCTGTCTTTGGACATGCATCCTGTCTTACTGATCTCTGTTCCCACCAAGCACTTCTTATCCTTGAATAAGCCATCCTTGGTTATAGGACCACCCAGATAATTCTAAGCAAGATACTAGCATACACGTGTTTCCCCTATTTTGCACTCACAACCTTCAAATAACACAACTGCATCCTCTGTCTCTGTCTTGGAGTAAGAATATAGACTTACCACTTTTAAAAACTAAGAGCAACAAACACTTCACTGTAAGGATGAAAAAACTATAGTGGGCAATGATTATGGGAAAAATAATAGTCAGAATGGACAACCTCCATAATATGTGTCATGTGAGCACCCAATAGTTACCCTCCTAATAGTTCTTCTACTTGATGAAGAAAAGTGATAGAAGAAAATCGAACAGCTTCATTCTCTTGATTTCTTGTATGCCATCATAAATATACAGTCCTTCATTTCTGTTAAATAGGAAACCAATGATGATACTGCTTACTGAAAACCATCTGTCCATGTTCATCTATATCAACAAACTCTGGCCAATTTGCATTAGTACAAGCTGTTATTTCTGTCTTTGCCAATGTTTAACAATGTCAGGTGCTTTTACCTCTTCTCAAGGCAGCATATTATATGAAATTCTCAATGACATATCTGATTTTCTGGAAAGATAATATTTTTATTCTTCATAGGGTTCAAAATGCATTACAAATTCTGTAAGCAGTAAAATCTGTGCACTGAAATTGTTTCAATTTAATATATAAATAGTTTTATAATGGTTATCACATAACTAAAATATTTATATTTCAATTAATTTTATACTAACACTTTGCATTCCTTTATTTTAATCAATCAAAAAGGAGGTATTACCTGTCCAAAGAAAGTTTAGCCATGCATTATGCATTCAGTCTCCAGCAAAGAATTCACAAAGCAGTAAGTTCTGGATGTTAAAATGGGATATTAAAAAAAATAAAAAATAAAAACAACTGTTTATTCAAAATTGGAACTTTTTAAATCCTTAGTTTCAAGTGTTTCAGGATTAATATTGCCAAATGCGAAGATATTTGAATGAAAAGTGTCTACTAGGATACCAGGCTAGAACTTCAATTTAAAGAATAAAATACTATGGTGAGTGAAAATTAAGATTTGTTTTCCCTAAAAAGAACTAATCTTTCAAATCAGTGATTAAAATTTGGAATTGCGTAACTATTTTTTAATTAAAAAGTCTGTGGAAACATATTATTTCAGCTTATGAAAGTTCAATTCTAAAAGGACTGGACTGCAAAGCAAGGAAACAAAATATCAGATTTTTTTTCCTTTGGTTTATTTAAGCAGAATTTACCTTTGTGACTCATATAATTAGTGTTATAATTATGTACAGATATATATTCATTCCTCGAACCATCTAAAAAATTCCCTAAATGGAAGTCATTTTAGATTAAACATAATCTTAATGTTCAAGTTAGCTTTTCATATTTAATGCACATTAGACTATATTTTACCAAATATCCTTTTGAAAGCCTGTTTTCTGTATTTTTATTCTATGAATCAGGCAGAAATAAATGCTGAACAATAAAAAGACATGCACTTTCTCTCCCTCCTTTTCTTTATAACCATTTTCTTCTGTGATTAATTATTTGCTATAAGGGTTGGAAACATAGACAATTAAAACAAGAATTACTGATATCTCTTTCCCTAACCCCCAGGTTGCCACTATATTCACTGCTCCAATCTCTTCTGATTCCTCCACATTTGTTTATAATCTTACTGAGCTGTGAGTCAATGTGAAATTTCACATACCACCTACCTACCATGTTCTGGTTCACAATGTTGTGAACATGTTGCTGGTTCTCTATATATTTAAAAATTTTGATTTTCAAAAATATTTAAAGTAGAGTATCTACAATACAACCTGAGACATAACTGTTCCAATTTTTTTTTACAAATACATGCAGCATAGTAAAAGTAATATTGTATTTAATTGCAAGTATTTATTGTGGTGGGATTACTCACTGCCTACCATGCTTCCAGACCACCTTCCTCACCAGTCTGTTCCAGAATCAAGACATACACAGGTGGCTGATTGTGAATGTCGTTCCAACTCTGGGGTGCTCCATTTGATGCAATCAGATTACCTCAGGCATGCACTTCTATTGATCACTGGAACATTCCCTTTTAAAATGAGACATGAAATCCTACAGATATCTATCTAAATTCTGTACAATATATTTTTTTCCTTGGAATGCAAATCCTTAACTCAGCATTTTACAGGCGCAGAGGAGATTGCAATGCAGTAGACAAATTAAAAATCAAAACAAAAGACTTTTATTTCTTAGCTGTACCTTTTGTCACATAACACCATGAATCCACTTATTCCTTTGCATTTTATTTGTGTACTCTAAAAAATATATTATTAGCACCGTTACCCTGTCTTTTTTTCTTAATGATGTCCTTCTTCTCTAGTACAAGTGCTGAAAAGCATTATTGATTCCTTAATACCTTTCCAGGAAAACTCTGCTGAAATATTAAATGACAGCTATTAAAGATGAATAATTAATAATGATTATTGTTAATCTGAAAGAGATGAAGCACACATTTGGTGTAGGGAGTTGCATGTTGATGGAACATCATTACCTAAATAGTTGAGGGTTTCTTTTTTTTTTTTAATTTTGGTTTGGTTTTTATAAAGTAATTGGCAACAAGAATGGAAGCTGTTGCATTCATTTGAAGTATACTATTTTAAATAAAATACATTTATATTGTTTTCAGGGAAGCAGACATTTGTGATGACACTGGCTCTGGCTGGAGACATTCTGTTCACAGTATTCTCATCCCGAGAATTATATATAGGAAAATCTATCAATATACTCTATCCTTTCCTCCCTCCCTTTAAACACAATTTTATGATGCTGGATTTTTAACATTTGTGGTAAATTAGTCTCATAAAATTATTTTTCATTTATTTCTGGAGAAAACATACCCCAAAATATCAATATCGATTTTTTCTTTAATGCACTAGGTTTTTACATTTTCTTTTTTTTTTTCTTTTAGGTTTATGTAGACAATGCATTTGTATTTTCAATCAATTTTTAATTTTTTTAGGAAATAAAAAAGAAATCGTTGTGTTAAAGTCATTATTCTTTTCAGTTGTTAGAGGATTCTGTTTGACTTTGGCACTAATAGGTTGATTCATTTTCAGTGCCATTTATATATGAATTTTAGTTGAGATCCCTGAGAAACTCTTCCCTTTGAGGAGATGAAATTAATGACACAGGATATTGTAGGAATGTATCATTGCTATTTTCCTTGACAAAGCTCCTCAGTATTGAAAAATAAAGTGTTTTGTTTTTTTTTTTACTCTGAATTGAATACCATCACACAGATATATTTAAAAAAAGGGAGCACCAAAAACTTAAATATACAAAGAGTTACATGCACACTTCCGTTAATAATGTTAATGTAGTTTGTGTTTTATAACAATCTACACAGCCCCCAGCTTCAGAGCTCCTTTAATATACTATATTATTAGTAAAGCTTTCTTCTGAAAGAGGGGGTCTTGGTGCTTCTATTTATGCATTCTTATTGCAAAAACAAATTGTAAATATGTAAAGAGGAAAGGAACAAATATTTTTTAGCATCTGCTGCAAGCCAGACATTGTCCCAAGTACTTCGGAGAGACCATTGTCTATATTTTTGGAGAATTCATCCATATGGAAGCTAATATTTTTAAATTGTGAAAGACACTTAGATTTGCCTTTTCAAATCCATCTCCCACATTTCACCATCCCGTCTGATTTATACAGATGTTGACCTTTATGGATAAGAAGGCTCCTGGGTCCTCTGACTTCTAATTGGTCCTCATCCAGGGAGCTCTAGCAGATCTAAAGGATAAAGTATGAGGTCGGGATATTAATTCCCCTTCCTTCTTCCCTGGAAGTAGCTGAGTCCTTCACTCACTGATAGGAACAAAACACAGAGTCTATAGGATATTTTAATTCTGATTTTGAGACCTAGTGGTAGTAAGGAAGTGACTGCTAGGAAGTGACTGGTTAATTCACTATCTTTTGTGATATCTCTCCCTCTCTTCAGCATACCCGCACTTTTGTAAGTAAACTCTCCTTGAATTATCCTAATCTTAGCATACTGTTGGTTTTTGTTGGGACCTGAATTATGTATCCACTATCCAGTCAAAAAAGCTTAACTGATATGTTATTTTCCACATTTGTGGAATCAAAAAATTTCTCCCAAATTTCTGTAAATGTTAAGGGTCTTGATTTTCTTTTATCTCTGTCTCTGGATTGTTGCTTTTGCTAAATTAATTAATTTTATTAATTACATTTTATTAGCTTTTCCTGGATGTTGTATCTCACTGCATTAACTGAGTATAGTCTCTTACTTGACTTACATGTAATAATTTACACACATACACAGATATACATACATAAACATGTAAAGACATTTGTGCTTATAAAACTTACTGAAGATCAGAGAGATGAATGCATAAAAAAGATGTCACAGTTACGGAAACAACTGTGATTTGAATATTAAAGATTCTTCTTCATGTAAACTTCTTTATCCCATTACTCGAAATTTTGACTCCTGTTACTGGTATTCCAAACTCATGCTACCAATCTTCTGCCAGTCTTCTTTATTCCTTCATATTTTCTGTGCTCTTCTAATATAATCTCAAATATCTTCCTGCTTCTATTTCAGAACTTCAAGATATCCTCTCTGTCTTACACAGACAAATTCAATGTTCCCATTCTGCATATCTGTATTTGCCATTTTTTTAAGCAAATTGAATATATCTTCTGTGCAACAGAATCTACTTTCCTGAAAAGAGACTGCCTTGTATATTGTATACATGTAGTATTCTGTGATATATATGATATGCGTATGCATGATACATAGTTGTATTCATGAGTGTGTACATATATGTATGTGTGTGTTATTATCTTCCATCAACTGATTACTTAATCCTATAATAAAAGAGGGCATCTTACTTTGGGACAATAAACAAAATCTGTTTTGAAAATGTGTCTGTCTTACCCTTCTTTAGTTGAATTCTATCTGAATTTCCAACAGGAGATATTAAAACACCAGAAAGTGGAAGAAGCACTAAATAGTCTTTCAAGAAATAGAAGCAATTCCCAGAAAGGGTGTAGGCTCCATCTGGCAACAGGATCCTCAAAGAATAAGGAGAGAATATTGGGACATGGGCATTCATCCTCCTACCAAGTCCTCTGGATTGGTTCTGTTCTCAGATAGTCTTTCTTCAAAATGTGGAAAGTATGTGGTGTCTTAGTCTGTTTGGACTGCCATAAAGAATTGCCACAGAATGAATGAATTCAACAGTAGAAATTTATTTGCTTACATTTCTGAAGCCTAGAAGTCCAAGATCAGGGTATTAGCAGATTTGGTTTCTTCTGATACATGTCCCCTTGTCTTGCAGGTGGTCACCTTCTTGCCATATCCTTACATGGTTTTCTGTAGGTCCATAAGCTAATTTTCTCTTCTTATAAGAACACCATTCATATTGGGTTAGGGTTCACCCGTATGATCTCATTTTACCTTGATAACTGTTTTAAAGGCCTGATCTCCAAATGCGGTCACATTTGGAGATAGTGTATTTGGACTACAGAATATTAATTCTTGGTGGACACAATTTAGACCATAATATGGTTTCTGGCAATTCATTCCTACAGATATTGATGATGATATTGATGATAAATTCCAATAGCTTAGTTTGGTTGCTCATCTTTGAACCAATTCCTATGTTTGGGAGGTCATGTGCTAACCTGGATAATCAGGGAATGGATATTTTCCTATTGAGCAATATAGACTAAAAGGAGGGGAGAAGGTTTAAAGGAAAATAATCAGATTATCATAAAATGTATAGATTAAAGTAGGCTAGGCAAATATAAACAGCAAATGTCTACTAGAAACCATTCCAATCACTGCTCAGAATCAATATATATTCTAATTCCCATAACACACTTTAAAAAATTCTCTTGCATAATTAATATAATAAAAGTATTTCACATACATTTTTATAATATATTCTACTTTCATCCCCATAACAGAACTTCCACAATTTCATTCAGTCTTCTAGATACAGCTACTCATGTTCAAAAACCTAAAACTAGATGATAAATTTAGGACTTAAAAATTAAAGTATCTGAAGGTCACTTGGGTGGCCCAGGTGGCTGGCAGTCTGCCTTCAGCTCAGGTCATGATCCCAAAGTCTTAGGATCCAGCCCTAAGTTGGGCTTCCTGCTCAGTGCTCAGTGGTAAGTCTGCTTCTCCCGACCTCTCTGCCCTTACCCCTAGTCTCTCAAATAAATAAATAAATAAATAAATAAATAAATAAATAAATAAAATTTTTTACCAAATTCAAAAAATTAAAAATAAGCTATCTGAAGTGAAGTCTTCCATTTGTCAAATAGAAGGGAAAGACACACTGAAAGATCACTTTTTCCTAGTGCAGACTATATCCTCCTTGAATTCCTTGCCTGTTGGAGAAATTTATTTCTTGGTCATCTAGTATAACAGCCCTTGAGTCTGCTCTGAGATTTACCACCTGTCTTTGGTTTTCCTTGTTATATTTTCAAAAGGTAAAGGTAAGTTTTCCTTCCTGACAACTGCCCTACTGTAGTAACCAACAAGTTTCTGATTCTAGTCCTGTAATTTGTCTTAGAGGTTGAGTAATAATAGGCTTTTGTTGACCAGACTTGTGGTTTCTCTTAAAATTCAACACCTTAAAAATGAGATCTGACTGTTTGATTTCTTTTTGCCCCATTGTTTACATGGACTTTATTTTCGTCTGTACTAGGGAGATGTGAAATATAAGGCCAGAAGCCGGATACACCTAATCTTTTCTTACCTCTTACTGCTTCCTAGAAGCTGGCTCTATAAAATTTGGATAATTGTCATCTTGTCAGGCATGGGTGTAACGTTACCAGAATGAACTAGTAAGGAGGAAGAGGACCACATTTCCCCAGATCCCAATTTTGTTTTTAGTTGTATCTGTGTCCTCTCTGACTTTCCTTATATGCAATCTTTAGTTTTCAATGGAGAATTCAGCTTTCCCACCCCTTAAGCTGCATGGTTATCAGATTTCCATATGCTCTCTAGGCAGGCATATATTTTTTTTTCCTTTTACAAACAGTCTGATATTTTCTAATAGACATATTAGAACATCTTTATAAGGAAGAACAAGATCTGATATCTAAACATTAGTAGGTGACTGTTTAATAAGCTATTTTATTTCATAGATAATGTCAACTTCTTAATTGAAAATAAGAGACGATGTTCTGTCTTAGATCCCACTTCAATTAATTAATCTAATTCCACATGCTAGAATCTATCACTTGCAATAGCTATTACCAGGTACAACTAACTGACTCTTTCAGAAACATGTTAGAAATCCTACTAAAATAACTTAATGATTAGTGTATAACTCTGTGTGCTGGGAAATATTTAACAACTAGCTCTCAAAAAAAGAAAACAGTGGCAATATGTACTATATAAATTTATTATGGTTTACTAATGTAAAGATACATAGCGCACAACTGACAAATGACAAAATATGTTAGTTATTGTAAATTCTATATAGTCAGTTGATTTCCAGAGATAATTTTTGTTAATTTTTGCTAAACCCTTAAATCCATAGCTAGTTGGTTGCAGTTAATCAATAAGTATAGTCCCAATATGAATCTTTGGTTGCTATTTTAATTTATGTGAATGTGGGGATGCCTGTGTGGCTCAGCGGTTGAGCGTCTGCCGTCAGCTCAGGGTGTGATCCTGGGGTCCTGGGACGGGCTCCCTGTGTCTCTGTCTCTCTCTCTGTGTCTCTCATGAATAAATAAATAAAATCTTAAAAAAAAATTATGTGAAAGTGTAAGGTGAAAGTGAAATTTTAAAAGAACTATTTTGGACCTTTAATCATTCATCAATGACAAGAACAAGCCCTCCGCTGAATCTTATGATGTTAATTTTTGAATATTGAATGTTATAGAAAAATGTTTCTATAATATGTTGGGGCTTTTCGCAATGTAATGGTTAGAAACACAATTTTGAGTATAATTTGCATTAGTAACATATCCATCATTATTTTATTAACTCTAGATGTTATAAAATAAGAAATCAAACCCTGATTTACAGCATTTTCCTATTTCTATGATGTGAATACCTTCTTCATGACAGAATTACAAGCTACAACCTGAGGTTCTAAACATGAAGTTGGAAAGAAATACACATTTGTGTACATTATGCACATTATAAAGTATCACTATACCAATGTAAATGGCATAAATAATTTTAGCAGCATAGATAACAGGAAAAGGTAGTATAATAACTAGGAAGTGTTGCTCTGAGAAATTACCTTTATAAAATATAATTTACTTAATTATAAATAACATACTCTTACTTTTAAGAGTTGATTTTTCAATAATCACATTACAAAACTCCTAAAAGTTTAATAGTTGAATATTATATGCTGATATGAAGCAGCTCCAGAACACACAGTGAATCATTACTAGTTTTAGGAACATAAAGTAAACTAATCTTGTCAGCAATTTATTTCTCTCATCTGGGACACAGAACTAAAATCATGTTTGGGTTGGGCTACATGTCTGTATCTGGGCCAGTTAGTCACAACCAGATGTGTGGAATACATTGGTCAGATATAGGTTGTGAAACAACTTCTGAAATTTGAGGATTGACCAAGTAAGTCATCCAAACCTTATTGGCTGAGACTTACAAATATGTTATTCCCCACAAGAAAGTTAGGAAAAGAGATGTTGAACATTTACTGCATATACTTTCCAAAAATATAGTATACTGATAAAGTAAAATATTACTTAGTGTTGAGAATAATATTCATTGAATATTTATTATATATAACACTGTGCTGGGGATCCCTGGGTGGCTCAGTGGTTTAGCGTCTGCCTTTGGCCCAGGGCGTGGTCGTGGAGTCCTGGGATAGAGTCCCATGTCAGGCTCCCGGCATGGGCCTGCTTCTCCGTCCTCCTGTGTCTCTGCCTCTCTCTCTGTGTCTATCAAAAATAATCTTTAAAAAAAATGACTTTAAAAAAATAAAAAAAAAACACTGTGCTAAATACTTTTTATACATTATCTTAGTGGACAAAATAACTACTTTGTCATTCATATTATTATTTCTCTACAGTTTAAGATATGATTAAGTCTCCAGGAATATCTTTATATTTAAGATCACATAGCACATATTTATTAGAATCTGGATTCCTAGCTTGTATTGACTTCAGAATTTACATTTCATGTATAGAATTTTATATATTTAGTGAACCCCATTTTCTCAATATCAAAAGTTTATCTGTTTTTCCCCTGGCTCTTTTGCTTATGATCTAATAAGACATTTTAGCTTCAGGGCAAGGTTGCCTATTGTCTTGCATGTGGGAATAGTGGAAAGTACACTCAGCTAAGATAAAAAGAAGTAGATCATGGCACTAATTTAGGAAGCCTTTTTTTTTAATATTTTTTTATTTATTATTTATGATAGACAGAGAGAGAGAGAGGCAGAGACACAGGAGGAGGGAGAAGCAGACTCCATGCCAGGAGCCTGATGCGGGACTCCATCCCGGGACTCCAGGATCGCGCCCTGGGCCAAAGGCAGGCGCCAAACCTCTGAGCCACCCAGGGTTCCCCAGGAAGCCTTTTTTATAAGGCAATGACCTTGGATAATAAATAGCAAGTTAATAAAAACACGTGAATAAGTATGTTTGGATAGTGTAACTAGGAAGAGATGACTAGAGCAGCACACTGCAAGTAATGGACTAAAGCTAGGGATGCATGCAAAAGACTACTAGAAAAATCGAGGAAAAAGAAATTTTAAAATCACCATTTTGTCTTTATTATAGGTCTATTTGGCTCAATTAAGCTTTTCTTTCCAAGTCCACATACTCTTGGAAAGACAGAGAACTTTATTAAATTTATTTCTGATATTTTAGATCCTTCTTTAGCTAGGAACTTCC
Source organism: Nyctereutes procyonoides (assembly GCF_905146905.1). NCBI lineage: Eukaryota > Metazoa > Chordata > Mammalia > Carnivora > Canidae > Nyctereutes > Nyctereutes procyonoides. Next base: position 14,156,569 of record NW_026575047.1, on the reverse strand, counting down.
CTGTTACTCTTAAATATCATACGGAATCCCAGTCATCTGTTGCAATCTATTTTGATTTTTTAAATAAATTACCAATATTTTATATGTAATAAAAGTTCAGAGTAGTAAAAAAAAAGCTCAATAAATATAAGCAAATTAATGAATTAATGAAGTCAGTTATTCTCAAAATAAGATAATCACTGAAGAATCTTGCCATATAGGACAACTACTCTTAAACATGAAGGCCAAATGCTTCCATGGGGCCAATTAGTTTCTATAAGCAGAAGTTTCTTTCCAACACTCTCCAACTGTGATACCGTTATATGTAGCCCTGGGAGTGACCTACAAGTCAGTTCTTTATTCTGTTACTCTCTCCAGTTTTTAATAAAATGCTCAATATTGTCTGAGGGAAGAACTTGAAGACTAGGAATCAAGATACTGATGCTACTGTCCCAGCCTACTAATTATAATTATATAATCTTAGGTAACTAAATGTCTTGAGATATATATTACGACAGATGAAATATAACTAATAACATATTTCAGAACATGAGATATTATGGAAAGAGTATCAGATAAAGATGAAAAGAATCTAAAAGAAAGTATGGAAAAAATCAAAAGTCACCAGAAGAGAGCATGGGGGGAGCAAAGTTTACTGATTCTTTTTAATAATTACTCTTTAAATATCATAAGCCTATTTATTGAAATTAATGATCTGAATAACAAATTTATTCTGATCTATCTACCTCATGGAGATTCCCATATCTATCTTTTCAATTTCTAATTTAGGAAATTTTCTGCACTTGCCCCTGCTTCAGTGTGGGTTCACTTCAATACAAAATAAATTAATAAAATGACAGAGTGGACCCAAGGCTTTAAAAATCTCTTCTAGTTCTAACATTGTAGTTCTTCTAGATATCACTTTTAACACCTGATAGTTAATATTTCAACTAATGGCATCAGTAGGACAAATTTATTTTTAAAACTACCCTTCAGGAGAAAGGTGTAGTATTTTATTTTTTAACACGTGAAATCAGTCTGGACATAGAAACAGCCTTGCCACTAGAAAATATTCTAACAAATGATCTAAACATTAATTTTCTGCTCTGATATATACTAATCTTTTATTTGGATCTATGGGATAGAAGACACTTTTTTTACACTGAATATGTCACCAAAAAGTAGAATAGTTTATGTTAAATGTAGTTAGGAAATACATAGTGACTCACAATGTATTTGAAACAAAGATTTTATGAAGCTTAGCCTCTGGCTAATAAAAACATTTCTTCCCTTCTGATAATGTCAGACTAGATAGTCAATCTTTGCACACATACTGAGTCTGACTATAAAAATGAATTATCCCAAGTGAAAATCCTCTAAATGCTTACTTACCTATATATGGTGAAAATTCTCAAGCAAGCAAAATTGCAAAGAAAGCCTTAGGGGGAAGGACGGAGCATCAACATTGCAATGAAATCTACAGTTTACCACTTCCAAGTCAGATCATGTAGCAGGACTTACATAAGCCTGTTATGTTTAAAATTATTTCTTGAACTTGCTTGTTTATTTTAAACATTGAAATAATCAATACTGTTCTACCTATAAATTTTGGACATAATTAAACAACCCCAATAGCACAATGTTTGGATGGGAGCTTTCCCTTTTCCAATGTACTCTTAGGATGTTTTTCACTTGTATTTGAAAACAGGAACCACTTGACTTAGAATTCCCTGCTTGATATTGTAAAGAATTTACTTTGATTTAAGTTTTTTAAGACTTAAAATGTTCCACACTGTCACCTCTAATTATGGTAACATGTGGGCAATGAAGCATAACAGGGCATCCAACTTAACTAGGTATGACATACTGGTCCCCAAATACCTCAAATTTGATATAATACCTCCTTTTCCTTTTTATCATAAAATATCTTATTTCACTTTTTCATAATTTTTATATTCTTTTCTTTCTACATTTAGTAATACAGAAGAAAAACTATGTTCTAACGTTTAGTGGCACAAGTTCTCAGGCCTTGAAATAATTAATAAATAGGATAATATATCCTTAAATATGTAGATGCATTTAAATATATTTATTAACACAGGCATTTAGTAGGCATTTACATTTACACACTGCCTTCCAAGTGTGGAATGCTGTACTTTGCAGCAGCCTAGTTTTGACCTTAATTAACTATGCTCTGGGAAGCCAGTCGCTACATTTTACTGGAATGGTGAGATTAAAATTATTCCAGCGTGAGATAGTGTTCATCTGCACATACCTCTTATCCTCAAGTCTTTGGTAAAGAAATGCTTGTTTGTTTGTTTGTTTTTTAATCAAAACTCCTTATATAGATCTATTATTATGTATTTCCCAATGTTTATATATTGTACTGACCAATTGCTTATCCCACATTCCTTCACAGAGATGTTTCTGAAGGGAAGCAAAAAATCCCACCCCAAAATATGCCACTTTGGCTTATTGGTTATTTTGAATTAAAACTATTTAAGAAACAGCAGGTACAAGGACACTCTGACACTCCTTTGTCCCCTTGAAAGCAGGGATGAGAAGGTGACATAAACAAGCCTTATGAGTTCCTCACTAATTTACGACCCCAGATCTGCACATTTTTGTCTTGTCAATTCCTCATAAAATTATTCAGTCTCTAAAATGTAAACAAGGGATCCCTGGGTGGCGCAGCGGTTTGGCGCCTGCCTTTGGCCCAGGGCGTGATCCTGGAGACCCGGGATCGAGTCCTATATCAGGCTCCCTGCATGGAGCCTGCTCTCCCTCTGTCTGTGTCTCTGCCTCTCTTTCTCTCTGTGTGTGACTATCATAAATAAATAACAATTTAAAAAAATAAAAATAAAAAAATAAAATAAAATATAAACAAGCTGCTTATATTGGTTCCTTCTTTGAGCCTGATGTTTTTGGGGCCCATATACATACAATTTTTTTTTCCTCTTTGTTAATCTATCTTAGGGCACCTGGGTGGTTCAGTGGTTGAGCATCTGCCTTTGGCTCAGGTTATGTTCCCAGTATCCCAGAATCGAGTCCCACATCAGGTTCCCATGGGGGGCCTGTTTCTTCCTCTACCGATGTCTCTGTCTTTCTCTCTGTGTCTCTCATGAATAAAGAAATAAAATCTTTTTTAAAAAAATCTTTCTTACATTTAATTATTATACCAATTAAAGAACTTAGAAGGTAAGAAAGAAAAAGTTTGGGGCACCTGAGTAGCTCAGTCGGTTAGACATCAGACTCTTGATTTCAGCTCAGGTCATGATCTCAGGGTCGTGAGATATAACCCTGCATCATGCTCTGTGTTGAGCAAGGAGTCTGCTTGAGATTTTCTCTCTCCTTCTCCCTCTACCCCTTCTCCCCAGTGGCCTTTACTCTCTGTTTCTCATAAATAAATAAATAGAATCTTGAAGAAGGAGAAGAGGAGGAAGAAAAAGAAGAAAATAAAAGTCTCTCAACCACTGCTCTAAACTTCCTGTCTTCATGATGTATTCTTTCATTCAGGTGTTTCTGTTTTGCCCTTTTGATTTTGAGATTCAGATCTGTCATTCACAACCCTGAGAGACAACCATGAAGTTATTTTCTTTTAGAGAAAGTAGTTAAGATCTATTCCAAATAGACACTTGGGGAAAAAGCAGACATTATATTTTTACTAGGGCCAATTTAAGAATTTGTTAATTCTGTTAAATTGCTAAAAAAAAAAGTTAAGAAGATGCTAAGACATTATAGAAGGAACTTTAATTGTCCTGGAATATTACTTTATATACACACCCACAAGAAATGATAACCCATGTAAATTTTGTGATGTCAAGCTTCATGTGAACTTGTAGGTTTCTCTCAGTAGAAAAGAAAACCCCAAAGATTAGTTTATTATTATGTAAGATATTAACAGGTTTTGTATTTTACCCCTTTAATCTTTTATAGTTTTCCCCTAAAATATCTTTTAATGCAGTTCTACAAAATGTTTTTCGAACCAGTTTTACCTTCTGATTCTTTCATTAATTAATGAGTTGAAAGCAATCTTTAAATGCTTATATCATGTTCTCAGGAAAGTCATATTTTTAAGTTTCTGGAAAAAATACTCTGACAATTCCATTAATTATGGTAACTACAATCAATTGAATCTTTTGTTCTATTTCTCACTTTACATATAAATGTGAGATCAGATCTACTACTCTGAAAGAAAATGAAAATACAAAGTCATGTAGAGTGCATAAAATCATGAATACATGGAACACATGGACTGGGACTAGCACTTTAGTATTTTTTATTTAATTTTTATTTTTCAGGAAACTGAGACACAGAAGAAGTTAAATGATCAAGTATAGCACCACATGAATAATAACTGACTAGAGCCTAAGAACAAACCAAGCGATAAAGAAGATAACTGACCTAAGATATAGGTGGAAAACAAAAATAACTGGAGTGCCCTCAAGATGAGGCAGTCTCCCAGAAATGAGACAAACCTGAATGCACATTTGGAATAGATTCATACCCATTATTTTGACATAAGTAAAAGTTTAGGAAAAGGTGTTCTTTTAAAAAAAATATTGTATTCATTTATTCATAAGAGACACAGAGAGAGAGGGAGGCAGAAACATAGGGAGAGGGAGAAGCAGGCTCAATGCAGGGATCCCAATGTGGGACTAAGTTCCAGGGCTCCAGGATCATGCCCTAAGCCAAAGGCAGATGCTTAACCGCTGAGCCACCCAGGCATCCCTAGGAAAAGGTTTCTTATATTTGTCTTGTATTCACTGTCTACTACCTGTACAAATGTAAGAAAAGAGAAAGAAAATAAAATATAGGCTACAGGATTAAAACATTTCATAATGCATCCAATTCCATAGTTATTTTTCTGAGATAAATACATAGTACTTTCTTCTTTAAGAATTTTCTGTTAGATTTAAATTATGCTGAAATAGTGGAAAATTTCTAACTCTTAGTTCTGTATCAGGTAACAGATGAAGAAACGTGATTGTACATGAAGCATTTTAAAACTTGAATTGGGGCACCTGGGTGGTGCAGTCCGTTAAGTGTCTGACTTTTGGCTTCTGTTCAGGTAGTGATCTCAGGGTCACGATTGTGGGGTCCTGTGCTCTGTGATCAGTGGGGAGTCTGCTTGAGATTCTCTCTCCCTGTCCCTCTGCCCCTCCTGCTCGTGTTCTTTCTCTAAAATATATAACTAAATCTTTAAAAAATAAAATTTTTTATTAAACACTGTAACATATCTACTTAGTTCAATCAATGTTTGTGAAGTGACTGCTTAGGCAGGTAAACTGATTAGGAGCAAGTCAAAAAAATGCCAAAAATGTGGTGACTTCATTCAAGTCGCCACATAAAAATCAAAGTAAAATATAAGGGATAAAATATGGTGAGTTATAAAGAAACATTTATAAATAAATCATTTCATGTAAAAGGAATGCTATGGAATCTGAGTAAATAAAAATGGCTTTATCTTCAAAATAACTGTAAGAGAATATATGATTTCTACTAAGCATTAAGTGTTTATTAAATTTATACTACAATGATGCTGTATAACATTGCTCAGTAACCATAATTCCTTTAGTTCTACCTTTCTATTTCTAAAACTACCAACCCTTTCATTTTCTCAGTGTTCTTGTCCAATGCCTCTCATTTAAGACAATAAGCCTCCAATGAACAACTATTGGGATATGCTACTAATATGGGGGATACAGGTGCAGCCACCACCTTTAGAGATCTCAAGACTAACTGAATAGAAACCACAGACAAAAAGCTCTCTGAGTAAATAATCAGTTCTCAACACTACATCACTCTCAGTGAAAACCAGCTATAATTTCATTAAGTATAACCTCCTTTATTTTGGTGGAAATACGGAAATCAGGTGACTAGTACATTTCTTCTGAATCTTTTACTCATAAAAATAATTTTATTAGAAATGCTCACAACATTAACTGTTTCACTTTTCTACTGGGAATAATTTCCGACCCAAAATGTTTCTTAAATGAGGTTTTATATTTATCTCCCAATATACCTCAAGCACTTTCAAGCATAAATACCCACAAATACAATAGTAATTGTATGGATAGCAGGTTTATAATTTTTATTTTCAACAGAAAATACTTTATCCTAATTCACCTGATAGAGAATAACAATAGTAAAGAAAAAAAAATCCTTTCACTTTATATTCAAGTAGTTAAAACTAATTAACTTACTCCAAAATGATAAAACAATAATCTTGCAGTATATAAGACCCAATGATATACATGTATTAAAGATAAGTCTTAAAATTTTGTCTAAATACTCTTGGTTTTATTTATTTTTAATTTTTTTTTATGATAGTCATACAGAGAGAGAGAGAGAGAGGCAGAAACACAGGCAGAGGGAGAAGCAGGCTCCATGCACCGGGAGCCCGTGTGGGATTCGATCCCGGGTCTCCAGGATGGTGCCCTGGGCCAAAGGCAGGCGGCAAACCACTGCGCCACCCAGGGATCCCTAAATACTCTTGGTTTTAATATTTATTTCTTTGAGACAAAGAGAAAGGGAGAGTGAGAGGCAGGGTAGAGGGAGAGAGAAACTCAAGCAGACTCCACACTGAGGACCCCTACGTGGAACTCACTGCAGGGCTTGCTCTCACAGCCCAGAGATCACGATCTGAGCTGAGACCATGTCAGAGACTCAACCAACTGTGCCACCCAGGCATCCCTTGTCAAAATATTCTTATTAGCCAGTTTAAAGTTAAAATCCGTCAAAGCCCAAATTATGCCATTGTAGAGGATCCTATACAATGTGTTTGATCAGGTAGTCATGAAGGTTTATGACAAATAGTATAAAATGAAGCAGATCAAGCGTGAAGTATAAGGAAATGATCTAATGCCCTTAAGTGTTGACAAATTCCAAAGACTTAGAGATTACAAAATTAGAAAGGGGCTAGTGAGTAGTGTGAGAGGCAGTAGGACCCTCAAGAGTCACGACATAAAAAATAGAATTACTTCACAAAAGCAAAATGGATATTTCCTAGAAGTTATGATGCCATCTGCAACTACTCTAGTTCATGAATGACTTCCTAAGGAAAAAGCAATCAATCTTTTCTCTACCTTTCTCTGCACATTACAGTCAATGGTGTTCACGTGTCCAAGTGATGTAGTAGGGTAGATATATTAGACTTTTAATGATAGGATATTCCTGAAACACCTACCCTACTGCAAGAAAAAACATAGCAAATATGAGCCAGGTTGCTGGTGTCGAGATTGAACATGCCTGTGCAAAGACCTACCGTGGCCACACACACCTCATGCTCATTCATTTCCACAGGTATGAAGCTACTACTCTGTTCATGAAGGATAGTAGGCATTGGAGATAAAATGGTAGAAAGGAGAGATGTTGTCCTTATGGTCACACACTTTACTTAAATGAAATGTATGGAAGTAAACAAGCAACACAACAAATAGCAGCAGTGCTTCAGTGAAAAAAACACTGTGGTAGCACATTTAGGAGAAAATAATTTTCTATGGAGGATTTTGGGAGGCATATTTATTATACAAATAATTACTCATCACATGAAACACATTTAATTATACACTTATAACAAGCTATACATTCATATTCTGTAATTTACATATTATACAAACTTATTTCCATTATTCTCTATAATATGAGTTTATCTCACTGTAAAGTCCTATTGCTCTCATTATAAAGAAGAAAAGAAAAATCCATACATACATATGCATATGCATATTTGTGTTTGTATAATAACTTAGTTTTTACCAATTGTTTAAAAACAATGTTACAGTCAATTCCAGTTTTTTCTCAAAGCTAGCCAAAATTAATTGCTCCTGCTCAAAAATCATAAGTAGATTTAAAATCTTAAGCATGCCTAGGATGGACCTTCATGAATTTTTGTTTAAGAAAATCAATATCGAATGCCAAAAATAGAATGCTTCTTGGAAAATAATTGAAAGAAGGTAATTCATTGTGTAACAGAGAAAATCAGCAGCTGATGGAGACAAAGTGATTGTTATATGCATGAGTTAAAAGACTTAATTGTATTCTGGATCCTGTATCAGAAAAATTTTCCTTTTTTTGGTTATCATCCTGGTGTGTCCCTTGGATGACAAAAGCAAAATTTACACATGCTTCATGGTGACCAAATACATTTATAACTTGTAAATATGATCACATTTCACAACATTACAAAGGGTTTGTATGTAAGGTCCTCATTAATTTCACCAGGACTCTTAATGTCAACTTAGGTAAAATTCATTAGAAAAAAACACATTTTAGGAAAATTGAGTAGATGAACAAAGACTACCACATATTTAAGGAAAATAAGAACAGATGAAAGCTGTTCCTGAGAAATGGAGTAAGGAGAGTTTGAGTCAGTGACAGATGGAGAAGGAGGGAAAAAAAAAAATGACATCTGTTAAAGCAGATTTGGAAGAGTCATTTACACACCATGGACAAACCGCAACTTATTCCTGGAAAGTGCTTGCTGCCGAGGTTGTGATAATTTTTGGTTACGAATAGATTTAGTTATTGATCAATGAGATTGCTTATTTTCTTTGGATTTCGAAAAAAAATATTTATACAAGCAAAGTCCATTTGCTTCACGGTATTAAATCAGCCTAAGGACATTTGGAGGCCAGTATTCTTTCAGACAAGGGTATTCTGGAAGGCAGATGTTTTTAGGACCATCACCTCATCGAATGAGACAAATTGTGTATATTTATGCCTTACTCTTGGGGAATTGATTTATATATATTTTTCTGGTCTGAAAGGCTCCTAGAAATATACCAAGTTAATTAGCATCATTTTAATTTTTATATTCATCTAAATTGAAATTCTGTTTTACCTCAAATAAGATATCTTATTCTCTAATCGATTGCCTGTATTTCTTCATCCTGTCAAGAATTCTTGCCATTCTGTGTGTAAAAAAGAGATTCTGCAACTCCCTTCACTCTGTCCCCAAGTGTTAAAAGAATCTTTTCTTATCTGCTGAATAACCCTTAGTTTCTCTGGTCACTGCATTTTCATTTTCTCATTCTTTTCATTAAATTTCTATCCTCTTTTTTTTACAAAGGTGGGCATCTTTAAAATATATTTTCCATGGAATGAAAAGTAGTCACAAACTAGAAACAGAATGTAAAATAATGATACAAAATATTTTATGATTTTTCAGTTTTTTCTGGACTTCTTTAGAAAAAAAATTCAAATGCATTTAGGAAAGAGAAAAAGCAATGGGCTTTGGTATATCTTTCAATCTGAGCTGATTTCAAGACTGAGGGAGAACTGGCAGTAAAGAAGAGAAAATAAACTTTTAGAGAAGGACAATAAATGTAAAAAATAAATCATTAAAAATAAAAAAAAGAACTCAAGGTTTTGCTTAAAAGGATTCCCATTAAAGGAATTTACATCAGAATGGACATGAATAAAGCTGAAATAAAATTAAAATCAACAATAAGATATTAGAGTTGGAAAACCTTTAGAGAATCTTTAATGAAAATCCCATTATAGAGATGAAAAACAAGCCCAAACTCAAAAAGTTTAACTGATTTGACTAAGGTCATGTCACTGTGAAAATTTAGAGACAGGTTCATTTCTAAGACAGTGCTTCTCCCACAGAGATTAATAAAAGTAAGAGAGCAAAAGAAAAGTAGAAGATAAAAAACATATCTTAGATCTTTGCTTTACCTAGAGGCCCTGATTCATTTGGTCTAGGATGGAATCCTGACAATAAAGAACCTTAGAAAGGAAGAAAATAAGATGTGAGCTGAAGAGTAGAAAAGAAAATGGGTAGAAAAGGAGAGGTGAACTTGTTTTTGATAGTTTCCCCTAATGTGTGTATTTCTCTCTCTGCAACCAATGATGGCTGGGTCTACATCAGAGTTCAGGTATTTCTCCATTCTTTGGAGAGGTTTATTTCAAAATATGTTCAAGAGATTATCACATGAAAATCATCTGGCAGGGATCATATTTCCAAGATTGTCTCAATATAACTTGACCAAAATCTCTATGGATAGGGCACATTTTACCAGCTCCGCTGTGACCCTTCACTAACTGTATCATTTGTATAACTGTCTCCTTGAGTGCAAGGAGGGCATGCTGCTTTACTTCGTATGTGAGATACTTAATGCCGACCCTGAACTTAGCAGATACTCCATAAATGTGATAGGTAAATGGTGAAATTGAATGAACAATTATGAATAATAAAACTTACTAAATTTCAATGTTTTTGTTCGTTTTTAAATAAATTTTTGTTTTTGTTCGTTTTTAAATAAATTGTTGCCTTTTGCATTTTTCTAAGAAATACCAGTTACTGTTCTGGACTCTATAGAATCAGAAGGAAGTCCTTTTGGGCACATAAAAATGACATAATACTTTTAAGATGTCAAGAATGCATGTTTTGTTTTGTTTTGTTTTTTAATCACTGTAATGTATTAAATCAGAAATCTCCAACAAAAGTATCTAAGAGATTTTAATACTCAGAATAAAATACTAATGATGATGTGACTGAAGCTATAATGTATCTAAAAAGTGAAATAAACTTGAAACAGTTCAGTTTCTGTATACCTTTTGCTTTTTCCAAGAAGTTTTTTTTTTTGCAGAATAGTCACTAGGCTGCAGAGATAACCCACATAGACGACGTTATTAATATGCAATCTTCCTTCCCGAAACAGTTTACATATGCAATATACAGCATCTGGACCTTGTAATTGAATTTTTGAAGTTCGCTGTGGTTTGGGAGCTGCATATGGGTCAGTAATCATTATCCAGACACCATCGTTCATGGTACACATATAATTAATCAACTCATTAATTATGGAAAAAGAGTCTCAGGGAAGTCTAGCACACCTATTTCTTAAACAAATATTTTACCCTTGAGCGGCAAAAGTAGCATCTCCATTACCCATTGCCTTAGATTACTTCTAGTGATTTATTTAGGGAGCTTTTAGAACAAGGTCCATAACAAGAGTCAATATAAAAATCTTTCAGACACAGGACCCGTCATCTATATCCACAGAATTTAATCACTTTCTGGTTAAATCTCTGCTTTGGATCTTTATCTTCTGAAGTTAATGTCAATAACACTTTATTTTTAATGTAACTATATTCAGCCAACTGTAGGAGAAACAAATCATGCTCTTTTTTATTTGTAGTTTTAGTAGATGGTTGCCAGGATAAAATTGATAATTAGGGAAAGTAAAATGTTTCTCAGCATTTTTTTCCTATTACACATTAGCAAGCCCAGGTTGTTTAATGAAGATACTTTATGGATGCATAAGGGGGAAAAAAGTCTGTAAATATATTTTCTCACTTTCTTGGCTCATTAGCTAACCTGACCTAACCATTTTCTTTCGCTATTTGTCAATCCTACTTTTTGCTATTTTTTCCCCTACTCGTAGCAATTCATCTTCATGATGCACTGGCTTACGTTATGACCTACAAAACTCCTTGTGGAGAGTCATACAGCATTAATATGAAAAAGAGGCTAATTGCATAAGATAAATGCCAATCCTAAAATAATAATAAAATATAATCGGATATAGCTCAAGGTAGAGACAGGAAGGATTGTTTAATCGAGTTGTTGTGAAATGTATGGAGAGCTTTAAGAAGACGAACAGCTGTTTGCTATCTTCACTGAAGCTAGAAATAACTTCAGCTTAAAATGAGAGACATGAAGAAGAGATTTCGGTCTGTAGATTTCTAATGAGATTTCTAGGCAGAGAAACACACAGTCCATAGATTTTTATTTCTGGTTAGATGGAGAGAAACAGGAGATAATTTAGGGACTATTCAATTTAGAGATAGGAGGAAAGATCAATTGATGTTTTAAGGTTCCTTTTTTTTTTTAATACCGCATTGTACTGACTTCTCTGCGCCTCACTTTTCAATCTCTGAGCCCCTTTGCTTTGAAATCATAAAATTCCACACTGACCAAAGCTTAAACTACTAGCCATCTGGGCCAAGGCCAGGCAGCATATATGCAATAGCCAACACAAAGCTGACCTCCAGAGGTTTTAGAACTGTCACATCTATCTCACAATTTAATCCAGTTTTAAATGCTTTTAGTGGAGAATTGGCCATTGGAGATTTGCTTCTTACTTATTACCCAGACCCTAAAAACCTCTCTGCTACCAATGAGGCATATTCCCAACTATCAAATTGGTTCCTGCATCTCTGCTCTATGGTCCCTTGGGACTTTTTCTCCATCCTGTTACGTAAATGAACATGGGACAGTGTGATAAGTGGTGTGACCTAAAGCCGAGAGGTTATAGGTGGAAGAAAGTATCCAGGCAAAGGAAACATTTCATTTTTTAGAAAATATTTTATTTATTTATTCATGAAAGAGAGAGAGAGGGGTAGAGACATAGGAAGAGGGAGAAGCGGGCTCCACGCAGGGAGCCCGATGTGGGACTCGATCCTGGGACTCCATGAGCCAAAGGCAGATGCTCCACTGCTGAGCCACCCAGGCATCCCCAAAGGAAACATTTCAAATGAAATCGATGGAAAATCGACGGAATGTCTCAAGGTTGTTTTGCATGGATACAGGGAGGAAAGAAGAGGAAACAGACCACAAAAATCCAGAATGTTAAAGAGTTTTATGCATGGTTTTCAAACACATTTCAGCTATGGATATCTTTTTTTCAAAAGAAAACTATTGAGGAAGTTTTATATGGAAATCAGATCAACACAGAGGTACAATTCCTCTGGAGAATCCATAGGGAATCTGGAGCTTCTACTAAACCTCAGCAATGCTTTTGAAATAGTTTCATGAAGCCTTTTTCTGTTCACATGCCAAGATTTCAAACCATAGCCCTCGATGCTAGAGGCAAGTTTTGAAATAGCAAAAGTGTATAATCAGATATACATTCTCACCTTTATATATAGCAATATATGGCTGTTTAGACCTTACAAATATAGACCATCAGTACCCCCCTCGTGTCTCCTGCCTTAAACCAATGACCATCAAATGCCACAGGGTGCCAGTAAGGTCAGGATGAAAAGAAAGCAAGTGGTCCTAATGTCCTAATTACAATAGCGTGGGAGAGAAGTACCACTCACTCCATGCCCAAGTATTTGGAAAATTGAATTACCCAGTATAAGATTTTTTTAAGACAGATGAGTAGTTAACAGCACCCCATTACTTCTACTTAAATCAATGAAAGAAAGTCTTATGATTTATTTTAGTTTTCATTATTCCTTTCTTCTTGGAATACCCATCTTTACCACCTCTGAAGATCTATCTCTTGTTTCTGCTTTTATTATTCAATCTTCTTAATTTAAATTTTTCCTCTTCTTTAATATCAAACCTTTGATGAAAGCAAGGACCATAATTGACTGATATTTACATACCTGTGTTTACTAATAGGTAACAACACAGTAAATATCAAAATATGAACACAGCATGTAAAACTCTTTAATACTGAGATGCCAAGCATCTAATCCAAATAAAGATGTATCCACAATTCACATTTTCACAGCCAATGCTCCATATTAATAAATACAGATCCGAAATGTGTTTTTAATAATTTTGCTTAAAAGTATCATTTTCTCTTTTCATTTTTTAGAGCCCTTTTTTTGTTTTGTTTTATTTTCATCATTTTTACACATTAAAAAGTTCATAGATACTAGTGGCTTAGAATGTCATTAAACTAGTTCAGATAATAAAGACCAGTCAGAACTAACACACTAAATGAATGAAAACTAGAGCCAAATTTAGAACCCGTCTCCTCTTCACCAGTAACCAGATTAAAAAAAAAAAAAAAGATTGTATTATTGTTCACAGCGATTGCTGTTCTGCTCTAATGTGGTTCATATATTTCTGCCTAACACCATGTGTAGTCACTGACTCTCTGGAGGAGAATATACTTCCCCATCCCACTGCTGTCAGGTTTGAGCATGTAACCTACTTACTTAGTGTATTAATCAGCTCGGGCTGCCACAACAAAATACCCAGACTGGGAGGCTGAAACAACAGAAATGTATTTTCTCACAGTTCAGGAGGCTAGAAATCCAAGATCAAGGTTGGATTTCCTTTTTTTTTTTTTTTTTTAAGGTTGGATTTCCGATGAGACTTTTCTTTCTGGCTTGCAGACAGCTGTCTGTACGGCCTTTCCTCAGCATCTTTCTTCTCCCTCTCTTCCTGTAAGGACACCCACCAATCATAGTGGAATGGAGCCCCCACATTTGTGACTATTAACCTCAATCACCTCCCTAAAGCCCCTATTTCTAAACACAACCATGCTGGGAGTTAGGGATTCAATATTTTGGGGGAAGAGGGGCACAATTTAGTCCTTAACAGTTGGGATAATGAAATCTGAATGAAGGTAATACTTGCAAATTCTGAGTAAAAGATTGAAGAGCCGTTACAATACTACTTCTGGCACTGAATGCAGCAGTTGGCTTTTGCTCACAAATAATGATAGGATTATATTGCTAAGGTGCTCCATGTAAAATTATTCCTTAAGGCCATTATGGAAATGTTAGGATATCCAGGCATTGGTTTATTATCTACTATATAGTTGGTCATAACAAATGTATTGACAGATGTGGCCAGCTGAGTCAAATTTGATGGTATCATGTGGTTAGCTATTCAGCAGCAGCTGATAATTTTTTAGAATCTACTGTTTTCATTTCGTTTTGTTCCCATATGAAACTGCCCAAACTTCCTAATGTGTCTGGTTTGTGTAGAGTTATCTTCCATAAATGTCATTGATTCTAAAATGGAAAAAAAAAAAAAGATTGAAGAGTCAATTCATGGTTCTACTACAGCTCCCTTCTCTGCCATTAGGCCAGCATGTACTTAGGAGCTGCTGCCTCTTCACTCTGAACTCTGGATTAAGAAGGAGGTAGAACAAAGAGGTAGACTGTTCATAACTAACATGTAACAAGAAAAAGAAGTAGACATTTTCTCCCACTAAGATTCTGAAACTGTCAGATCTGTTGATGCCACAGCTTAGCTTAGCAAAAACTTTCTGATAAAGGAATTAGTTATCAGAAATAGAAAACTGTTTTTTAAACCATTTGGCTTTTGCTTTGGGGTCAGGCTTTAGGCTGCAGAAATTTATTATTAGAGGCTGAAGGAACTCCAGAGACAAACAATTTGGTAAAACTGATACCTGAAGGTACTTAAAAGGCAATTGATTAAGCAAATGGGCTCATGGACTATCTTTCTCAACCATTATTACCTGCATTTGAAAATAGTGCTATGAGAGAAAGATAAGAAAGATAAAACAAGAAAGAAATATAAGGTATAAAGGGATTGGTCATTGAGCAAGGAATGTTAAAAAAGAAGAGAGAAAAATCCAGAAATTCTGGGGCATAGAGGATTAAAAGATGTTGCATATTTCTCCTATCCAACTGATAAGAGATAATTTGAGACACGTTTTGAGTGACAAAGGCCAATTAGAATTTAGCCTTTGATTTAAAAAAAATTAAGAGTGTAGCCTCCATAATCTTGTTGAAATCAATTAAGTGAGCAACAGCCAGTAATTCTTTCCAGTTGGGCAAAAGGGCTCAGAAAAAAAGAAACTAATGATGTACCTCTTATGATAAAGCTTGGAAATTTAAGTAACCTATAATTTAATTTAGAGATAGAGTTGCATATGGAAAAGGATCATGGATGCAACTATAGGAAATTAAGTTTACTGTAATAAAATTAATATTTACACAAGTTCATTACAGTTTTAAAGAATTATACTACCAACAGAGCCACCATTCTGGATTAAAAGAGACTAGGATCATTTGATTTTACATTTTGGCCTGCCAATATTCTATAAACGGAGAAGAGGCTGGTAAAGTGTCCTACCCCCACAGAGGATATATTCCCCATGCCCTATATGCCTGCTCCAGATTTCTTCCAGGAAAATAAAGAAAAATAAATAATCTCCCAGAGGTTGTCATCAAGCACTGTGGGAAACACTGGATAGGGGAGATACTGCTAGGAACACCACCAGCAAGACATCACAATGATCAGATCTACTCTGAGCATTCTAGTCTACTATTTCATGAATGGAAGCCTATGAGTCGTATGTGTGTGTGTATGAAAGAAAGAAAGAGTGAGAGAGAGGAAGAAAGAGAGAGAGAGATGTTGGGAGGGAGAGAGAGAGCAATTATTCAAAAAACAGACTTTTTTATTCTTTCACAACTTCACAATATGGTTTATAGCATGTTCTACTTTTCTGACACTTCTATTTTACATGTGTTGTGGTAGATTTGTTTAAAGTCATTCAACCTTTTACCTCTTCCTCTTCTCTTACCCTCTTCCAACTCAGCCTATTTCCCTCAAACTCATGCTTACACACACATCTTTTAGTAACAGAGAAGAGAGCACTGGGTTTCCAGTTTCTACAGTACAGCTAGCAGCTAATAGGGCAAGTAGACAATGACCTCCGTGTAGAAATACCAAGAAGAGACCGTGTAGAACTCTCTGTCCAAACACAAAGAAACTCTTCTTAATCCTCCCATAGTACATCTTTTTCTTTTTTTAGTATTTAATACCTGTTTGTTTTCCAGTTGTCTCAAAATAATATTTGAATGGCATGGGAATACTTTTTCCCATTTGTATTATACATTTAAATCTTTGTTAAGGGCACCTTGGGGGTTTAGTCAGTGAAGCATCTGCCTTTGGCTCAGGTTATGATCCCAGTGTCCTGGAATTGGTCCCCTCATTGGGCTCCCTGCTCAGTGGGGAGCCTACAACTCCCACTCTTCCCGGCTCATGCTCTCTCTCACTCACTCTCAAATAAATAAATAAAATCTTAAAAAATAAATTTTTGTAAATATATTTTATAAATATTCTAATTGAAATAAAAAAAATATCCCAGTGTTTCTCAAGAGAGCAGGGCATCTGGCTTGCAGGTAGGCCTTTTTGTTCCCATGAGGTGAAAGAGTGATTTAAAAATGGATGATATCGACAAGAGCAAGAGGATTTTTGTCCAGAAGTGTAAAAAGTGCCATAACATGGAAAAAGGAGGCAAGCACAAGACTGGGCCAAATCTCCATCGTTTATTTGGGCAAAAGACAGGTCAGGCCTCTGGATTTTCTTAACCTGGATGCCAACAAGAACAAAAGCATTACCTGAGTAGAGAAGACACTGATGGAGTATTTGGAGAATCCCAGAAAGTACATCCCTGGAAAAAAATGGTCTTTGCTGACATTGAGGAGACAGGGGAAAACACAGACTTAGTAGCTTACCTTGAAAAAGCTGTTAAAGGAAGTAATAGTTGATCACTGCTTTATGTATTACAAAACAAAAATGTCTCATGACTTTTTTCATGTGTACCATATTTTTTAAAAAATTATCTCTTTATTTCTTTGAGAGAGTGTGTGTGTGCAAGAGAGAAAGTATGGGCAGGGGGAGAGGCAGAGGGAGAGGGAGAAGCAGACTTCTCACTAAGCAGGGAGCCTAACATCAGGCTGGATCCCAGGACCCCAGGATCATGACCTGAGCCGAAGCTTCTGCAGACACTTCACTGACTGAGCCACCCAGGTGCCCCTCATGTGTACCATATTTAAATTGACCGCATACATCAGAATTCAGATCATGAATCCCTGATAGAATATTTCTTTTGGACAGTCCTGATTTAAATAAGTTTGGCCTGTGGTTAAAAGAATATGACCAGCTTTTTGAACTTTGATAGTCATTCTGGTTCAGCAAGTACTGTCACTCTTTTCCCCTTCTAAAAATATGATTGTAAGTGATTCATAATGTTCAACTTTTCACAGAATTGATAAAAGCTATGTCTAAACCTGTAAGAGATTGGTCTTATATTTAGATGTATATAACTGGTTATATGAACTATGGCAATATAATTAAAATTCCCTGCCTCTAAAATGTTGCCTTTTCCTTAATGTAAGGCATTGTAGTGTGGTTCATGTATAATATTAAATAAAAAAAATATATTTAGCACTTCTCATATTTTATAGGTGATCTGTAAGTTCAGATTCTTTTAAAAATCAGTGTAACAAGATATACCAGCATTAGAAGGCTTAAAGTAGAGGAGATACATCATTAGTACAAATTTGTAAATTATGCAGTAAGACTTAAGAAAATTAAAAACAAAATCACAAAAATAATGCTCTTCTATATAGTGTTTGTTCTTTATTGGTTCCTTTAATTTGACATAGTGGTGTTTCATTTGCTGTACTATTGAAGTGGTTTCTTAGTACAATGATGAAATATATTTAATATTACAGAACATTTATCTGCTAGATATCACACTGCTGAAGTTACACTTAGGGGTAATATTAAGGAGTCTATTTCTCTACAATGTGAAAACTAATGGGAGTTCAAAGAGTAAAAGCCATATTACATCCCAGTTCTCTGTTACACTAAGCTCGTCTGAGAATTATTTTTCAACTACGTATTGAGTAAGTTGTTTATTGTTAGGGGCCTCTGTTGAAGAGGTGAGGAGTGGTTGTAATTGAAGGTGTTTATCTTGGAAGGTTCTGGGAGATTGGGAAAGAAGAGGTCCCAGCACTGAGCCAGTGGGAATGGAATTCAGTGATTGGAAGGTAGCACGATGGGAAATAAGATACAATGAAGAAGACAAAGCCAACAGAAGCAGAGACATAGAACAAGCTTTAAACAATTGATAGGGAAAAAAAAATCTAGCCTATTGTACTGATGTGCCTAAGCAATATAGTTGCAAAATTACAAAAGGTAGGCAGCTCATTTAGAGATCACACAGGGATTTTAAGTGATAAGTAGCAGAGTCAAATTCAATAAAGAAAAAAAAAAAAAACAGCCTGCATTTTACCTTACAATTAGTTTCAAGTTTGAATCAGATACTCATCCTATGATATAAAGCAAAAAAATCACATACTTTAATTCAAGTTAATAAATATTTACTGATAACTTTTTATATACATGTGGAAAATAATAGTAACTGAAAGAATAAGACAGACTCTGACTTTCAGAAACTTGCAAACCAATTTCCAGGGATATAATAAAGGTTGAGAAAGGTAAAAACATATTTTAAGCAAATGCCACAATAGAGATACAAAGTGAGCAGTACAGTGATCTATTGGATCTATCGGAGGAAGCCAATATACTTAGTTGGAACCCAAAAGCTTTTCTTAAAAGATATGGCATTTGATACGGTCAATAAAAGAGGAAAAAATATTAAAAATAGGAAATGGTGTATACATATTCCATGCAGGGAAAAATGTTTAGACCATATCTCAGAAATAGAAAAGCACAGGATTTATTTGTTCTGATTTGTCAAAATAATAATTATATATATGCATTCATATGCATATATAATTATCATTATATGTATTATATAAATATATATACTACATATGCATCATATGTACACACACACACACAAACTGAAGAAAGACTGACAAAATAGATTGAGATTCATGATGTTTTTTTCCCCTCATTACCTTTTCCTAAGCTAATAATAATAAACTCTACTCTCTTGAACACATAAAACAGATTTGGTAAAAAAAAAAAATTCACTCCACTTATTACAGTGATTGTACATTTATTCTTTTTTCCATTCAACCAACCAAAAGACATCAAGTACTTGCCATAAAATAGGAAATACATAGTGTTGACATGAATAAATAAAATCTCTAGCTTCACTGAACTTATACTCTAATGAGGGAAATAGAATAACTTGTGATGGAGAGAATAGGGGTATTGGAAAAATTATACAAAAGTCTTTCTGAGGAAATAACATTTAAATGGCAAACTGAAAAATACAAGGAGTCACTTATGGCAAAAGCCAAGGAAAGAACTGCCTAGTTGTGAGTGTGAGGACATTCTGTGGCAAATCACAGGCAACAATAACCCTGGTAAACTGATTACAAAAGTGGTTGCAGTGCTCCCCTCTCCCTGTCTCTGTGTGTTGTGATATTATATTCCAACTCTTTCTATCATGTGGTGGAACCTATTTCCCCTTCATGTGAATAGGAACTAGCTTTACAACATCCATTGGCCAAGAGAATATGGCACAAGTGACTTTGTGTCAGTTCCTGTGTCAGGCTTTGACACCTTACTCATGTTCTTGGGAATCTTGGTACTTCCATGAGAACAAGCCCGAAGTATCTTATTGGAGGATAAAAATTCTGGGGAACTTAGTTGATTCAGTTTTTTGGCCACAGATATGGGCCAAGATCAGCTGAGCTGAGCTGCAACTGACCTGTTAGAAGACCATGAATATGATGGAGTAGGCATGTTAGCTAGATAATGAACTGAAGACAAGATGGTGGTAACAGTGGTTTGTGCTTTCCCAGGATTATCAGATCAAGAACAGCAGATGCAGAAAGCATGAGCTCCCTTTCCAGTCTGTCGTCCTAAAATAACCTATAGCTTCATTATAACATGTTTACCTTGTGGTTTCAGCACACACACACACACACACACACACACACAGCCCATGGGTGAAAATGGGCATGATGGTTCCAGCAAGAATCTTGTAGGGCTCAAAGCTCACCCGGAAACAACCTCAGTGGGAGATTGCCCTACCTATGACCTGTGCATGAAAATGAAAGAGAAGGCACTTCAAAGCCTGGTGCACTTGACCCCTCGAGGTCATCCTCAGCTCCCATCTAGAGAGGGTATTGACCTTAACAAATGGCTTTGTGCTCACTACTTTCATTCTGGCTGTCTTTATTGAAAACTGATCCTCACATAAATCTTTGTAAGGAATCCAAGAAGCCAGGTCTCCATTCACACAATGTAGGATCTCCCACTGGTAACAGATGCTTGATTGAGCCCAGGCAGTATCAGTCAAGCCTGGTCCAGATCAAGAGAACCAGAGAACCAACCTGTGCAATCTTGAGTGAAAATAAATTGCTGTTTAAGCTACTAAAATTTTTTTAAAGATTTATTTATGTATTTATTCATGATAGATACACAGAGAGAGGCAGAGATACAGGTAGAGGGAGAAGCAGGCTCCTCACAAGGAGCCCAATGTAGGACTTAATCTTGGGACTGACTGGGACCATGCTTGGGCCAAAGGCAGATGCTCAACCACTGAGCCACCCAGGCATCCCAAAGGCATTAAATATTAAGATGATTTATTATTCAGCAACTGATATTTGCCATAGTCTCTTCTGCAAGAAAATATATTTAATTTTACATTTCAAAATTTTTCAAGTTGGTTCAGATGCTAGCATTAATGACTTAAACATTTTCTGCTAGTATATTGTTTTGTTGTTGTTGTTGTTTGTTTTTATCCTTAGACTGATACTCTGATAAGATAATTGCTACTTTTCAAAACATCATGTCTTTATACAACAGTTTCCAAGATAGGAAGAAATAACATTTCTTCTCCTCATTTCTATTTTGTTCAGGAAGAAAAAAATATATATATCCTACTCAGAAGTCCCTCAGTATATTTCTTAAAACCTTGTTGGCCAAGACTGGATTACTCAGTTCTAATGCATTACATATATAAAAGGAATTGGAAAGAAATTGACAGACTTGGCTTATTATGATTTGTTCCATGGACAGGTTACCATCTCAAACAACAGTAAACATCCAAAAATTAAAGAAGGTAAAGAAAGCTAACAGCTAAACTATGAAGAACAAAGGGGGAAAAGTAACTTTAAAAAAAGTTTCTGTTAATTATCTCATAGGCAGCATATCTGAAAAAGTACAGAGAATAGAGAAAATCAGTTACGATGGTCTTGGAGAAGGGGGACAGGGTCCATTCATACAAGGGGCCAAGGTAGAGATTTTGGAATTTTTAAGTGGGAGGGAAAGTTACAGCAGCATTTAAAGTGAGTGAGGAATGGATCTTAGGTGAATAATCTACGAGAGTAGGAACAAAGAAGAATTGGGAGGATATTTTCCTAAGTCCAAGTGAAAGAATAGGACTAGTGTGACTCAGATTAGAGTAAAAGTATAAACAGAAAACATAAATGAAGTCAGGATGAGTTGGAACAGAAGTGGATGGATTCTTGCTTATTTTAGGGGCAGACTTACTGATAAAGTACCTTCTGTGAAGGAAATAGAGCACTGAAGATTGGTTCCAATGTTTCTGTGTCACTGCAGTTCATGGCCTGGTCATTTCCTAAAACATATAACAACTGGTGTGAGGTATGGAAGACAGAATGAATGTTTCAAATATTTTAAGTTTAAAATATCTATTAGACATTTAAGTGGAAATAGTCAGAAAGTGATTAAACACATTTATATCTGCTAAGGATTTAGGAATGGAAATAGACATATGACCGAGCAATTCCATAATATATATATATCCCAGAAATTGAAAGCAGACCTTTGAGCAGACATTTGTACACCAATATTTATAGCAGCATTATTTGTAGTATCCTAAAGGTGAAAACAAGCTACATGTACTTCATAGAGTAAATGGATAAACAAAATGTGGTATAGACATAAAATGGAATATTATTCAGCCTTAAAAATTAATGAAATTCTGATACATGATACAATATAGGTAAACTTTGAAGTCATTATGTTAAGTAAAATAAACCAAAAACAGAAAGACAAATACTGTATGATTCCACTGACACGAAGAACCTATAATAGTTAAATTTGTAGAGACATAAAGTAGAATAGTGATTATCAGGTTCCTTGAGGAAGGAGGAATGAGGAATTATTATTTAATGGATATAAATTTTCAGCTTCAGAAAATGAAAAAGTTTTAGAGATGTTTGGTGGTGATAGTTGTTCAACAATCTGAACGTAATGAATGCCACTGAACTGTACACTTAAAATAAGTAAAATGGGGGATCCCTGGGTGGCGCAGTGGTTTGGCGCCTGCCTTTGGCCCAGGGCGCGATCCTGGAGACCCGGGATCGAATCCCACGTCGGGCTCCCGGTGCATGGAGCCTGCTTCTCCCTCTGCCTATGTCTCTGCCTCTCTCTCTCTCTCTCTCTCTCTCTCTCTCTCTGTGACTATCATAAATAAATAAAAATTAAAAAAAAAATTAAAAAAAAAAAAAACTTGTTTTAAAAAAAAAAAAATAAGTAAAATGGTAAATTTTATGTGCGTTTATTTCATTTTTTAAAGATCTATTTATTTATTTGCAAGAAAGAGACAGAGAGCACAAGTGGGAGGGACAGAAGGAGAAGGAGAAAGAATCCTATCAAGTTCTGTGCTGAATGTGGAGCCTGCCTTGGGGCTAAATCTCACAACCCAGAGATCATGATCTGAATGGAACCCAAGGATCCCTGGGTGGTGCAGCGGTTTGGCGCCTGCCTTTGGCCCAGGGCGCGATCCTGGAGACCCGGGATTGAATCCCACATCAGGCTCCCGGTGCATGGAGCCTGCTTCTCCCTCTGCCTGTGTCTCTGCCTCTCTCTCTCTCTCTCTCTCTCTCTCTCGTGTGTGTGACTATCATAAAATAAAATAAAAATTAAAAAAATATATATATATGAATGGAACCCAAGAATTTCACCACTCAGGTGTCCTGTGTGTGTATTTTAGCACAAAAGCAAGTAACTGCATAAACTGACATGAGACATTTTGTATTTGATATTGTTTCCACCTTACTCTTTCTAAGTTGAAGTAAGCAGCACTACCACTAAATGCCTATTGCAAAATAGACTCAACTTTTTTTCTTTCTGAGAGGAGTCCCATATTAAAATGTAATATTATTAGTTTTATTAGAACTAACACATGTGGATATATCATGAGTCAAACAATACAAAAAAATAAGATAAAACTGTCAAAGTTCTTGAAATCTAAAAGTTCTCCAGAAAAAAAATAGAATTTGGGCTTTTTCCTCTTCCTATATTCCTTTAGTGTTGATTCATCGAGTTACTGAATCTTATTGATTTTATTTCCACAATATTCATTTTGTTCTGTATTCCTTTTCTTTTTTTTTCATGTTTTAAAACTTTTTATTTGCATATGTAAAAACTGTGCATTGCAATAATTAAAATTCTTTGAATAAAAAAATGGCACTGATTAAACTGTGACTTTTTTTTTAGATCAAAACATTTATTTTTTTGTTACAAAAACAAAAAAAAATCCAAACAGGTAATGAAATAAACATATTTTTAGTGTCTCATCCTGGCTTCTCTGTTCTAGAATTTAATAAACATTTCACGTTTAGTTTGCTTCAACTCTTCTTCTGGATGCTATGAGATCTCCATCTTACAACCATGTTTCTCTAGTTCAGCTTGTAACTGATTGGAGAAGTCATCCTCTACATTGTCATCATCCCAATTATCCTTCCAGACAAGCCTGAAGGATGCCATGGACCAGTTTTGTTTTTACACTAGGTTCCACCCAGCTTCTTCCTCCACCAGTGACTGCGCAAACTGGAGTTTGCTTGTGTGTTGGCTTCTACATTTCTTCTCTAATTTCATTTGAATCACAGCTCTCCATGAAAGCATTGAAGTTATCTCATGGAATTATTGAGAATTATTAGTTTAAAGGCCTAAAGTGTCTAGGATAACAAATGTGTAATGCATCACCATATCTGTAATGCCTAAAATAACTCCAATCATGTCACAGTTGTGTAATAAATATGTGTTTAAATAAATGAACTACTCTGTGGTCCTACTTCCTTGTTCTTTCTTGTTCTATCTTCCTTCATCCTTTCAAATTGAGTTTTGTATGTGATGGATAAGGGAAAAAAAGGAAGGAAATGAAAAAAAACATATTATGGAAAAGTCTTAAGAACCCAGGTGAGAGTTAGCAATAAATGGGGCCTTGCTGAAAAATACATGAAGCACTTGGGTGGAAACACACACTCTAAAAACAGAACAAAATCTCAGACTACATTAAGAGAAACAGATTTTCCTAAATATGAAAAGTAATAGTTTCCCTTCACTCTACTCTGTGCTAATAAAATTACCCAGATTCTTTTATTCAATTTTGGACAACATGTTTGGAGAGAAGCATTGACAAAATTCCTGAATTGAATGGAGTTGGATGTATTTGCTCAGTTCCAATTGAATTTGACAAGCAGGAAAGTGATGTTTGCAGAGCAGATAAAGAATATTTGAAGTCCAGAAGAGTTGATTACACAGATGACCCCAAGAACCAAGGTGAATGAGGCTGTACATATGAGATGCACCTTTCTTTTGCACTTTCAAAACTGGAATATTGCTTTGATTGTTCTGACAAACACAATCATCCCCAACGGTCTTTAAAAATTCCTATTAGGATTCATAAGATCTTGGAGTCTGGTGAGTGATTATTGGTATCTTGTGATCATTTTCCTGGCAATTCTACAACCCTTACTCACCTCCTCCAGCCATGTGTCCCCATTCAAAGTCGCATGCTTCTTGCTTGAAAAATCAGTTAATAACTTGCCTTCCTACAACCAGCTATTTGTAAACTTCTTTATCTAATATTATTTATAATTCATTCACACAGAAATTATAAAGTACCTGGACATTTTCTAAAGTAAAACTAAGAATTTTTGTAATCTTATCAAGGTAAGTTCTCATCTTTTTTTTTTTTTTTTAAGATTTTGTTTATTTCACAGAAAGAGAGAGCACAAGCAGGAGGAGTGGCAGGCAGAGGGACACGGAGAGGAGAAGTCTCCCAATGCAGGACTCAACCCCAGTACCCTAGCGATATGGGAGAGCTTGGTTTTGGTCTCATGGAATCAAAGAATGAATCTCAGGGACAACAGCAAGTGAGCAAATGATAGAAGTTTATTAAGCAGATATACAGAGAAAGCTTTCAAAAGTGAGAAGGGTCCTAACATGGTTGCCACTGAGGGCTTTTATGGTCAGTCTTTTATAGGAAACTGACCAGGGAACTTGGTAACTGCCTTGTTAATATCAGATTAGATTGTAAATATCATGTCTATATTTAGAACAAACATGGTGGACTTGTAACTATCATAATAACAAATAAGATGTTCTTGTAAATTTCATGAGCCCAAACAAGGTGTTCCCTCCTCTTTGGTTAATATCTCCTCCATAATGCTTCTCCACATCTGGGATTTCTGTGAGGCTAGTCAGGCCTTTAGATTCTTGTGCCATCTTGGTTTGAGCAGGGATTATTGATAACACCTTAAGGACATATTTCTTTGTAGTCTGGTGAGTTTCTGTGATTACTTAGTGGCCATTAAAGGGGGATATTCCCTAACATTTTGGAGCTAGGGAGGCAGGTTTTTTTGTTGGTGGTGTTATTTTTACTGTCTTAGCTCTGTTTTCTTGAGATGGATAGAAGCCTGACTCTGGGGCCTTTCCCTGCCTAGCCTTGTCTACCCCTAATTCATTCCTACATCACTAGGATCATGACCTAGGCCAAAGGCAGATGCTCAACCAACTGAGCCATCCAGATGTCTGGTAAATGATAGTCTTAACAAACTTTCTGATAAATAATATCTGCTATAATATATGTTTGACTCTTGAGATACAAATTTTATTTTATTTTATAATTTTTTTTTTGAGATACAAATTTTAAGAGACACATGAACAAATTAGAATGTGTCTGGAGGGGAAGAAAGTGATGCTGAAGTGTCTGGAAGATGAGGTATAAAAGAGATGACTGATAGGTTGGGAATATTTACCTTGAAAAAAGTCATATCTAAATAGCATTAATAGCAGTATTCAAATATTTGAATGGCTATCACATAGAAGAGTCAGTAAATCCACTATTACTTCCAAGTAACATACTAAGAATAATGATTAAAAGTTATAAAAGAAGATGAATTTGGCTCAGAATGAGGACTGCATTTTTAATAATTATGATTCTGCTAAAGTAGAGCATTTAACCTTACGAAGGAGTTCACCAGAAGTTCAAAATTTTAACTTTTGACCAGATTACTATATATGCAAAATTATGAAGAACAGATTTTAAAGGGATTATAAAAAGGATTTCGGGGCATGCTTTATTATGTATTTTATTCTTACAATCACTCCCTGAAGTAAATATTATTTCTATTTTATGTAGAGAAAGTGGGACATAGATTTTAAGTAACTAGATAAGCCTATACTGGTCACAAGCAGTAGAATTTGGTTTCCAGTAGGATTTGATTCTCTGTGACCATAAAGCCCTACCTTTAAATGCCATATTTACAGCACTGGAAAACAGAAAAAAAAACAGAAAGAATTTATCAATAGCTGTTTCCTCTGAGTGGTAAAATTTGAAACAAAACAAAATAAAAATAAAATAAATAAATAAAACTTTATTCATCTGTATTTTTTAAAGCTTTCCATAACAAAAATTTATTATCTTAAAATTATGACTATTGTGTCTTTTAAAGCAAAAATGGGAAAATATTTTCAATTAATTTATAATTGCACACATTTTTTATTTCAGGAATCTCTCCTCCAAATATGTAATTTTTACCTTTTATTTTGAATTCATTTAAACCAAGACAAAAATAGTAAGACTCAATCAAAAAGCTTTATACCAAGAACTTCCATTATTATATTTATCTTTTCTCTCTTCTGTATGTGTGTATGTTTGTGTATTCATAATGTTACTTCTCAAATTCTACTCCAACACCACAGGATTCATTGTAGCCTTCCACGTTTCTATATTTATAACTTCCTAATGCAATACTAAAAAAATATGGTTCCCATTTTTAACAACTATTTATTTGCTCAATAATTCTGTACGTGACTGATATACCCATCACAAATGCTGCCTCCTTAGTTCTATCCTATGGCCAGCACTGTACCAGTTTCCACCTCAGTCAGGGCCCTGTCCCATCTATCCTACTACAGAGAAGAGCAGTGCCCACCAACTTCTCAAACTAGCCAGAGGCAAGGAAGTAGGAAAGACGAAAGGGAGACTATTCCCAGGATCCCCATTTTTTTTTTAACATTTCATATATTCTGTTCTTTTAAAAATCCTCTTTTCAAAGTGTGTATTATTCACATGCTGGATCTTTGGTCTTCAGGCTTTGAAAATAAAATGATCACTTCTCTTACAATTCTTACCTCTTCTGTACTTTTCTTTTGCATTCTTATAGGATTTTTTTTTCTTCTAGGATTTTTTAAATGTATACTTGACACCCATAATTTGATTCTCTGAAGTTTCAATTATGTTCTCTATTGGCTTCAATATTGAATTTTAATGTTGCTATTGCATTGTAGTTACCTTGCAGGACTTCCTTATATTAGCCCTGGTTTCAATAGAATGAAGCTTTTGTCCTTGTACCTTATTCTATTCTCCAATTTTGATTTTATCTCACTTGAACTCATGGGTCCTTATCACTATTCAGAAGTCTAAGTAGCTATTCTCCTTTTTTATTTGCAATTATAATCAGAAGCATGATCTCTTTTTGGTGTTTTTTTCTTTTTTATGTTTAGTAAATTTTATATATCCCATGCCCTATTTATTTGCTTCCTTACCATTTATTGAAGAGTTTTATCTAAATGTGATTTCTTTTTTTAAGAGACAAGATGAGGATTACTTATCTCTGTTCATGATGCACTTGGGAATTCTAACATTTTCTCTTTCACATATACTGCCAGAGAGTAGAGCAATTTGTAGAGCTTCAGTCCCAATTTCCAGTGACTGGCAGACATTCTTCTCATGAAGATCTGCTATTTTGATAGTAGAAAAAGAAACTTCATCTTCTTCGGTTGCCTGGAAATGACATTTAGCTCAAGTGTAGTAAGTGAAAAGTCACATTTTCTTGCATGCACTGTTTTTTGCTTTTTCTTTGCCTCTGCTCCTGACTAGTTGTCTAGAGACAGCACTGGGGAGGTGGTGATGGATTGCATAGGCTTTCAAAAGCCCACTGAGCACACTTCTTCCCAATTTCATGTGCATGGATGACTTATTGGCTACTTGAAAGGTATAACTGTAGGGATGTTTACAATATGAAAATATGTAAACACTAGAAAGGAGGGTTTATCTTTCTGGAAAGCCAGTTGTAAAACATTCTCCAAGATGCCACTGGACCAATGCCTATTTTTACCTTCTATTAAGACAAACAAATGTTTGTGTATAAGAGAGTTTATCTTCTGAAATATGCAAGGTGAAGTTTTCACTTCATCTTCATCAAATGACAGAACTGAAAATTTCTCACCAATTCAATCGCTTAACTGTGAATCTTAGTTTATGTGTCATTATAATCATGAAGACTTTTTTTTTTTTTCCCAAGAAAAAGCTGAGAGGGTAGAGAGTGGTAGTGAATTTAAAGAATATTTTTTTCTGGGATTTCTAGCCTAGCATCATTTTTAACCTGAAAGTTCCATAAAAACAAATATTTAAATGGTTTTCTTTCTGTAATTTATTTCCAAAGAGGAAATGATTTGTTATAATTGTTCTTGATCTAAATATAAATATAGGAGTGTTACTATGTAAATTAAGCTTGCATTTGTAGGTGAAAAGAAGCTGGTTGTTGTGAACATTATATATGCTATTTATTCTCTTTTACTTTTTCACTTTTTAATATTGGAAGCTTCTGGATATTGAAGACAACTTAAAAGCCTATTTATTTTTTAGCTTTCAAGACATGATTAACACCCATAATCCTATTCCTTCTAAATAATACAAGAATCCATTCATTATCAAATATTTATTGAATGTCTAATGTTATCCAGACTCTTATCTTAGTAATAGGGTAGGGATATAACAGACACTCTGGCCTTCATATAGTTATTCTGTTCAGGAGTTTTCAGTTTAGATCATTATTTACCTTGTTTCATTTTGTACAAATGGCTTTACTTTACTTTTTTATCTATCTTTCTTCAAAACCTGATTCTGCTGATAGCATTTTGTTATTGACAATACTTTTCAGCGTTTACATCCTATCTTGCTTTAGGCAAAGGCAATAAAGAAAGCATCGGCTGAAGCATCTTAAAAATATGAAGGAGAACCTTTCCCCAAGTATTT
This sequence comes from Nyctereutes procyonoides, assembly GCF_905146905.1. Lineage (NCBI taxonomy): Eukaryota > Metazoa > Chordata > Mammalia > Carnivora > Canidae > Nyctereutes > Nyctereutes procyonoides. Next base: position 14,126,852 of record NW_026575047.1, on the reverse strand, counting down.
TTGTCATGCAATTTGCCTCTCCATAAACATACTTCTTTTGAAAATAAATGTAACAGGCAGCATGTACACATAGATCTGTTATTTACTTTTATTTACATCAAAAAGGACAAAAATATGTGCAAAGTTTAAGTATCAGTTTCTTTTCCAATTTGTTGTTTTGCAAGGATCTTTGGTTATTGTCATTGAGCTCTGAGTCATTTTTTGAAGTCAATATTGTTACTGGCTACCATGGAGGATCTTCATATGGTATTCTGTATTTCTGGAGTAGAGTGTGTGTGTGTTTAATTACTGAAACATAAAAACAGAAGCAAAAATTTTTATTTTCCTATAGCTAATACTGTTTTTTAAAGATTAGCTGTTTGTAAAATAAAACCATTCTCTGATGCCACTGTGATTTCAGCACACTCTAAAACCTTTTCCTTCTAAACATTAGAAAATCCAATGCATGTGATCCTTCAAAAATAAACCCAAAATAAAAGTAAAATCCCTAGGTGTCATGAAAGAAGAGAAAACCCAACAGCAGATCTGTGAGTTTGTGGGCTGACAACACAGGGCCACCAGACAGCATGGGAGAGGGTAGAGAATGGGATGAGATGAAAATCTAAATTCTAAGGGAACAGATTAGACTTTATGACTGTGATGTACAGTAGAAATCAAGATCTTGGCATAGAAGTAGGACTTTTGAAATATTGGACCTTCAAAAAAAAAGGAGAATTAGCAAAACTTTGTTTCAGGGAGGTGGCACAAAGTTCATCTTTTCCAAATTCTAGGTATACAAATAAAAATATATTGTAAGAAACAAAGAAATAAACTTTTTTTTTCTTTTTTGTTAAGTATGAGATTTAAGGCTAACTTCTAAAGTTAAGTTAGTTAAGGAAAGTATCAGAGAGAAATTTAACATAAAATTCAACCAGACAGTGGTGTCTCTAAGGCATTTGGCTGAAAAAAACAAAACAACACAACAACTACAAAAATCTGTGAAAGAACATATTCACAACTGAGTCACATTTTGTTCCCCCATGGAAAAGAAATACCTGTCAAAATGAGTTCACATTAAAAACTTACAAACCAGCATGAGCTTGAATCAGTAAGGCAATAAATAAGAAAATTACCTCTGCGATTTTGAAAATCCTAAGATAATGGTACAATATTAAAATGATTATAAAATATATTTTGCATCTCACCACTTCTTATAACCATCTACAGTCCATGCGAGGCAACTACCACCTCCTACCTCAATTTTACAAAGTCTAAATCTGGTTGTCACTTAACAGAAGTGCCCAATGAAGTTTTCTCACCACAGCAGATAAAGAGAACTTGCAAAAACATAAGTCAGTTAGCCCCTTTGCTCAGACCTCGCACTCATTAGTCTTCTAGTTCACAAAGCTCATTTTTTTGCAAGAGCTCAAAATGTCCAACAGAATATGCTCCACACAGCTTGTGTCCCTGATCTCATCTCCTGTTTGTCTTCCCTTTGACCCCATCCCTCAGGCCATCCTGGATTCCTCTCTGTCCTTTGCATACATGAAGCATCCTCTTGCTTCAGAATCTTTGAATTCACTTTCTACTGGAACACTCTCGTATAATCTCTCCTAATTCCTCCAAATATCTACTCAAATGTCCTCTTCTCAGTGAGTCATCTGTTGCTATCCAATCCAAAGCAGCACTGCCCAAAATTCTGTATCTTATACTTAATTATTTTTCCCATCGTCTGCCTCCTAAAAATCTAAATTTAATGAAGACAGAGATTGATTGATTGATTTTTGTTTTAAATATGTTTCTTCATGGCTATTTGGTAGAACCAAGAACAAAGCTTAAAATAGCTGTGCTCAATATTCTCAATAAATACACATTGAGACTGTAATTATACAAAATGTATAAATGTACAAAGTAAAAATGTCTACCAACAGCAAACGATTAAAAACTGTCATAAAAAGGAATAGCAAAAAACAAACAAAAAACAAAACAGAATAGCAAAATAAAACTATTATAGCAAACTTAAGGATAATCGATTAAGAAAGGGAAAGCATCATTATAGGGGAAGTTTCACAATTTTATTAAAGGAGATAAAATATCTAAATAAATGTAAATAGATTTTAAAAATTCATAGATAATTTCCATGAGTCCAAAGCATCCATAGAAGGAAAGTTTTCCCCCAAAAAATCTCTGAATTCAGTATAATTCTAACCAATATGCATCAGGATTTTTACAGAGTTATCTAAATCAATCTTAAAATCAATATGGATGATAACAATACCAAGAATGCTAAGAAATATTTCAGTTAGACAAAAAACGATGGGGGGTGGTAAGTAGGCCTGCTCTATGAAATACCGTGTTGTAAATAAATAGTGTTTGAGAATGTGGTATTTGGGCAGAGTTAAAAAAAATAAAGTCATAGAAGACAAGAATGAACATAAAAGCATATTAACATATTTTTTTGGAAATAAGTATATGTGGTAGGCAGAAAAGCAGGTCCCCAGAAATGCTATGTCTTAATCTCTGTAATCTGTGAATATGTTTCTCTATGGGCAGAGGGGACGTTGCAGATGGGCTTAAGGATATTGAGATAGGGAGATTGTTCTGGATTATCTGGGTGAGCCCAATGTAATCATAAGGATCCTTATAAGTAAAAGAGGGATGCAGAAGAGTCAGAGGAGATGTGGTGGTAGAAGCAGGATGAGAATGACAAAATCGCTGTTTGGAAGGAGCAAGGCATGCAGGCTGCCTTTGGAACCTGGAATAGGCAAGAAAAAATCTACCCCAGTGACTCAAGAAGGAATGTAGCTCCGTGACATATTGATTTTAGCCCTAGCCCTCTGAGACCCACTTAGGATTCCTGAACTTCAGAATTGTAAGATAATAAATTGGTGTTGTATTAATCACTAACTTTATGGTAGTTTATCATAGGAGCAATAGGAAACTAATAGAGTATACAATAAGAAAAGCCAATAAGGTCAGTAGAAAAGAGTCGAAGCATTCAATAAATTACAGACTTTTTGTGAAAAGCAAGACTTAAAAGATTTTTTTACTTATTTATTGTAGAAAGAGTTTAAGAGAACAGTTAAGGGGAGGAGCAGAGTGAGAGAGAATCCTGAAGCAGACTCCCCACTGAGCATGGAGCCCCACTCTGGGATCAGACCCAGGACCCTGAGATCAAGACCTGAACCAAAATCAAGAATCGGATGTTTAACAGACTGAGCCACGTAGGCGCCCCACTAAAGTATCTTCATGACATCTGGGTATTTCTTAAGCAAGGCACAAAAAGTATAATCCAAAACATTAGCTATTCAGAATCACAGTTATAGAATAAAAGATAACCTCTGTGTGTCCAATCCACCATTTAGAAACATAAAAGTGATAAATGGACTGGGATAAAATGTTTAAGTAAAATTAACAAAATATTATTTTTTAGACTAAAAACGCTGTAAAATGGAGCCAAAAGAACAAATCATATGAACATGAAATTCTCATTTAAAATAAAAACGGACAATGAACATGAAAAGTTGTTCCAACTCAAAATTAATTGGGGACATCAATTTTAAAGTTATGATAAAATAACTTTATCATAACATGATCACAAACTGATAGTATTACAAATAATTGAAGCTAACTTTTTTCATAGGATAAACCCACCTGATCACGATGTATTGTCTTTAAAAAAAATATCCTTCCAAGTGTCTTTTGATATTCATTTGTACTGTACACTGTAGTCAAAGAACAAAGAAGGTTTTTTTTTTATTTTTGGTTAAGACTATTGTTCACATTTCCTGATTCTATGCCTATGTAGTAACAGTTACATAACAGAAGGTTACAGATTCTTGATACAGGAATAATTGCTGATCTTGAAATTACATCCAAACTGTCTCCTCTGCACATCTTGTAAAGGCTTGCCTTTGGACTTTGTCAATAGTATGCATATAGTAGTTTTTCTCTAGGATGTGGTCCTTATATCTAAAACATGAATTTTTGGTGTCCCAGTTGAATTTGAGGGGTGTTAACAAGGTGTTTTTTTTCCTGGCTAAGCTGGAATTCCAGTATCTTCAAACAATGCTTCACATTTAGGATTCTTTTTAAAATCACTCCCATTCCTTGCTAAAACCTGCAAACTCTAGACCCAGCCTTTTTTTAGACAGGACATGGCAGGAGAAAACCTCTAACCCCCATAATTCTTTCTACCACCACCCTTCTTTCTAGTGCCATGTGTCTCAGATTCCAGGTACATCAGCAGCCCTGAATGCTGATCACTGCCTCCTTTGGTCAGTGGGTCCACTTTGGTCTGTGGATCTCCAGCCACCTGCACTGATGTTGGGGAAAAAAATCACCAGGTACAGAGGCAGGCAAATGCAGAGTTTATTTCATAAGCCTTTTTTTTTTTTTTGAGGAATCCTATACTGCCTTCATCCAGTGACTAAAAACAGATGACTTATATATTTGTTCAAGTGTTAGAGTAATTTAGGGGGGACTAACTCCTTGCCAGAATTTGCCAGAAGTCAATTTATGCACTCCTGAAAATTTTTATAGGAACTGTAAGCAAATATTTATTTATATTTAACATGTGTGAAGCTTAGTACTAAGCATGTGGAGATATGATCAACAGCACACACACACTTTCTGTCCCAATGAAATTTGCCAACTAATAATTTAGTACGATGATGGAAATATATATTTATATATATATATATATTCACATACATTTAGTCATTATTGAATTATTTTGTCATTCACTGAGGAACTGTGCCAGTGGTTCCTATGGTTTCTTTCTATTCTTAAAAGAGAATGAATGATGCCAGATATTTTCCTGTCAAGCTCCCTGCCTAGCAAAAGTACTCACAAGAAGTAGGTCCAGAAAAAAAGTGTTATTTGAAAATTAGTCAATTTATATACACATATGTTGTTGTTCTAAATAACTCCCAATAATATATCATCAAATGAAGGATGCAGAACATTTTTAATAAAATTATTTCAGTGTTCAAATGATCAACTATTCCACATCAATAATAACCAACAGCACCATTTCACCAATGCTGACGACCACAGACACAGCCTTTTAAAAATGTTGAGTGTATTTAATTAAACCCACAGCCTTTGCTCAGGAATGAAAGTCGCATTTCATAAGCCAGACATACTGTTTGTTTATTTCACTGACTGGAAGTAGATTATGGGCATTTCAATGAAAGAAAAGTGTTCAATGTAATGCAGAAGAAATTAATCATAAACATGATTCCTATATAAAGTATTCCCACAGAAAATATGGTAAGATTTGCAACTTTTAAAAAATAATATACATATTTCATCTAGGGAACAAAATCAAAATTAATTGAATGGGAATTTCCAAGTTTAGGACTGCAACAGGATCATGACTTAATTAAAATAAAAATCTCATGGTGTCCTTCAAGTGACACCATAAAGAAATATCAGTAGAGAAGAGTAAGAAATTAATTAAACATCATAGTGAATAATAACTCATATATGCCTTTAGTAAAATAAGCTGCAGCTTAAGTTAAACAGGAGAAATCTCAGGCATTTTTCTTACCTCTGGGTAAAACAAGACATTTGACATTTAGTATATATTGTCGGAATCTTTTTATTGAAACTTACATAGCTCTTTCTTTTTAATTCATGCCTAATTATTTTACTAATAGATCTAGATATTTTATATTCCAGCTTTTGCCTTAATTATTCCCATAGTTTACCCTGAGGAATATTTGAGGCAGAAGGGATTAGAAACAACACAAAATCATACTGTAATCTTATTTCTGAGTCTTGGTCCAGTACAAGGTTATATGACTAAATGTGTATGTCCTTCAAAGTCTCCAACAATAGAATCTAATTGAGCATTTTAATCAATGTTTAACCTTGGAAAAATTGGCTATTCCACTTACCAGCTACATGAACTTCAGCAAATTAGTTAATCTTTCTGTGTTTTGTTTTTCTCATCAATACAAAATAAATAATGTATTCACATTATAGGATTAATGAAACTATAAAATAAGAAAATACTTAAAATATTTCATGTGCTTCTCTAATTGATAAATATCCACTCCACTACTCTGGGAAGGGTCTTTTTGTGAAAAGGAAGATATTTGGACTAAAATCTCAATCTCTCTCTCACTGATACTCGACCTTCTTACACACACACCAACAACACCATCACATACAATATATTTAGACATATTTAGATAATTTCATATCTAATTTTGAGTTTTTATTGCAAGCCTAAAGATCTGTAATGCCACCTCTGTCTATATTGAGCCAATGATGTAAACTTAGACATGTTTTTGGCCAGTCTTCCTGGCATTCAAATGTCATCTTTGAAACTCCAAAAGAGTTTTATGCTATTGGCTTGGCATCTTCTCAGAGGAAACCCTCTGCTTAATCTGCTCTTTCTTCTTTAGTCCTCAGACCTGTCATTCTCAATTCCCAGTGCACATCCCTTGTTTTCCGTGCCTGGAATGTTCACCCCCTCCACTCAAAGGAATCCAATTCTACCTTGCCTCGGGGTCCAGCTCAAATTCCATTTTGACTGACTGCTAGTACCTACTGATAGAGACGCTCATTTAGACATTTTCTAATCATATATGTCCTATTTCTCTAGGACTAAAGTCCTAGAAATGGAGTTCCTTGAAATTAGTCTATGAGTTAGGGTTCTTTGGTCTCTAGTAACAAACTGAATATCCAACTTTAGAAAAAAAAATTGAAACATATTGAGAAGCATGTAGGATTTAGGGGATAGGTCTCTAACTTGGAAACAGGCTAGAAAACAGAACAGAGGGATCCCTGGGTGGCGCAGCGGTTTGGCGCCTGCCTTCAGCCCAGGGCGCAATCCTGGAGACCCGGGATCCAATCCCACATCGGGCTCCTGGTGCATGGAGCCTGCTTCTCCCTCTACCTGTGTCTCTGCACCTCTCTCTCTCTCTCTCTCTCTCTCTCTCTGTGACTATCATAAATAAATAAAAAAAAATCAAAAAAAAAAAAAAAAAAGAAAAGAAAAGAAAAGAAAAGAAAACAGAACAGGCGTTGCCTGACTCCCTTCTTGGTGTGAATGCAAGTTCTACCTCCTTGTTTATTTATGTATTTTGTTTTATTTTCACTGTCCTTCAACTTCTGCTGAAAAGTAAGTCCTGGAGGCAGGCAGTGAGGTGTGGGAATAGTATTTTCTCTCTATCGCTGTACTAGGGTGATGAGAAGAAATTTCTGGCCATGTAGCCTCAAGCTCCTTCTAGACTTCTAAAGTAAATGCCACTGCATTTACTTCTCCACCAAGACTACATGAAATATTAGGAAGAAAATCCCCCCTCTCCAATGTCTCTAGCTGTTAGGGAAAGAAAACCCATGCCAGCCACATAAAACAAATCAAAACCAACACCTGTTGAATGTAAGAAACAGATTCTTCTTGTTTCTCATACTGAGCATTTCATCTGTTAGAATCTGAATTAGATGCCCTCTCTGCACTGTTATTGATGAGTCCCTTATTAAGTATTAAGTGCACAGAAAATGGTATGCTAAGAGATTCAGAGGTGGCAAGCAATACTTTTTGGTATTATATCACATTACCCAAAGGAATTATTACCTAATATTTATTAGCTATTACTCAACCAATTTATTGTTAATAAGTCACTGAACCTATTTGGAAAGTGTTGATTAGAAGACATGAACAGACATTCCTCCAAAGAAGACATACGAATGGCCAACAGACACATGAAAACATGTTCAACATCACTCAGCATCAGGGAAATAGAAATCAAAACCATAATGAGATACCACTTCACGTCAGTCAGAATGTCTAAAATTAAGAAGTCAGGAAATGATGTTGGCAAGGATGTGGAGAAAGGTGAACCCTTTTAAACTGCTGGTAGGGATGCAAGCTGGTGCAGCCACTCTGGAAAACAGTATGGAGGTTCTTCACAAAGCTGAAAATAGATTTACCCTATGACCCAGCAATTGCACTACTAGGTATTTACTCCAAAGATACAAATGTAGTGATCCAAAGGGGCACCTGCACCCCAAAGTTTATAGCAGCAGTGTCCACAATAACCAAAGTATGGAAAGAGCCCAGATGTCCATTGACAGATGAATGGATAAAGATGTGGTATATATATATATATATATGTATATATATATATGTATATATATATATATATATATAAAATGGAATATTACTCAGTCATCAAAAAATGAAATCTTGCCTTTTGCAATAACATGGATAGAACTAGAGGCTATCATGCTAATTGAAATAAGTCAAACAGAAAGATAATTTTTTTTTAATTTTTTTTTTAATTTTTTTATTTATTTATGATAGTCACACAGAGAGAGAAAGAGAGAGAGGGAGAGACACAGGCAGAGGGAGAGGCAGGCTCCATGCACCGGGAGCCCGATGTGGGACTCGATCCTGGGTCTCCAGGATCGCGCCCTGGGCCAAAGGCAGGCGCCTAAACCGCTGCGCCACCCAGGGATCCCAAACAGAAAGATAATTATCTTACAATGTCACTCATATGTCAAACTTAAGAAACAAGACAGAAGATCATAGGGGAAGAGAGGAAAAAAAAACAAAACAAGATGAAATCAGAGAAGGAGACAAACATAAGAGACTTTTAATCACAGGAAACAAACAGGTTTGCTGGAGGGCCAGGGTGTGGGGGGGGGTGGGGGAACTGGATGATGGACATTAAGGAGGCCACATGATGTAATGAGCACTGGGTATTCTACAAGACTGATGAATCACTGACCTCTACCTCTGAAACTAATAATACATTACATGTTACTTCATTGAGTTTAAATTTTAAAAATTTCAAAAAAGAAAAAAAAAGAAAAAAAGAGCTTACATTCAGTTCAGTTCACAGGAACCCATTTTAGAGTCAAATGAGTAATCAGTAAGCCCCCACTAATCTAAGAAGATGGGATTTCTTGCATCAATTTAACTGCAACTACCAATACTCACATAAGCTGCCTTATCACTTATTATTACAGAGAATTATTTTAATTTCTATTTAATGCCAAACATATCACTTGGCTACTAACTACATGCCACAACCTCTAGCCAACTCCAGAAATTAATCCAGCAACTTTCTCCTTTTTTTCCTTGAAACAATTTTCCTCTCTACTGAACAATTTTTATCAGAATAATGGCCTCCCAAGATGCCCCTGTCTTAATCCTCAGAAACTGCTTATGTTACTTTGTATGACAAAAGGGACTTTGCAAATGTAATTAAGTTAAGGATTTAGAAAGAGGAAATATTCTGGATTATCCATGTTGGCTCAGTGTAATTATAGAGGTCTTCTTAATAAGGAGGCAAGAAATCAGAGAAAGAGAAGGAGATGTAATAGTGAAAGCAGAGAGACATTTGAAGATCCTCTGCTACTGATTTCAAAGGTAGAGGAAGAGGCCAGGAGCCAAGGAGTGCCATCGATACCACACTGTTGGAAAGGCAGACTTCAGAAAGAACCAGTCCTGCCAACACTCTGGTTTTAGCCTGGTAAGACTCATTTCCCACTGCTGACCTCCAGGACTGAAAGAATTTGTTTCTTTTGGGGCCGCTAAGTTTGTTATAGAAAAAATAGAAAATTAACACAGTGTGCAAACATCCTATTATTACCGCATATTTAAAAATCAGCACATAAACCTTTTATAAAGATTAAATATCCCCCACTAGCTACCACCCAATTTCACTATATTCCTAAAGGTAATAACAACAGACCCTCCTCAAAAGAATAGTCATTTTTGCCATCTTTAATTCTTCTCCTATTGCTTCTTAAACACTTACCAATCAAGTTTTCACTCCGATTACTCTTGCTAAGGTCAGCATTGACCTCTGTATTACCCCATCCAATGGCCCACACTTTAGATGGGAACTTATATGATCGGCCTGCAAAATTTGAATTATATATTTTCTTTAATTACATTTGAGTAATTCCTTCTAACATCTTAATATTAGAGTGCTCTAAAACCAGTATTCAAAAAAAATTGTACTCAAAACAAAAAAATAAATAAATAAGACAAGTGTTTTAATCTTTGGTATGCTTCCCTAGGTAGTCTCCCTCTTTTGGTGATCATACGCAGTCACTGGCCTCAAAGGCCACCTCTATGCCTATGATTTAGGATTTTATGGCTCTCAACAGACCTCTCTTTTAAACTCCAGCTTCATTTACAAAATTTCCTACAAAATTCAATATGTACAAATGTTAATTGACCATCCACTTCTCTACACCCCAGGAGGATCTTCTGGTAGCCTTTCTGGCCTCTTGATAACAAACCCTTAACCAATTCTTTTCTCAGGCCCCAAAATTTAAAATATCCTTTTTTTTTTAATTTAGATTTTATTTGTTTATTCATGAGAGAGAGATGCAGAGACACAGGCAGAGGGAGAAGCACTCTCCATGCAGGGAGCCCGATGTGGGACTTGATCCCAGGTCTCCAGGATCTTGCCCTGGGCTGAAGGTGGTATTAAACCCCTGAGCCACCCAGGCTGCCCCTTAAAATATCCTTATATCTTCTCTTTCTCTTGAATTCCACATCCAATGTGATAGAACACCACTTCTCAATCCTTTATTACCTTTGTTCCCTTCAACATTTCTTTCCTACTATTGTTTGTAATAATTGGTATTCCTACCTCCAATCTTCAGGCCCTACAGTTTATTCTCAACAGCGAAGAACGCTACATCTCAAATTTTGTAATATCTCCCTCTTCTATTGGAACAAAATCCTAAGTAGCCCAAAAATATGTCAAAAGTGTCCTTTGGCTTCCATATCTTTATTTCCTTGACTTTATCACCTACTCACCTCCTTCTATTGTAATTCAGCTCCACTGGCCTTATTTCTGTGAGCCCACAGCATGTCTCTGCCTTGGAGGCTTTGTTCTGTTTTGTTTTCCTGGAATAATACCCTCACCCACAGATATCTACATTGCTAAATTTCTTACCTCTTTCAAGTCTTTTGCCAGGTCTGGTTGATGAGATGTGTCCTGGTCATGGTATTATGTACTGCTATCTGCCTTTTCAGTTTCCATCCAGGCAACTTTTCATTAAAATACTTGTTGTATTAAATAATGCACACATCCAGAAACAAATTTTACCATGGAAATTGTTACTTTAGAGAAAAACTATAACTTGATCAAATGGGACATATATCAAGTATGATAATACTGTAATGATTCAGAGGGACTAATCTGGAAAGTTGTGTGTAACAATTCAAGCAGATTCATAGGAGTGTGTTGGGCCATTCATAATCTTTATCCAGAAGGCAACGAGATGCACATGCAGGAAGGTGCAAGGTAATGAGCATTTGTGTGGTGGAAATTTTTCAGTGTAAGTAAGCAATGGAGAGAAGTTAAAATGCTAAAACCAGCTAGTAGGCAGGAGAATCCATTCTTTCCATGACTGTGTTACTTCAAAAGGACATCTAGTTATAATTGAAGAATTATAGCATCACTTAGACTCAAAATATTTTATGATAATATTGACTTGGATTATGCATATTATATACACATACATAAACAGGATCATATAATCTTTTCTCAGTTAGGTCTTGAACACTAAAAAGACATAAATAGTTCTGCCATATACCTACTTTAAAGACTATCAAGTAAATAATAACCATCTTAAATTGCCTGCAATTAGGCATTTACACAATAATCCATAATGACTCTAATGGAGTCTTTATGTAGGATTAAGAAGTGTGTCAGTGATTAGGTATTTACATAATAGTATATAACAGCTCTGAAGGAACCATCACAGACTAACAACTAAATAAAGCAGGTTTTTAGAATCTGTAATTTACTATTTACTAAATTTTGTCAACTCTAGTAAATACATGTAATAAGCATCCTTATCTTTTTTTATTTTGATACTATGCACTGTGAAACTGCCAAAAAGTCCACCCTACAACTCAGTAAAGGAATTCTCCCCTTTACAAAAACACTCCTTGAGACATTTGTCTGAATTTACTTTCTTCATGTCTTCATTTCCACTTCTTGTGTTTAACACACAGCAGATATATAGTCAGACCTATTGGTTCATTGAAACCAGTCTTTGCAAGATCTCTTGCTTAACCCAATGCTTTATTCTCAGCTCTCATCTATCTTACTTGAGCCATCAGCAATTAACACATTTGATTTCCTCTTGATTCATTTTTGTAACTGGTCCTTTAAAGTTATATACTCTTTAATTATCCTGTTATCTCCTTCCAAATACCATTTGCAGACTTGTCCTCTCAACTGTGTTGCAAAGCACTGAGGTCAATTGTAAACTCTTCTCTTTATTCAGTAACCCAAAATACTTCATTGAATTCTTTACATTTAAAAACTGTTTATATTTTTATAACCCAAATTTATATCCCTGAGCCCCAGATGCATGTAACAACTGCTTACATGAAATCTCCATGCAAATGTTTACTCGATAGAATGACTTAGGGATAATTTCTTCTGTAAAGAAATCTAATAGTAAAATTGGATATACTCTGGGAACTATATGAAGGCCCTACTTGTGAAATATGGTGAGAATAGAGGGGAGTTGGATTTTTGTTTCTTGCACATTATGTTCAGGTTAAGCCCAACTGCCCATCACCTCTTGAAACCCTAGGCCTTCTCATTTCTGATACCTCATGCATGCCCTTCTCTCTGCCTGAAATGTTCTCTCCATGCTCATCTTACCAGCAGGCTTCTAACAGGTGAAAGAGTAATTTGCAAAGATGTTTTCATAGCCTAGGAAGCAAAGCTCTGGCAGATGTGCAGGGATGCCAAGGTGGTGTGTGTAGAACAGAGGGTGAGAATACTAATGATTTTCCTCAACGTTATGTACTCTTCTTCCTTTTTTCATCTTTCTTTCTTCTCTCTTTTTTAATTTTTTTTAGAATTATTTAAAGTCGACTTAGTAATCAAATTAAATTCAATTAGATATATTGTCTAAGCAATTTACTGACATACTTGAGACAAGGGAAATTGATATTTAGTATTCTGAAAGCCTGATTCTGATTCAAAGTGAAGCTCATCTAGATTAAATACAGAACTAAAATGCTAAAAACATTACACCTGGGAATCACATTTTCATATTCATAAATTAATCCAAGCTTTGATGTATTTGATGTTCTTTGGACTTTTTCTATTTTCAAGTCTTTGTTAACACTGAATGGATATTCATATGCAACCATATGGTTTTTGATACTTATAATGATTTGCCCATAATTCAACTTCTGAATATATCTATACTTAGGAGATACGCCTTGGATATTTTTCTACATATTGTCAGTCACAAAAAACTGTTTTCCAAATAGTTTATTAGGTTAAAATTGATGTTCTGTTAGCTTCAGTGTGTGCACATCCTTGATGATTTAATGACAATTACTTATTTTTTAAAATTTTTTTGACAATTACTTATTAACTACCTAGAAAAACTGTAGATGCTTTTTAAAGACAGTGAAATGCATATTGAATTTACTTAAAATTTATTAAAACAATTGTAGATAATTATAAGATCTTTTATCATACCTGTTTATTAAAGAGGTTACTGTGAAATGGTGTAAAATATAAATGGTTTAAATGGTTTCATTGTACCAAATACTACAGTTAAAGTGTATTATCATATCTCCTCAAGTTTTTGATCATCTTAAATATTGAGGCTATTTTACCTTTAACATATACTGATATCTCTGTTAAAATATTTGTACTATTACTACATTCAGTAGCAGAGCAACTTAAGAAAACTTAGATCATAAAATATTTATTTAATGCTTTCATGATACTCACCAGAAAAAGAGGTGGGTTAAAAATCACACAAGCCATAAATATTTGATTAGCTGTTTGAGAGTTACTGAATGAGACCACACTACTTTTGTCTTTTTCTTATTCTGAGTCATCATGCATTAGTGCCATGATATATATTTACTGGATTATTCCCAGCATTAAGACATAAATAAATACAATAGAAGAGGGTAAAGTTAATTGGCAAATATCCTAGTGTATTGGTAGGATACTTCTGGTCCATGTGCATGTGTATGTCTATCTTTGTAATTTGATCATATATTTTTCCTTGCTTCAAATCAACATGGTTTGTGAAATAGGTCCATAGTTTGTGCATATATGATTAAATTCTTTCTCTCTTAGGAGCTGCCAGGTGTTTTAATTCATATGACAGAGTGAAAACACTGATATTTGGTAACAATACATAGATATTTGAAAACTGGCCATTTTGATAGATACTTAAAGAGTAAAAAAGAATTTTGCAAGAAGGTATGCAGCAGTAATCTCCCATTGGCCAGGATTTTGACACATGCTTCTCCCCTGCCTCTGCAAAGATTTTGTTTATTTATTTATTTATTTATTTATTTATTTATTTATTTATTTACTTATTTACTTACTTATTTATTATTTGAGAGAGAGAGAGAGAGAGAGGGAGAGCAGGAGCAGGGGAAGGGCAGAGGAAGACAGAGAATCTCATGCAGAATCTGCGTGGAGCAGGGAAACTGACACTGGACTCTATCTCAGGACCCACACATCATGACCTGAGCCCAAATCAAGAGTCAGATGTTTACCATCTGAGCCACCCAGGCAACCAACACATATTCATTCTTAAAACAATTTTTGGAAGGAAAACAGGCATTGATATGAGTGGATCATTAACTGCTTGAGATTAGAGTAGGCCTAACTCTAAGCCAGCACATAGCTGCCACTTAGGGAGTGAGTAAAATTCGTGTTCTGTTAGAAAGAAAAAAGATCATCAAAATTTGTTAAATAAACAAAAAATGGGGCACCTGGTCAGTTGGTTAAGTGTCTGCCTTTGGCTCAGGTTGTGATCTCAGGGTCCTGGGATCAAGCCCCACATCTGCATCCCTGCTCATGGGGAGCCTGCTTCTCCCTCCACCTCTGCCTCACTCCCTGCCTGTGCTTTCTCCTGCTCTTTCTCTGTCAAATAAATAAATAAAATCCTAAATAAAAAGCGACAAAAGGCAATGTTTGCCAAAACCATTTGATCTCGATATATTTTTTAAGCTTTATTAAAGTATAATTTATAGAAATAAAATTTATTTATTTATTTTTTTAGAAATAAAATTTAGAAATTGGAAATATATAGTTTGATATGCTTTAAAATATACATACACATATATATGTAATCATACAGGACATTTTCATTAATTTAAAATTTCTCTTCTGCAATTTTTTACATTCAGTACCTTTTCTCATTCTTGTCCATAGACAACCACTAATACAATTTGTAGATTTTCACATAAAAGAAATCATATAATATGTACTCTTTCATGCCTGCCTTTTTTAGTTTAGCATTGTTTTGACATTTATTGATGCTATTTCATTTTGCTCTGTTTTACTGGTCAGTAGTATTCATTGTCTGGATATACCACAATTAATTTATTCATTCACTAGTTAGTTGATAGCCACTTGGGTTATTTTCATGTTCTTTCTAGTAAGTAAATCTGTGAACATATGAGGATAAATATTTTTGTGAGTATGTCTTTGTTTATCTTTGGAAAACACCTAAAAACATATTTGCTGGGTAATAGAGTAAATGAATATTTAACTTTATAAGAAATTGCTAAACCATTTTCTGAAAGAGTGGAATCATTTCTCATTCCAACAAATATACTGTATGAGTAGTATCCCATACTTTCAGAATATTCGATGTTGCCAATATCACACACACACACAAAAACACATATATAGTATACACATATATACAAACATATATGCACATATATACAAACACATACATATGTGCATATATATATATATATATATATATATTCTTTAAACTTTAACTGGAAGAAAAAAAAGCTTCTTCTAGCATGTTAAAGATTTTGTCCTATATAGACTCTGGATTGAATGATTTCAAAGAAGAGTTCTATCATTTATACACATTTTTGTTCTTTGTACATTGTGTTTTTTTTAAATTTAGCTGTATTTCCAGTTTTTTTTCTTAATATCGCATTCTTTGCAATAAGATTATAATGTATCTGGATATAGTTTTTAAGTGAGTCTTCTGCACTGAAATTTATAGAGTAAAATTTCAGAATGCATACTACCTGATTTCAAGACTTACTTTAAAGCTATGGAAACCAAGACAATGCTATACTAGGAAAAAGATAGATACATAGCTCATTGGAAGAGAAAAGAAAACTAGAAGTAGACCCATGCATTTATGGTGAATTTAATATCAATAATGTTGGAGGAAGAAAAGCTTTCTCAATAAATATTGCTGAAAAAGTTGGACATCACTATGCAGAATGAATGAATGAATAAATGAATGAATGAATAAATAAATAAATAAATATCTTAAATTAATTCAAATGGATCATTGATTCAAGTAAAAGATCAAAACTCCAAAACCTTCTTGAAGGAAAAATATGAAAATACATTTTCAGCTTGAGAATACTCAAATATTCCTATATTTGGATACCAAAAATATAAGCCCTAAAAGAAAACAGTTGACAAATTGGACTTCATCAAGTTTAAAAATAACTTCTGCTCTTCAAACAAATTTGTTACAATGGTGAAGACAAAAGGCATAGAGAAAAAAATTACACACAAAAATGTGATAAAGCACTCATTCATAAAATATGTGTATGTAGGGGATCCCTGGGTGGCTCGGCAGTTTAGTATCTACGTTTGGCCCAGGGCATGATTCTGGAGTCCCGGGATCGAGTTCCACATCAGGCTCGCTGCATGGAGTCTGCTTCTCCCTCTGCCTGTGTCTCTGCCTCTCTCTGTGTGTGTGTCTCTCATGAATAAATAAATAAAATATTTAAATATATATATATATATATGTATATATTTATAGATTTAATAAGCAAAGAAAAGTGAAGGAAACCGTCAACAAAACTAAAAGGCAACCTATGGAATAGGAGAAGGTATTTGAAGCTGAAACTCATATGTTGTTAGAGGGAATGCAAAATGATCAATCACACTGCAGAAGAGTTTGGCTCTTTCTTATGAAGTTATGCATACCCTTTCTGTACAGCCAATGCAACCTGGTCTTGGAAAGTTAGCCAAGGTAACTGAAAAATTATGCAGATACCAAAACCTCAACACAAATGTTTATAGCTACATTACATAAATTATAATAATACCTCATATCTATGAACCCTAACATCCTTAATTTATTAAATGATTAACTGTGGTATATTTATTAAATGTAATACTTCTTGGCCATAAAAGGAAAGCATTGATACATGCAACAGCATAGGTACAAGTAAAATGTATTGTACTAATTGAAATAAATCCAATTTGTAAGGATAAATTCTATATGATATTCATATGATATTCTGGAAAAGGCAAAATTACACTGGGAGCAAACAGATCAGAGGTTGCTAGGTATAGCAGGATTGATTGAAACAAGAAGTAATATCTTCAGAATACTAATTCTGTTATATATCTTGATTATGATGGAGGCTACATGGTTATGTGCATTTGTCCAAATTATGAAAGTATCCTAAAAATGGTGAATTTCACTGTATGTAAATTATACCTCAGTAAACCTGATGAAAAAATCTAATAAACATTTGGCCTACTAGATGATTTACTAAATGATGATAAGAAATATGGGTGATTAAAAAAACAATATGGGTGATTTCAATTAAAAAAATAAATGTTTATCAAATTCTATTTATTTGCAGGAATAAGTGCAAGGAACAAGGTAGTGAACCACAGTGTGGGTAGAGATGGGAAGTAACAGGATCTATGGTGACTGGAGGATCAACAGGAAGACATCAAATATCAGGCTGAAAAAAATACATCAAAAAAGGAGTGGCACCACCACTGCTTAGGGATTGCACCACAAGCTAATATTGCTAACATGGCTGCTCTGAACATTATTTTCCATACTTCTATCCCTAGTTGGTCTTCTACATTTTTCTTTTGCTAGATGAGGATTATGACCCTTCCAAAGCCTATTTCTAGTTAGTCTGCCTCCAAGGTAGTGGGGTTGTTTGTCTTTTGTTCTACTCCTTAGTATCAGGAACAGGAGGTACTGAGTCTGTCTATTATAGTGTGGAATGTCTGAAAATGATAGACTGATGGATGAACAGTATCGCAGAAATCACACTGATCACCACCTCTCCCCACTCTCTCATTCTTCTCTTTTGTTTTTAATTCATAGACCAAGGAGTTGTTCCCACCAAGATGAGGGGGCCACAACTGTAGACCTAAAACAACTTACATGATTCATGTGGGAGAGTAAGAAGAAAAGTTACAATTCTAGAAGTTTGTGTGTAATCCTTTCTCACTCTGACATTTGCCTACTTGAAAGGCTTTGGGGAGGGCAGCTAGCTTACGCCATGGTATTGGAGAATATTGTTGATATCTCTGTTATATATGCCGGCTGAGTTGAATCCTCTTTGCTTCCTTTAGAAAGATAAACACTATTTGACATCACCTTGTACTTCTCTGCCTGGTTATTCTGAAAGTCTATATTTGCTATTGGCATTTGCTAAAAGAGTGAATGTACAATTTTCTTCCAGAAATTATAATACCTCCTAAACCAGTTTCTCTCCATAATTGTTGGAAATTTTACAGTGAATTAGATTGGTCAAGCAAAGATCAGAGATTTTGCCTTCCAGGGTTTTTGGAGGATCAGCAATAAAATAACTACGTGCTCATATATAAAATATGAAATAAAATACAAAAAAATCACCTGTTACACTGCCTTTTGCTATTTTTTAATTTTTGTATATTTTCATAAACATTAGGAAATATCACCAAAAGCACAAAATTGTGAGCCAGATGGCTCTAGACCTGTCAGCTCCTCTAGTCACTAGTTGCATTACAGCTTTTGAGTTTTTGTATTCTCACTTCTAAACTAAATAATTATGCTTCCCTTAAATAACTAAATTCAATTTAAATACTGAGATAATATCTGCAAAATTCATAATGGAGTTCCTAGCACATACTATGTACCTGACAAATACCATTTAGCTTGCCAATAATAAGCAATCTTGTTTTTTGCAATCACTCTTGTGCAGAGGAAAAACTTACCAAAAAGTTAAATTTAAATCCATCAGAATTTTTAAAATGACTTTTCCATATACTGCAGTAGATTAAAAATCTTATAATTTACTTCTTTCTTTGTAAATTTTTAGAGCTTATATTTTTATTAAAATAATCATTGCTAATTTAATAATTCTTTAGCTTGTATTTAATTTTGCAATCGTAGACGGGTAGAAATTTCCTTTCCTGATCTGAATTAAAAAACAAGAACAAAAACAAATATTCTGACATTATTGGAAGAGGAAAATCTCTAGAATGCAAAAGCAACACTGAGCTTCCAGTGAACATATACTGTATATACGTTCATAAGATTTTTATTGCCCCAGACTTATAAGGTTGGTCTGATTTTTGTCAGAAGAACTCTACTCAATTGAGAAATGTTAGATTTATAGCACACCCTCAAAACCATAATTAATTATCTCCCCATCTCCTGCCATACTGGAATCTATCTGACTTTCATTAAAGTTGGGATAGCAAGTCATCAGCTACAGAAACATTATTTCCTACAAAAAAAAAATCCTTTTATTTATTTAAATATCTGAGCACAAGAATAAATTCATTTCATTTCTGTTGTCCTAAATGTGAAATGGAGTTTATGAAAATGTAACTCATATTTCCTGATATTAGCTCAGAGAATCTAGTTAACTGAATAGCTATTGCACCCATATTCCCATTTTGATACAATTATTTGAATTTGTTATTTTAGTATTTCATTTTCTATTCTTAATGACTTTAAAGGTAATTTGGAAGACTCCCCATAAATGTGGTAAATGTTATTGCCTGTAGAACCTGTAAGTGTTTACACATTTTGTGTCAACAGGGTTGAACTTTACTTACATGATAAAAAAGTGACTAATGAAATGCAAGTGGCACTAATGAGTTTAATGACATTACCTCACATGCTCTAGCAAAGCCTGAATCTTGAAAAATATATGACTTTCGAGGTATCCCTTAATTGGTAAAGTTTTAAAACTTGTCATCCTAATTAAATAAAATTATTTTGGATTTGTGACAAAACGATTTTTTAAAAAAATATTTTATTTATTTATTCATGACAGAGAGAGAGACAGGCAGAGGGAGAAGCAGGCTCCATGAAGGTAGCCCGACGTGAGACTCGATCCTGGGTCTCCAAGATCACACACACACCCCCCCCCCACCGGGCCAAAGGTGGTGCTAGACCGCTGGGCCACAGGGGCTGCCTGACAAAACAATTTTATACAGAAAGTATTTTGTGCTGATATTTTAACTTTCAAAAATAGAATTTGTCAAGATATATCCATTTTTATAATACCCCCATTCTATATAAATTCTATACATTACTTCAGCACAGGTCTTCTCCTTAAAGATATTGTCAAAGCAACCTTATTGGGACTTGCAAATTCAACTTTAAAAAAACATCCAAACTTTAGGATTAAGTGAAATTAATATATCTGTGAGAATATTAAGATATTAGCTCAAACATAGGCTTATGTAAGATGCTATTTAAGACAGATTTATTGTCTTAAAATTATTATATATCTCATGGTGTGTAGGGTCAAAATTTTTAAATACTCTATATTCTAGTGTTCTACATCAATAAAAGATGTGTAGGTAATAATTTAATCTCAAATTCTTTAAAAGTTTTAAGATACAATACTGCAGATAGTGCTAAAGCTATCTCCCAAAGCTTACACTCTAATTATTAAAAGTGAGACATATTTTACTCATGTTTATAAAAAATGTTACTGATCAACTCATATAGTATGTGAACTGAATGAAAAGAGAAGCAAGTTTACAGAATAAGCCTTCATGGGTAGAGTTTTCCATGATGGCAGTGGGTGTTTCCACTGCCAATTTATTCTGGAAACCAGTCTGGAAAAGGGAATGCAGCCTTAGGAGTCAATCATTAAGGTAGAGGGAAGGAATAAAGTTGAGGTATCTTGGAGAATATAAGGTTGTCCAGCTCAGAGCAGTGCTGCCAGCAAGCAGTGCTAACAAGAGCTCGAGCCCTCGCAGTGTGTTGCATGGAAGTGTGCTCAATGGTCAGCTCCATGGCTGTTGTGGCTACACTGAGACTATATCTAGATTTGTGAAAACACATTAGTACTTGTAGACTATTTTAGAGTTATTGTCTTCCATTAATCTCTGAACATAGAGTTTATTATTTTTATTTCATTACAAGCCTTTTTAAAGTTGTACTAAGGGAAATTGAAGTATAAATCCTGCATGATGCTTTTTTGTAGGGGGTGTCGTTAGAGGAGATCCAGGATTCGTTACATGAGTCTAGAATAGAAGTAACAGCATCAGAAGACTTGTAGAGCTGGCTGTGTTCAGTGGAGTAATGCTCTCACGTAGGTATGGGGAAGAGAATATCTGCCCCAATGGCTTGAGCAGGAATGGATGGAAGGCTCTGTAGCTTGAAAAACACCCTGCATAGTGAAATGGGATATTTCAAAGGGAGTGTTGTTTACTTGTGTTAAGATAAAAATCCTTATCATATGTGCATATTGATTACATTCTACTGATTGTATTGCATATGAATTGAAATATGATCTCTATTTGAAGTTTGTATTGTAGTCATAGGATCCTGGAACTCTATACACATATTATGTAAAATTAGAAGTGTTCTGTTTGTTTACAGTACAAAAACTTCACTCTTTCAAAGTCTATTAGTGAAATTTGTAGATTTTTTTTTCAAAGCACTGTGTTTGTTTTCACCTTAATAATGTCAGGTTTCAGTTTTTCTCATTCTGGTTCATTTGCATGTGGAGAATCCAGCTCATTCCACATATGTTTTTCTCTATTTTTTTCATTTTCACATCAAATGAACTAAAGCCCAAAATATCCTAAATTTTTGATAGGACTTAATTATCTATCAGATTTAGCATATACTACATTCTTTGGGTACAATAATAAAAGAGTACTGCATAGAAAAATATAGTTTTCAGCATGTTTGAGTGGCTGAGTCGGCTAAGCATCTGCCTTTGGGTCAGGTCATGGTCCCAGGGTCTTGGGATTGAGCTCACTTTGGGGACTCCCTGCTTGTGAGGAGCTGTCTTCTCTCTCTCTTCACCCTCTTGCTCTCTCTTGCTATCCCTCTCTCTCTCTCTTTCAAATAAATGAATAAAATGTATAAATAAATAAATAAATAAATAAATAAATAAATAAATAAATAGTGGTTTTCTCCCAGTTCTGTGTTAAACAATAGTGGTGAGAGTGGACATCCATGTCCTGTTCCTGAGCTTAGGGAGAAAGCTCTCAATTTTTCCCCAATGAGAATGATATTAGCTGTGGCTCTTTCATATATGGCCTTTATGATGTTGAGATATGTTTTCTATCCCTACTTTCTTGAGGGTTTTTATCAAGAAAAGATGCTATATTTTGTCAGACACACATTTTTTTTTGCATCTATTGATAGGATCATATGGCTCTCATCCTTTCTTTTTTTTTATTAATGTGGTATATCATGTTGATTGATTTGTGGATATTGAACCACCCCTGAAGCCCAGGAATAAATACCACTTGGTTGTGGTGAATTATCCTTTTAATGTGCTGTTGGATTAATTAGCTAGTATCTTATTGAGAATTTTTGCATATATGTTCATCACTGATATTGGTCTGTAATTCTCCTTTTTAGTGAGGTCTTTGTCTGATTTTGGACCAAGGTAATGTTGGCCTCATTGAATAGGTTTCGAAGTTCTCCTTCCATTTCTATTTTTTGGAACAGTTTCAGAAGAATAGTTATTAATTCTTCTTTAAATGTTTGGTAGTGTACACCTGGGAAACCATCTGGCCCTGGCTTCTTCTTGAGAGATTTTTGATTACTGATTCAATATTTTGCTGGTTATGGGTCTGTTCAAATTTTCTGTTTCTTCCTCTTTCAGTTTTGGTAGTCTGCATATTTATAGGAATTTATCCATTTCTTCCAGATTGCCCAATTTGTTGACACATAATTACTCGTGATATTCTCTTATAATTGTTTATGTTTCTGTGGTGTTGGTTGTGATTCGCTTCACTCATGAATTTATTTATTTAGGTCCTTCCCTTTTTCTTTTTAATAAGCCTGGTTAAGGGTTATCAATTTTATTAGTTCTTTCAAAGAACCATCTCCTAGTTTTGTTGATCTGTTCTACTGGTTTTGTCTATTTCTATATCATTTATACTGCTCTAATCTTAGTTATTTTCCTTCTAGTCCTAGCCTTACTAATTGGACAATGAAAAGAAATAAAAGGCATTCAAATTGGCAAAGAAAAAGTAAAACTTTCACTATTCACAGGTGACACAATACTTTATTATTTAGAAAACCTGAAAGACTCCACCAAAAAATTGCTAGAACTGATAGATGAATTGAGCAAGTTCACAGGATATAAAATCAATACAGAAATCCATTGCATTCTATACACCAATAATGAAGCAGCAGAAAGAGAAATCAAGGGATTGATCCCATTTGCAATTGCACCAAGAAACATAAGATACCTAGGAATAAACCTAACCAAAGAGTTAAATTTCTGTATTCTGAAAACTCTAGAACATTTATGAGAGAAATTGAAGAGGACACAAAGAAATGGAACAGCATTCTATGCTCATGGATTGGAAGAATAAATTTATTAAAATCTTTATACTATCCAAGCAATCTATATGTTCAAATGTCATCCCTATCAAAATAACACCATCATTTTTCACAAAGCAAGAACAAACAATCCTAAAATTTGTATGGAACCACAAAAGACACCAAATAGTCAAAGAAATCTTGAAAAAGAAAAGCAAAGCTGGAGGCATCACAATTCCAGACTTCTAAGTTCTATTATAAATCTGTAGTGATCAAAGCAGTATGGTACTGGCATAGAAATAGACACATAGATCAATGAAATGGAATAGACAACCCAGAAATGGACCCACAACTAATTTTTGACAAAGAAGGGAAGAATATCCGATAGAAAAAAAGGACAGTCTCTTCAACAAATGGTATTGGGAGAACCGGACAGCAACATGCAGAAGAATGAAACTGGACTACTTTCTTACACCATACACGAAAATAAATTCAAAATGGATGAAAGACCTAAATTTTAGACATGAAATCATCAAAATCCTAGAGGATAACACAGGCAGTAACCACTCTGACTTCGGCAGCAGGAACTTCTCACCAGACACACCTCTTAAGGCAAGGGAAACATAAGCAAAATGAACTATTGGGACTTCATAAAATAAAAAGCTTCTTCACAATAAAAAAAAAAAAAGATCAACAAAACTAAAAGACAACCAACAGAATGGGAGAAGATCTTGCAAAAGACAAACTGATAAAAGGTTAAAATTTAACCTTAAAATTCTATAAAGAATTTATAAAACTCAACACCCAAAAAACAAATAATCCAGTTAAGAAATAGCCAGAAGACATGAATCGACATTTTTCCAAAGAAAACATCCAGTGGCCTAACAGACACATGAAGAAATGCTCAACATCACTCATCACTAGGGAAATGCAAATCAAAACACTGATGAGCTATCACCTGACACCTGTCATAATGGCTAAAATTAACAACTCAGGAAACAACATATGTTGGCAAGGATGCAGAGAACAGGGAAACTTCCTACATTTTTGGTGGGAATTCAAAGTACTGTAGGCACTCTGGAAAACAGCGTGGAGATTTCTCAGAAAGTTAAAAATAGAACTACTCTATGACACAGAAATTGCACTAGTAGGTATTTATGCAAAGGATATAAATATGCTAATTTGAAGGGGTACGTGCACCCCAATTTTTATAGCAGCACTATAAACAATAGCCAAAGTATGGAAACAACCCAAATGTCCATTACTGGTGAATGGATAAAGAAGGGGTAGTATATAGTGGAATATTACTCAGCAATCAAAAAGAATGAAATCTTGCCATTTGCAACAGTGTGGATGGAACTAGAGTGTATTATGTGAAGCAAAATAAGTGAGTCAGAGAAAGACAAATATCATATGGGTTCACTCAGATGTGGAATTCAAGAAATAAAATAGATGAACCTAGGGGAAGAGACGGAACAATAAGATATAATCAGAGAGAGAGGCAAACCATAAGAGACTCTTAACAATAGAGAAAAACTGAATGTTACTGGAGGGGAGGTCGGTGAGGAGATGAGGTTATTGGGTCATGGGTATTAAGGAGAGCACTTGTTGGGATGAGCACTGGGTGTTATATGTAAGTGATGAATCACTAAATTCCACTCCTGAAACCAATACTACACTAAGTGTTAACTAACTTGATTTTGAATAAAAAAAGAAGAAAAAAGATGGTTTTCCATTATTTCTTCTGTTTACTAGAATGACACTTAAACATTACCCTCCATTATAAGTTTTAGAGTTTGAAAGTAATATAAGTAAATTAACATAGAGGAAATTGACAAGATTTGTAGGACAGTTTAAAATTCTCCTGTATGGGGAATAAGTGAAGGAATCAGACAGTAAACTGATGAAAAGGGAATTCACAAGGAGCCATAAAGGAATGCACCAGGTAAATAAAAGAATATTTATTTTCCTGGTACACCTGGGTGACTCAGTTAAGTGTCTACCTTTGGCTCAGGTCAGGATGCCAGGGTCTCCACTCAGGGGAGAGTGCTTTTCCCTCTGAGCCTCCTCTCTCTCTCTCTCTCTCTCTCTCTCTCTCTCTCTCTCTCTCTCAAATAAATACATAAAATCTTTTTTTAATAAGCATACTTATGTTTCTGTATTTTCTTCATGGTCCCAATATAACAATATCTATGATACAAATTATTAAACTTTATTTTGAGAGAATTTGGCACCTAATTTTCTAATTGCGGCAGGCAGTTTGCACATAAATCTATAGTACTAGAGTTTTGAATTTATTTGTCCCCATGTGTGTATATGACCCATCATAATGAATTATGACCTTATTGAAGTTAGGAACTTCCTTGTGCACAGATATCTGAGGGACTCAGTACTAGAGATTGATATGGTATCCTACTCATCTTCCACATCGTCATCATAATCATCAACATCATTATCTTCATCATTAACACAAATGCTAATAAGATGATGGGTTTGGTAGTATGGTGAGTATGGTGGTAGTCCTTTACATACAGTGCTTCTGAAGCTTATACAACCCTGCAGGGAAATGCCACTATGACTATTTTCCCAATAAAGAAATACAGGTGTTTCTATGCACATTCCCTGAAGCTACAAAACCATAGGTTTCAGTATGGGGCAGTGACAAAGCCCTGGGTTAGTATTCCAACCCAAATTTGGCCTACAAAGTTGTAGATATGATGGGCAGTAAGGGAGGGTATATATTTTTTTAAATTAATGAGGGAAATACTTAACAAATTACAAATGCCTGTTGTTCCAATCGTGTGCTTTAACCAAATGAGACTCTCACTCAGTGATTAAATTCACTACTATTTCCTTCTTTATGATTTTTCTCAAAGATTTTTTTTTAATTTTATTATCCCTCATATGGATCTGTATACCTCATTTCCCTGTATTATCCTCCTACATGTATTGACATTGGTGATATGTTCTCCCTTTATATACTACCTCAATATAGATGAACAAATGTAGAATCAATAAATTTATTGATCTAATATTTTCCAACTACTAGAGTTAACTTGTACTTCCTCAAAAGACCCATTTGTATGCAGGAGTAAATATGCAGATTTAGAACACAAGGCATGGCAACAAAGAGAGTGCTTTTCCTTGGATCCAAGGATATTTCATGGCTCACTTCTCTTCTTTGTCTTGTTTTCTCCATTTTAGAATCCAATTTGTGCTGACATTACAAATCTTTGTAGTTACAGCTTATATATGTGTGTGTATTACAGATATATGCAATATATATTACATATGTATACATATATGTATACATATACATATATGTGTATATATGTAATGTATTATATATATATGTATAATCTTTCTCCTTTACCTCCTCTCAATGCCTTGACAGATAAGATAATTAAAATACTTTACTTAAAATAACACAGATGGATAACTGAGATTCAGACCCTATTCTCAAAGATCCTCAAGGTTCTATGTCCTTTTCTTTACATTGTAGTATGTTGAGAGCTTACAAAATGACTACAAAAATTGACCATATCATGGTTTTAATTACTGACAGAAAAAAATTATTTTGTTTAGTTCTAAAATCGTATTAATTTTTACTCAGTTGTTGGTCAAATTCTCAAGAAAATACGTAAAATAGTGCTGGGCCTCATCACTGCTTCCTTCAAAACAGCCCCGTGGGGTATGTACTAGCCTCATTTATTCTCCTTTCAAGCCATTATTGTCTCCAACATGTGAAATCGAAGAATTGTTAGCATATTATCAAAATCAACTCGATAAAGAGCTTCTTTCTCTATGTCTCTGTTCTTCAATTCTGTCACTCTTTTTATAAGACAATTCTTGAAACTATATATTATACAAATAGAGTTTTATTTTGTCTTATACATTTAAGACAAACTTCAGAGTTTCATGTGTCTGTAATAAGATTAGAATAAAAAAACAATGACAGACACCTACTTTATATTCATAGTTATAAAATATTGTTTCTATTTTAATGTGAAGATAATCTCATATGGGATTTGCCTCTTTCAAATACCAGATCCAACTTTTTTCCTCTCTTCAGAAAACACAACATTTATATTTTTTATTTCCTAGGAGAGATATAATGAAAAGTCAAAAAAAAATGTGGTCTTATTTGAACAATAAGTACACACTACACCAGCTGGGACCATCTGCAGGGAGACAAAGTGGGTCAGCACATTGCCTCATCAGCACTTCTGTTCTCCAACAAACCCACCTGGCTTGGCGGCCCAGGAAACAGACTACATGGGTCTTTGGTAAAAAATTCCATTACTGGAAAGACAAGGATTCTGAGTCCTGGTTAAGTTTTATTCTCAAATTTAATATTACCACCTTCAGCAAACCTCTTTTAGAGGATTCGTTCACTGAGGAGATACTTAATCAAGGGACAGTATTTATAGTGGGAAGAATAATGGTATGTGGACTTAGGCAGGCCTGGTTGTAAATTCTCATTGGTATGCTTACATTCCAGGGTAGCTTCCATATTAATTTATAGCCATTGTCTTTTAATAAATGGTAGGCATATGACATGCAATGTGCAGAGGTTTGACATGAATTACCTTGTGTATCTTATATCCACAATGTAATAAAAGGCTTAGTATCTCTCACATCTTACACATGAAAACAAACAACAAAAAACTGAGTGGTTGATTTGATTGTCCAAAAACCCATTGCTCTCAAAGAGCTAAGGAGGGATTTAAACTCTGGCATTCTGAAGCTAGTTTTGTCTTTAATAGAAATAACATTAGCATTATATACAACTTCACCAGTTTAACAGAAGTAGAAACTGGTTTAACATGACTACATGAATGACAGCTAGAGAGAGAGAGAGAGAGAATTTAAATATTTTGCATCTTTCTTTTCCATAAGATAATTTAGAACAAATAGTAAAGCCCATGACAAAAGTATAGTCTACATTGAAATAACCTTATCCTGTGACTTCCATGACAATAGTAGTTAATTTCAGTTCCATTGTACCATTTTATCAATATTACAAATTATAAAATAAAGTATATTTATTGTTGTATAAATACAACAATACAACAATATTGTATAAACAATACATTTATATAAACAAAATTTATTGTGTAAACAATCAAAATTATAAAATATTTTCTAATATGTAACCTAATAAAGTAGACAATAAAATATTCACAGAAAAAGAAAAATATCCACATAGAAGTCTGAAATTCAAAGCTTTTTTTTGCTGGACTATACTACTAGACTGGCCTTTAAGTATAGCTCTTCATGTTAAGAAGACTAATTCAAGTTCAGTGTCTCATGAAATTAATCAACATATTCATATTCCAGAAAGTTATACTAGGAATGATGTTAGCTGTTCATAATTTTATGAGAATACTTATTACTGCTTCTTAGGAAATCAGTTTTCCATTGAAACAATATCCTGTTTAAATTTTCATGAACAAATTTGTATCTATTGAAATAGTTCCAGTCTTTAAAAAAAGTTATGATTTTTACTTGCAGTTGGATTTGTATTTTGAAAATGCATGCTGATTGATATTATTAAGATTCATCATTCCGGAACTCTTTTCAAAATAAGTATGTTCAACTACAATTCTATATAATTTTTGGCTGGGTAACAAATTTATGTCATTGAATTTTTTTTCCAAATTTATACTATTATGTGCTTGGCTTCATTGCTGACATTTTTGGCAATGGAAATGATTATTCTTCCTTTAGTATTTTATGAAAAAGTGAAAATAATTTTCTTTATTTTTGTGCTCAAAGTGTGATGCAGAGTTATTTCCTAAAAGCACCTGACTTGTTTTTATCTATGGAATAGCTCTAAAAGAAGAATGGAGAATTGAAATAAATATTTTTTGACTAGAATGACAAAGATTACATATACCTGAAATTTCATATTATTAGAAGCTTTGTTTTTCTGACTCTTTATGAATAATATTAATTACATAATAATGTGTCTTTATAAAATACCTTCTCATTTTTATAGTTTATGTGAAATACAACTCATTTATGTTTAAGCCATAAATAAGCCATTACTTACATCCTTGATAGCAGATCTTTTAATAATTCTTGTTCATCACATTTTACATATATTTTAAGTTACATAACTTTTTCTAATGTTCTCGATAACTAATAGATGATTCATTTGTTACTTTGTTTAGGATATAATTATGATTCATATATTTACAAGAAATGTACATGCTAATGGTATAATTTATAAATGCTAGTTATTATTACAATATAGTAATATGACCCTGATATTCTAAAGCCTCCACTCCTCTACTGATCTTATGATGGCAAAAAAGCTGACAGATAACAATTGGTCCAGATGGCAATTGGCAAACACAGTCCTTGAAATTCTTCATCATAATTTTGATTGCCATAAGTATATGAAAGAATGAGTCATTATTAGTTTTATCTTCCCAAATCTGTTTGCCTTGAGCTCTTCTCTTGCTCAAATGTCTTTAATTCAGTGGATTTTCATATCGATGACATTGGCTTACAAGGTATTGTTTTTCCTTGATATTTTATTTATTTATTTGAGAGAGAGAGGGTGAGGTTGAGTTGGGGTGGGGGTGGTGGGGCAGAGGGAGAATCTCAAACAGACTATGCACTGGGCATAAAGCCTGACACAGGGTTCTATCTCATGACCCAAAGATCATGACCTGAACTTAAATCAAGAGTCAGATGCTTAATCAATTGAGCCACCCTGGTGCCCCTACAAGGTGTTCTTGTAGGGCCAGAGAGATCCAAGGACTTGACTTGGGTATGAGTCTAAAAGGCCAACACTACCCAGATATATATAAATAAATAAATATATATATATATATATATATATATATATATATATATATATATTACCCTGTGCCACAGAGAATATCTCTGATAAGACAGAGATAATGGAGCTGTAACATCAACTACAAGAAAAAAAATAGAGATCCACAATGTAATAAGAGAGGTAAGAAAAAAAGAAATTTGGAAACATTTCGAGCCAACATATACATCTATACAGAATAATGGAGTAGAGATTCAGTAAGATAGGCAAGTTCTAGAAATATATTTAAAGCAGAATGGCCAACATGTGTGAACTAAAATCAGATGTGATTTTCCTAAATCTGAAGGCTGCTATAGAGCCTTTGCTGAATTTCAGTTATTCAGCAAATTGTCAATGGTAGACAACTTGGACAGCTCTGTTTGGTGATTGTTGCTTCAGTAAATTAGTATCACTCAACACATGTCCGTATCATCTGGAGGGTCCCAGCTATCATTTCATTTCCACATAGTCTCTTCATCCCCTACATATTCTTTGGTCCCAGCAATTGAACATTACTATTACACCACATAGAGGCTGCTTTAACTACACTGGCTGCCTAGAATTAGATTATTTTTCCATGTAATCACTTACCTATTGTTATAGATTGTATTATTTTTTCCTCCATTTCTGTGCCTTACTGAAATCAGACTCATTTTAACTTGTTTTGGTCATTGAAATAGGAATGGAGATGACAGATATCAGATTTAAAGCTACTGTTGACTTTTATCCCTGGGTTTTCAATCCCCTATGCATTGTAGCTGGCAACATTTCAAGTAGGATTTTCTGCTTTAGCCTAGGTCCTGGAACAAAGAATATGTGTGAGCAAAACCTCAGCTTTCCCCTAGTGATGTATGATATGAGCGAATTCAACTGTTATGGCTATAATCCACTGATATTCCAGGACTATTTGTTACTGCAATAGAATTTAACCAAAGCTGACTGACACCCATTGCCTCAATTTATTAATCTGTTTCTCACTGGATTTTTATTGCTACAAAGCAACCCACATCACTTAACCCATAATTTTAGCTATACTTAGCTTGTGATTGTTGAGTTTTATGTACTATTCATCTGTCACAACGATGCGATTTGTTTTATATATTTTGAATTATATCTTAAACAGTGTGATATTCCAGAGGTCAAAAAATTACTGCCATATAGAGCTAGGACTTGAACCCAAATCTGGGTAATGCTAACATTACAAGATCTGTTCTATCATACATACAGGAGACATTCAAGTATCTGTTGAATGAAGGAGTTAATGCGAGAATGAGTAATTATATCACTTAGAGGCTGTTGCGCTAGAGATCAGAGAAGAATATATTGCCTACATTCTTAATTATAATTAAGTAGCTCATAAATCTATAAGGGAGAAGACAAAATAAATTTGCATTTACAATACAATTCTAGGAGGATAATGATAGGAATATGAGCAAGGTTCTAAGGGAAAGCTGCTCCAATGGCTAGATCACTTCCCACACTATCTTATTTCCTCAGTCTTCCCAATAATTTCAAGGTATAAGGCATACAACACTTTTCCTTAGGAATTCAACCTGATAAAAGTTTTGTTTGTAATTTTTTAAAAATGAGTTCAGCTGTAAATATGTTCAAACCTAAATTTAATTTACTAAAAGAAGTCGTGTGAAGTATTTCACTACCTCTCGCCTGCCAGAATCCATCCTTGATGAATAGATTCTGAAGTCTGGCTAATTCAACATGTTTTATACACTCAATTCATTTCTCCCTGGTAACTTTCAACATCGACTGAGGAAGACAGGGTGAATTGCTTTGCTCTCCGCTCTGGCAACTGGCATCCTGAGTCAGTTCCTGATGAAGGCTAGCCTCCAAAGTCAGAATCTACTCCAAATAGATGTCAAAATGCTTTGCAAACTGTTGAGTACTATTCTAGGATCGCTTTGCATTTTTATTAGTCTTAGTCCGAAAGACCAGAATCATGAACAACTCATAATAGGGTAGAAGGCAGAGTAGAATAAAACAGATTTGTTTCTCCTGCAAGGTCTGACCAGTCCCAGTTATTTAGATTCTTAATCTCAGTTTACCTATCATAATTTTAAGGGCAAAATGTGACAAAGACATATTGCTCCTCCATCTTTTTAAGTGCTTTAATGGAATTGTGTAAATGTTAAATAGTATTCTATTGTAGAAGGGTATAAAACTATGCTCTTATTTGCAAAAGAATGAAGTTTTAATAATGCAGTCAATAAAATAATTTATCATGTCCTTAATTTATTTCAGTGAGTGAATGATCACCTTTCCCCTTTAGGACAACTCAAGTAGCAAACTGATGGTGTGCAATGCATTTCATGGATCAAGAGATAGTATGAGTCACATAAGCACTACTGTCAGAAAACCTTCCCTGGAGAGTTAATTTCTATTCTCTGCACCCATGTTCCTATTGCTTTGAGTTGGAAGTAGATTCTTAACATTTTTTTCCTCCAACATATGATACCACCATGAATTCTAAGTTGAAAGTGATTTCTAAGTATGTGCAGACATCTGTTCATGAAAAGGTACACTTGAAAACAATTAAAATATTGATTCCATAGTATAAGTTATTCTATTTCAAGTCAGCGATATATCAGGACCCTATTATATTAGAAGAAAAGGACTCTTTTAAATAGTTCACTCTTAAAATGATCGATTACATAAATTCAAGTAACTTTTGCAAGTTTGTAAATTACTCCTAGGAAATAAGATATATGCTTTTTTGCAAAGACACTAACTCTTAAAGCCCTTTATTATGCTGCAAAGGATGCTTGCTAACTTGAATACTAATTGCAATGCTTGTACAAGAGCCTGGTAATATTAGTAATCATCTCTCATACTTACACGGAGCTTTATAGTTTAGGAAGATCATATTTATCTCCTATATTACTTCAGTTAACTTTAATTGAAACTTTAGGTATGGATAGATGTTAAAAAATATATTTCAACGTGAAGTGAAGTCTTCTTGTTTAATGAAGAGAAAACTATTGGTCTGTTCATCTAGTTTCTCTGAGCCTTGACACTATTAGTTCCTGTTCTATTTTCAAGGGTCTTAGATAGTACATTTATTTGGTTTTCCAATACAGAAAAAAATAGAGGAAATAGGAAATAATATTAAAAATATGATACTTTTATTACAGGTACAATGTTAAGAACTACACAAGAATTAGCAAATTTCATGCACATTAAAAATGCATGAGATACAGCTAGGAACTGTTATTTATCCACTCAATGAATGAGGACTCTGAAACTAGGAAATCACTAATAATTTGTTCAAAATCTCATAGCTAATGAGAACAGAAATGCAATTGGAATCCCATTCTTCCTATCAGTATATGATTACATTATTACATTCTTCTCTCTAAATTACTAAAAATGAAAAGAAAAGCCTAAAATGAAACAATAATCAAGACAGTCTGAAACCCTGCAGTATGTTTTTTAGAGGCAATTTCTTTTACAATTTCTAAGGAGAACATTAGGCTTTTCCTGACATCAGGATGTTTCTCCTGAAGATCATCATTCTTAGTAGTCCATTCTTTTGACTTCTGCATAGTCTAGGATCCATTCCTTATCAAATTTAAATGGCCTTAATGGGTCTATTGTGACAGTGTTACAATCTTAATGGTGTTAGAGTTCAGGCAGAGCTTTCCAGATGAGTTAGACTGGGCTTAATTATTCATCAAGCTTTTCAAGGAAAAGCACTAAGTTTAAATGACTTCAAAGAAACAAATATTTTATGGAAGTTAATGTTTCTTATTCTTATAGCATTTTAACAAAACATTGCATAGAAGGGATCTTCCTATGCAATTAATGGCTTAGTTCACTTATGTAGATTGCTTTTCCTCAGGGTAAAGTAAGACTAAGACCGAGGTACTAAAAGCACAAGACAGGACAATATGACATGACATATTAGTTATAGAAATAGCAAAATATTAAAAAGTCTGAGAATATTCTTTTCAATAAACAACTTGTTTCTTCTGACAAAAACAACACCTACTGCGAAGAATTTAGAAATGTTAGAAAGGTAAATTATTCCAAATGTCACTCCTGAAATACACGTGGTTATCAACACATGGTTGGTTGACTCTAGTTTTTCTCCTTGCAATCTAAACAAAATGGTTAATGTAAAATGAATAATAAACTCTTTTGTGTCTTTTAATTGTGCATTTTTATACCAGCTTTTCCCACTTTATTAAGTGTATTTTTAAAATATATTAATGGCTTTATGCTAGTGTATTCTATGAGTAAATCATCATATATGTAGTGCAGTTTCTTGCTATTGGACATTTGAGTAGTTTACAAACAACTGTGTACTTAAACTTCTCTTTCTTTTTATTTCCTAATATTAGAGTCCACTTCTGAGGCTAAGAACTATGCATATTAAAGCTTCCCGATACATAGTGGAAAATAGCTTTTCAGAAAGATGGTATTTATTTACAAATACTATTAACATAGTATTTTAAGTAACATTGTATAAATTACATTAAACCTTTTAACTTCTGGCAACCTTCTGAGAGATATAGACTTGTCCCATTCAGCCAATCCAGCTCCCTCTTGCAAAATCGAGGGCTTCCATTAAATTAGTATTTTTTTCTACCAAGATCTGCCTTTTATTGAGCTCTACTTTGTACAGCCATGAACATATATTCTTCACAACCAGATGGAAGATTATTAGCCTGATTATTGTCATTAAAGAAACTGAGGCTCAGAGTTTAATTTTTCCTAAGACTCACATGGTAAGATATAGAGCTAAAACTGGATCTGTGATTTTGTCCGCCTTGATATTTGGACTGTCTCAAGCTGTATCTTCCAATAACTAGGAATCAGAACATAGGTACATGTGCGCACATACATACTACTGAAAACATATTCCTATACGGGTTTGTGTTATTCTTATTCTTAAGGGTGTAGTTTCCTATTTGTCCCCACTCTGATGGTAATGTCATCCAGTCTCATGCAATGAGATGTAAAAACATCTATATAATCTCTTCTGGCTGACCTTATTTATAAACTCCATACTGCTATATCTTAATTAGCCTACCTGCTCACATTCCTTGTAGTGAGTTTAAGCTTCATGTGTTCAAAACTGAGTTTCTGATCTTCTGTTAAGAAACCTCTCCTATCTCACCTTCTTTATTTTAGTTAATAACTACTTTATTCTATTACTTGTTCAGGATCAAATGTTTATCATCCTCGATTCCTTTTTAATTAATTTTTAAAGATAATTAATTAATTGATTGATTAATTTATTTGTTTATTATGAGAGACACACAGAGAGAGGCAGAGACATAGAGAGAGAAGCAGGATCCTCACAGGGAACCAGATGTGGTTGATCCCTGGACTTCAGGATCATGCCTGAGCTGAAGGCAGAGGCTCAACTGCTGATCCCCCCGGGGATCCCTCTACTCTTTTTTCAGTTCACACTGAATATCCAATCACTAAATTACCTTGGTGCTACCTTTAAAATATATCCATAATCCAGCCCCTTCTTACCACCTTCCATTCTATCACCCTTGTCCAAACCTCCATTGGTTCTTACCCAGATTACTACCCCTGAGTAGTAGTTTTGTATTGGTCATCTGTTCACGTATTCTCAGTAAGTAGCTCAAATGACTCTTATAAAATAGAAGAAAACATTCTGTGGCACAAAGCCTTACAATGGCTTACACTAAAGCTATGAGTGGCTATAAACTCAGATTTTCCTTACCTGTACTTTTCTTTTTATATGTAAAGACTATGAGACTTTTAGCTAAAAGAGATCGTAGAGTCTCTAAAACATTCTCTTTCCTATATGCTCCACTTACCCTCGTTTGTTTCCTTCAAAGCACATGTAATACTCTGTAATTACCATGTTTATTCATTCGTTTGTTTATAATTTTCTCTCTATCTCAGATAGCCAATATTTAGCTCTTACTCCAAGCACATATTAATCTTTCTTATAAGTATACGATAAAGGGATGGCAATTCAGTCAACGGACTTCCAAAACACCTAGATTTCTGACCCATTTCTCCAACCCAGATAATTATCGCCTATCCTGAAAATTAGGCATGCATGAATCTCAATGGGGGAAGTTGAGGTAATATGAATCTCTTGATTTGTACTCATTTTCAATGGCAATAAGTGCTGGAAAAACTATATATAAGTGTATTTAGGTTCAGTTTTACATATTTATACAAAATATGGAACTAGATTTCTGCCTAGCACCTGCACATTTTATTTCATTTTTTAAATTTATTTATTGCATCCGCATATTTTATCATGCTACCTTCCAAAGGACTATAATAAGTCATCCTATGATCATGCCATTATCATGCCATTTTATTATTACAAAATTGTATACATACACACACATACATACTTTTCCCATGATGACTTGCTGATGTTTGGTAAGTTTAATGAGACCTACCTTTTTTAAACTGTGCTTATACTTTTTGTTTTGCTTTGGAAGAGAGGTTTGTTTTTCTTAGGTTTATTTTTCTGATATCTACTAGATAGTACTATAAGATATACTTGAATTTTAGTTTTTCTGACTTATATCTCTAACTAAAATGTAAGCTGAAATGGCATATATCTGTCTATTTGGTTCACTGCTTTATTGCCAGTACCTAACACATTATCTGGTACGTTATAGGTACTGGTTAATTTCATTCATTCAACAAATATTTAGTGAATGTCTACTCTGTGCCAGGAACTGGCATTTCATGTCATTAATATGACATATTAAACTATGAGAAATGGTAAGGAGAAGAAATATAGTAGGAATGAGCATAAGGAAATTTGGAGGAGGGATTCAATTTAAAATAAGGTCTAACTTTACCTGAAATTGTGAAGTTTGGGTATAAAGACGTGAAAAAGTGATTGAACAAGCCCAAACAAATTTGCAGTGAGCTGGGGAAGAGTATTCTAGACATACAGAATACGGCAAATGTGTGAAATCAAGAGTTAAAAAGTGACTGGGTGTGTTCTAAGATTAACAAAGAAGTGTGGAGGCTGGGGCATAGTTAGTAAGGAAGACAGTAGTAGGAGCTGTCATTTACAATATTTGGCTTTTATTCTCCAAAACCTTGGAAGGATTGAGCAGGCAACACATGACTACATATACATTTGTATTGACTGGATAAATAAATCAACTAATTTGAACTGCATAGTAAAGGACTAGTTAAGGATAATAAACTAATTAACAGCAAACCAATACTAGAAGTCTGGTTCCCCTTATTATCCTTATGCCAATTAGACTTAGTATTTTCCTCTGTCCTCTTTTCATACACACCACATACCCAGATCTCTAGGGACAAAACAAGTTAATTTATATTTTATTGTTGTATAAATGTCACACACTTTCAAAGCATAAGCATTCACAGACACAGAGATTTTATCTTTTGAAAAATCCCAATGTCTTCTTCAAATGAATAATCTCCCTAAATATTGCTATTTGCCCTTTAAAAATAGATTTAATTTTACGTAAGAAAGATTTCAGAAATATGTACAGTATGATAAGAGGAAAGTGTAACAGAATTCAAAATAAGGAAAATTCTCTTCCCTGAGGCTGCCAGAAAACCCCAGTCCATGCCAGGCTAGAAAACTAGCCTTTGGAGACTAAGAATTATTGACCCCTATTTCTGAGAAGTAGCATTTAATTGGACTCTTCTTACTAACTCCTTTTCCTGGAATGAACAGAGGCCCTTGTCCTCAGCCCTAAACCATTGAACATTATCAAAATGAAATGTTATTGCTCAGGCACCTCTTGCAAGCATTTTGTTCGCCTTTATTGGTACTGTAGTTCATATTTAAATCTTTTTATCTGTCATTTTCATTTCTTGGACAGGACAATCTAATGTGTTTGCTCTTACTCTACAAGCAGCATAAAGCAAGTTTAGTAGGCAGTAAAACTATATTTGCCAAGGAAGATATTGGATGAGGATGTTGAGTCCTATTCGCATGCAATATGCATGCCCAGACATATGGTTGAGAAGATAAAAGTAAATTCTATTATACCTTAATCATTAAATCCCACATTTGTCACTGAGCATGCAGGGCAAAATGCACTAAAAACCCTTGGGTCATTGCAAATGGAAAGATTCCTGAAACTGTAATTCTACCTTTTTGAACAATAGAATCATGGATTCTAGCATCTTTTTAGTGGATTTATAAACCCAGGACTTTTTAGTCTGGTCTACTTACCTTCCTGATTACTACATACTGTGGCCTGAAAGTTTGTGTTCCCCACAATTCATATGTTGAAAACCTAATCCCCAGTGTGATGGTATTAGGAGATTAAATGTTTGGGAAATAATGATATCATGAGGGTGGATAAGGTCATGATGGAATTAATATCTATATGAAAAGGACTCAGAATGCTCCCTTGTCCTTTCTGCCATGTGAGGACATAAGAAGATGGCAGTATATGAACCAGGAAGAGGGCTCTTACCAGACAATGAATACGCCAAGACCATAATCTTGAATTTCTCAGGTTTCAGAATTATGAGAACTAAATGTCTGTTGTTTTATAACACTTTTTAAATTCATTTATTCAATCATTCTTTCATTCAAAAATGTTTGTAGAGCATGATCATATAATCATTAGGATAGTGAGTTGATTATATAGTACCTCTTTATTTTGTTAATATGCAAATTGCTTGGGTGTTCAAACCAAACTTATACATTATCTTTTCATTTTTTTGAACCTCTCCATTTGCATGTATACATTCTATTTTATTAATTACTCTCCTAACTCTACAATGCTTTTATTATTTTAACAGAATTCTAGATTTGATTTGTAAATTTTTGAAAAGATTTTTGCATATGTCTTCCTTAAAGATATTGACAGCTAACTACTTTTGTCCTCATTATTTCCCCAAAAAAAGATTATGGTAGCTACCTAAAATGAGATGCAGCATATACACTCTTTTTATTTTCTCTGGAATTATTTATGTAATATTAGAATATTTTTTCTCTTTTTATGTTTGGTAGAATTTTGGCCTGGAGTTTTCTTCACGGAATGTTCTTTTTTTAAAAAAAAGATTTTATATATTTATTCATGAGAGACACAGGGAGAGAGGTAGAGACATAGGCAGAAGGAGAAGCTGGCTTCCCACAAGGAGTCTGATGTGTGACTTGATCCGAGGACCCAGGGATCATGACCTGAGCCAAAGGCAGACGTTCCACCATTGAGCCACCCAGGTGCACCCTTCACTGAATATTATTTTATTTTTTATATTGTTTTTATTTGAATTCAATTTGTCAACTTATAACACCCAGTGCTCATCCCATCAAGTGCCCTCCTCAGCGCCCATCATCCAGTTATCCCATTCTTCTATCCACCTCCTCTTCTGCATCATGGGATATTCTTAAAGACTGAATTGCTTTTTAAATCTACATATGTGGAAATTGTTGCTATTTATGTTGGACTTAGTAAATTGGAATTTGTCCATTCCATTTAAAGATTTCAAATTTATAGTCATAGGTATTTTTTAAAAAATATTTTGTTTTATCTTTAATATCTAAAACATCATAGATGATGTCTTCTATTTTACTCTTGACATTGGGTTTTTTTATTTTTTATTTTTATTTTTATTTATGGAGCCTGCTTCTCCCCCTGCCTGTGTCTCTGCCTCTCTCTTTCTCTCTGTGTCTCTCATGAATAAATAAATGGAATCTTAAAAAAAAAAAATAAAATAAAATAAGCACACACAGAGAACAGGACTCTTGTCCTTAATAAAAAGTAAGTAAAGAGCTGTAAAATCTGATTAAGACTTACAGGATGGGAAATGTAGATTTCTAGCATAATACATGTGCTAGCAGGTGCAATTAATTAGGTAAATAGAAAGGTTGATGATAAATAGATATAGATAAACACACATGAAAATAATACATTCTTACACATACATATTTGGGGAGATTAGGGCAATCTTGAGAGTGGGAAGAATACAATATATATTAATCAGTTGCAATAATTTAAATCTTAAAGTAATAATGAAAGATAATCATCTTTTAACTTCAAAATGGATGTTTTTACCTTCCAAACAGTGACTGAGATTCCAAATATCTTCCATATAATGGCTTCCCCATGTCTTAGGAAATAATTATTTTCTTCTGGTTGCCAAATGCTGATTTTACTCATCATTTGTTAAAAACACATTTTGGGGCATCTGTATGGTTCAGTGGTTGAGTGTCTGCCTTTGACTCAGGACATGATGTCAGGGTCCTAGGATTGAGTCCTACATCAGGTGCCTTGAAGGGAGCCTGCTTCTCCTTCTGCCCGTGTCTCTGCTTCTCTCTGTGTGTCTCTCATGAATAAATAAATGAAATCTTAAACAAAACCAAAACCAAAATATTTGTCCCATTGATGTGAACACAAAGTCTACTGTAGTCATGGCCATCTTAAGGTCCTAAGTTACTATGTGATGTAGAGTCCTTTCCTCTTCCAAATGTGTATATCCTAAAATTTCTGACTTCTATTTTTTTTTTCTGTTAGCAAATTGTCCAGTTCTGGTCTGTGTATGTGGATTTCTTATAATACATGTCTAAAGTGAAAGTAAAAGCCAATGTTCATTATCTAACTACATCCCTTAGAGTTATATGGTTCTGTGTACTGCCTTCTAAGTCATGACAGGTAACAGTTTTAATAAATATTGTATCGCTGCATATAATAGTTTTCCATCTCTTCAGCCTCCAATATATTTCCTTGCTGTCCTCTATTATGAAGCCAATGTCACATATGTTAAAAGTTATTTTTATAGCCTCACATCACCTATTTCTGTATTAAAGGAACATCAGAGAAGTAAAACAAAAACCTTATAATCTCTGTGGCTTAAGACAGTAGAAGTGTATTTTCTACTTACTTAAAGATCAAAAGAATGTTTCTGGTCAGCAGATTGCTTTCTTCTGAGCAGTGATTCAGGATCTCTGATCCCTTTTCTATCAAGGCTCTTTTCTTTCATAGGTATAGTGATTTTCAGTGGAAGAGCAGATGAGAGGAAACTATACATGGGAGGTAACAATGGCCATGTTAGATGTGGTACATGTTACTTCCACTCAGATTCCATTGCCTAGAACTCAGTGATGTGGCTATTTAGCTACAGGACCATATTTCAAAACAAAGGAAGGCGCTGAGAAAAGCAGATATGTTGCTTTTATAAGGCAAAGAAAGACACGTTTAATGAACCACTAGCTGGTCCCTTCCACAATAGGCTAATAGGTTCTAGATATTTCTTTGAGATGTGTTAAGTTTACCCTGATGTCACCTAGAATGGAATTTCTATAAAGGAAGAAATCATGCTTGACTTTTATATAATTATAATCCTAGCATTTAGCTTATGCTATAAAAGTGATAAAAATCATTTAACTAATGATGATCCAGTAGGTAGTTGGATGTAGTTTTTTTAATGGTCCTTTATGAGGAACTTTAAGATAAGTGGCTACTGTTTGAAGAAATTACCTGAGAGGACAAGGGTGGAAACCAAGGATTTGTGAAAATAGATAGGTTCGTAAGAATATGCTGATAGATGGATCACTGACATGAATTTAAGAATTTACCTAGATGAGGAGAGATGTGCATAAAAAGAAGAGGGGAGGAGGAGAATGAACAGGAATCAATGTTAAAGGAAATAAAAAAAATTGATTTATTTACTTTCACAGAGTTCTGAAAACTATTCATATTTATGATTCATTCAATTTTATCTATTTTCATTGTTTTATATAATTATATACTTTATATGCTTTCTTCCAAAACATTATTAAGATCTTCAGAAGTTATGACAGTCTTTTAAAAATATCAGTGCCTGGGACACCTGAGTGGCTCAGTTGGTCAATGTCTGCTTTCAGCTTGGGTCTTGATCTCAGGGTCCTAGGATCGAGCCCCGTGTTGGTTTCTCTGGTCAGCAGGGAATCTTCTTCTCCTAGCCCTCTGCCTCTCCCCGCCTCCCGACCCCACTTGTGCTTCTCTCTCTATCTCAAATAAATAAAAGAAATATTTTAAAACAATCTCTCCCCTACAATGGCTATTTCAGATATTTGCATGTAGTGCACATTCCATGAACATCTTAAGCTGACTGAGGATTTTCAAAATATCTCTTTAAAATGGAAAAGAGGGACGCCTGGGTGGCTCAGTGATTGAGTGCCTGACTTCAGCCCAGGGAGTGATCCTGGAGTTCTGAGACAGAGTCCCACATTGGGCTTCCTATAGGGAGCCTGCTTCTCCCTCTGCCTATGTCTCTGCCTCTGTGTGTGTGTGTCTCTCATGAATAAATAAATAAAAATCTTCAAAATAAATAAATAAATAAAAAGGAAAAGAAGTTTAATGTTAATATTGAATTCACATTTTGTTAGAATCAATAATTAAATAATGAAAAAGTATTAGTTTAGTAGTCATTACGTGCTATCATTTTATCATATTTTGGAGAAAGCAATTTTTAAATATTAAAAAATTAAAAAACAACCTGCATTATACAACATGACCTAGACATTTTACCATACTCCAAAGTTCAGAAAATAAGTCTCACAAGAAGCTCAATTTCCTGCGTATGGCCAACTGTAAAGCATCACAGTGAACATACAGGATATTGTTGCTCACTGATTGACAATGAGTCCCCTTATGAATGAGAGAGGAAGCAGTAATTTCACGGTGTTGGGAATTTTTATTACATGGAGAGTTTGGTATGACATTTTTGTCCTATATATTTCAGGGCATCTTGGCAGCAAACACGTTGTTTTATATAGCAAATTCTTTAGAAGATGACTTCGACTTGAGGTGAAATGAAAAATGTACCTGGAGTCCATAATGTCTGCCATGTAATTAGTTCTCTTGCTGCTGGCATGGTAGGTTGTGAAATTATGGCTCCTATACCTGCTGAGTCAGCCTTTCTAGTCCAATCTTAGTATTATTACTACTAATCCTTTTCTCTTTCCTTGTCTGTTCAGAGTCCCATGAGGCTTCTCAATCAAGAGTCTCAATAAAAGACTGAGCAGCTCCATATGGCTGTGTGGTGGTGAATGTAGAATGGGCTATTGGTAGGAAACATTCAGGGAGAGGAGCACTAATAGATTCTGTGCCTTCAAAGTCTATAATTTCAAGTGATAATTAGAGGAAACTACAAGAGAGGCTGTTTCCAGACTCTCCATTTGTATTACATATTCTATTTGAAATTTCCCCTAAAATAGAAAATAAATATTATTTAGGTTTTAGGGGGAAACACCATATATCATCTTGACTTTATTTGCATCTTTATATCAAAAGCTTGCCAGTAACTAAAATCAAGTTCTTAATATAGATGTTTCAAAAAGTCAAATCCAAAAAATATTCTAGTAGCGTTTTGTAAAAATTTTATGGCAACCTGTCCCAGTGAAAAGTTTAGAGCTGTGAAATCAAACAGGCATGGATTTGGATTCTGTTACCCACTTGGCATGTGAACTTGAACAAAAGACATGCTACTTATACCTTTCTTTTCTTACCTATAAAATAGAAGTGTAGTAAATATTTTTCAGCATTTGAAATTATTAAAATAATATGATATTTATAACTTAGCATATTTAGCTGCTAAACATATCACAACTATAGGGGTGGTTTGTTTGTTTCTTGGAGGTTTTAAAAGTTGAGGCCCCACCTCCTAATACCATCACTCTGGGAGGTTGGTGGGGCTTCAGTGTAGAATTTGGGAAGGATACAATTACACCCATAGCACTCATTTAAGAATTTTTAAAAAGTAAGGGTACAGCGTGTTTTCATGGAATCTGAAGAAAGTAAATCAAGCAGACATGCTTCATCTAAAGCTGGAAGCTAAGAGAAAGGAAGAGACACTCTTGTCTCACAGGAACTCTTGTCTCTTCACCGCCTCTTCCCTTATTCTAATTTTTCCTTACCCTCTTACTTGATACCACTTTCTTCTCCTTCCATTGACAGCTTGCATATGACGCCCAAGAATCCACAAAGAAGATTTTTACCTTGTTTACCAGAGGAATGAAATTGATTTCTCAAATTAATCTTCTTTATTCAAACTACAAGTTTTCAGAAGCTACGCATCCCACAGACTGAATGCATTAAATCTGTTAGCATCCTTAAGTCACCAATGGTTGTGTTTATGAACTCGGATATTCTACTCAGACAAAAGAATTAAGGTCTATGAACTTAATGATACCTTGCCTCATAGAGATAATGTGCATAATCTTTTTCTTTCAAGTGTAGGTGTGAGCATAAAGTCCAACAGCAGAAGATGATAGACTCCAAGGTTCTAGCAGAGATCAGGGCCACAGGCACCCACAGCAGGCACAAACTATCAGAACGGAGTCAAAACTCTTCAAAAGAACTCAGTCCCTATCCAGTAAATGCTTACATTGCTTAGATGCAATCTTGTCAAGTTAACTCACTTCACAGCTGAAATAACAGACCAGAGATATAAAGTGACTTAAAGTTTAACAACAAAGTAGTGAATCAAATGAGATTAGAACCAAGATCACATG
Source organism: Nyctereutes procyonoides (assembly GCF_905146905.1). Classification (NCBI taxonomy): domain Eukaryota; kingdom Metazoa; phylum Chordata; class Mammalia; order Carnivora; family Canidae; genus Nyctereutes; species Nyctereutes procyonoides. The sequence continues at coordinate 14,082,051 of NW_026575047.1, read as the reverse complement.
GATCAGGGATAATAACTCTCATTCTACCATGTGAAGCTTCATGTTTTCACCAAAGTACATATGCATGTGTGTATTCAGCTGAGTGTTTACGATATACACACATAGACATACACGATTCAGATGGATTAGATTTGGATGTTAAAAAAGAAAAAAAAACTTTTCAAAATAAAGTAACAATAAGTGCCTGGTACATGTTGAGTCCTCAATAAATGGCATTTAATTGGATATATAACTGGACAAATGGGCCAAGTACATTCAAATGGCTATTGATGCTCACCTCAAAATAAAGTTTAAAGTCAATGGTGGAGTATAAAGCCCTTCCATCTGCCGTACTATTGCAGGAAGATTTTCCTTAAGGAAAATAAGAAGAGGAAAAAGTAAGTTAACTTCAGGTTTGATAATTTATTTCCTGAAGTAGCCAGAAATAAAATAAAATACCACAAGTTAATTTAATACACTCTGTAATCTATTTTCAGGCAGGTAGCATCAGGGCATAAGAGAGTGAGGCAGAAAGAGAAAAAAATCATTCATACCAACTTGTCTTTTCGTCTGAGGGACAGGTTTGAGGAAATCAGCTGAGCATGTGTTTTTCTATGTGTAATACTTTGGAGAAATAGGAATGAGAAAAGGCAGAGATGGTTTAATAGGGGTTTTATTGCAACATGTTATTTGCTTGAACTGCAGATTAAGTACTGTTTGGAAGTGACGTATTGCCCTATCGATCCAGAAGTGGGAGAAAAATCATATGCTCCATGAGAAAATAATTTCTGGATTAAAATAATCAAAAATGAGTACTATTCAGGCACTCAGTTTCAAATAATGCTAACTTTTTAAAGGTTGTTTCTATGAGAGAAAAATAGATATTTCTATAATGAATTCAATAGTTTTTATTGACTTCATTTAAATAACAATATGGTTTACTTTGAAAGCTCTCCTGAATAAAATTGAGATACTCTTTCTTATTGAGATAATATTTCTTATACTACTACACAGAGTTGTCGATATCTTCTTCTTAGACTCCATAAAGGTGCTGTTAATAGGCAACATATTGGTATAAAATAGGAGAATACATAAGAGTGTAATGATCAGATAAACTGTTCTTATAGCATGAATAAAGATAGAGCCTTTTATGAACCTACCTGAGACCCTTGGTCAACTTCCTATGGCACCCATGATTATTCTGGAACACTGAATATGATAGTATTCTGTTTTAAATTATTTTCTGTAATCAAAGAACTGCATATGTCTTTGAATCACTCATTAATAAAATAATATTTAACAAATATTTGTTGAATGACAATCCACTGCATATCTTTTCTACTTCATTCATTCATTCAACGTACAATTTTTGAATGTCTACCATTTGCAAGTTTTGGTCTAGGTGTCCATTCTATGTATGTTATACTGTTTCATTCTGTCTTTTCTGTCTCTTAACCTTATTTCGGGGCCTCATTTTTTTGTCTCTCCTTTCTTCATTATACCTGTCTTTTACAGCACTCAAATTCATGTTTTAGCTAAATATTTAAGTTACAGATAACTCTAACCACGAAGTCCTTAAATATTTTTATAGCACTTTGGGTCTAGCATTTCTATTTTGTATTTTTTGATATTTTGAGTTTTTGCAGATCTCAAATCTTATTATTTTCCTCAATAAACCAAAGTTTTCAAAAATTATAGCCTGGCATTGGTATGTTGGGGTAGAGGAGAATTGAAGCTGAATACATGTTATAAAGATTATCTCTCATTTGTTCCAGGCTTCTACAGCCATGCAGAATAAAACATGATTTAATATGTCAATAGATTACTCCACCATGCTCTTTTATTGGTGAACAATGGGACTTGGAAAAAAATAATAACCTCCATTCCAAAGTCTGTGTTACTATGTCCTCTCCTAACCATGGAGTAGGCATGAGCCTAGTTACCCAGGTCTTTATTTGAGCCAGATTTTCGCTATGACAATTTCCACATGAGAGCTATTAGGGCTGCAAGAATGACAGTCTCTTAAGAATATTGAAGGGCAGCATACATAAAATATAATTACACTTCCTTTTTATAAGAGAAGGCTCACTTGGAAAGTTTCCTTTATTCAGAAATATTTTCTTAAAACCCAGAGTGCTTAGCCTAGGAAGAAACATTTTTTTTGACTCTGGAGAAGTGTTCAGTTGGCATGAAACAATTTGAAGAACAACGATCTTTGGCTTAATGTCAACTAAACAAATACACATTCTTGTTCAGTACGCTGAGCTAGCTCATCCTCTGACCCCAAATTTCATGTATATTTTTCTCATCCTTGAGGTCGCAGCACTACTCCATGATCTCAGGAACCCAGGTAGCAAGAGGCAACTACCACTTCTGTTGACATTGCCTGCATGAAGTCTTGTTCTTCTCTGCTAGGAGCCTGATAGTTTCTTGCAGAAAAGAAGGCAGTAGAGTCTGAGCCCAATTTCTTTTGGGACCAGAGTCGGCTTCATTTCTTTTGCTTGCTTTGATTTTCCAAAGCTCATTTTCAGTTATATGAGGGGTCTCTCTAGGGTTATGCTAATATAAAATCCAGAAATTTTTAAAAGGCAAACCAGTCTTGACTTCACACTAGTCACCGCTGTTATTTTCAATGTGCAAATCTTCATGGCAGGCAGCAGTTCTGTTGTGCACATATCCAGTTTGTGTGTAAGTATTTTTGTATTGAATGGAAGACACTATATTTAGTTCTCAGCATCCAGAGATGGCATCATGGATTTCTTCTATTCTAGACACCTGCAGAAATCTAATCCTTTCTGTAGGCTTTCAAGAGCAATTGGAATTTATCCTCTAAAATTTCTGCCATTAAGCACCTTGCACCCCCCTCACTTTAGAAACAGACATCTGCATATTTATCACTTCTCCTTTCCAGCATAATTCCCTTCAAAAAGCCTAGAATTCACTAGCTTCATGAAACAACAGTGTTCTGAGGCAAAAGAACAAAGGTGTATGAGGACCAAAAAAGCTGCCCTTCATTTTGTTTCTCCAGAGTATCCGGGATGGAAATATAATATTTTAATACATTTTACCATTTTCTCATTCTACTGGGTTAGTACAACCAGTTTTTTGCAGTTCAACCTAGCTCTATCTCCAGTTACCACTCTCAACATTACTTGCTGTTTAAATGCTTGTCATCACCTTGAATAAAACATTTGCTATGTGCCCCCCTTACTAGACACTTTTTATTATTTTTTAGTCTTCATAATAACTCTATGAAATAAATATGACTATTATTCCCAGTATAAAGACACTAAAGACAAAGGATTTTTTTGTAATTTATCTAAGATGACATAACATAATAGTTGATGGGGATGGGAGCCTGTGCCCTCACCCATTGTGCAGGATTGCATTACTTCACCCTAATTTATATCAACCAGTAGAGGTTTGAACCAAATCTGAATCAAAGAACAAGACAAACCACATTCATTATGTTGAACTTTCAAATGAATATACATGGTCATTTTGTTACTGAACCATGATTGAAACACCCACTGAAACAGTTCAAGCCAAACACAAACCAAATACTTCCTAAATTGATAGAGCTAGAATAATGAGCATCAGATTAAACCAACCCTATTTGGCCTGTTTCTTTGTACTCAAGTCCTAAGAGAAAGATCATTCTCAGCTGTATTCACAGCAAAATAATACTTTAGGAGTCTGCCAATTTTAAAGGAGGGAGGCCAAGAGAATCCCAAAGTTCTTTACCCCTCCTCAGCCTGAGAGCATACCTTGTTGCCCCCTTTATAATCAGAAACACAAGTTCATTAAACTCATTATTATTTTTTTCTTTAGATATAAGTATTTATTAAAAGTTTTAAAAACTTTGGACACCAACTCAGGAGGCTTTCATGTAAATGTTTTATTATTAAGCTTCCCCAGCTGCATATTAAAACCTTTGGGTCCATAGAGGCATACCTGTGCTCCAGCTGCACTATGCAACATCATTGGCAAATTTTGAGGTTTAATTAAAGAATACTTATCATAGCTGCATGGCACAGGATGTTGGATGACAAAACCCTGGTGTTGTGAAATTAATTACATCACCATAGTGGACTCTGTGCATGTGGAAAACTTGAACCCAAAGAAACAACTCATTAATCTTCACAAGCTCTCCTAAGGTAGGGGAGTTATTTTTTTGTGTTCACAACAAGCCTTCAAGAGGTAAGCTCTGAGGGATTTTTTTTTTCTTATAGCAATTGTTTATGTTGCAGAAATGAAACCTAAGAAATACTGAATGTTAACAAATGCAAATAATTTGGGTAAGCACTGTTCTTTAAATCCTTGCAAAGCAATCTTTTAAAACAGTCTTGGTTATAGCTTTTAGCTACTATTTATTTGACACTTGCTATGGACCTGCATACACTAAAAACCTTACTTATCATTTTTAATAGCAAAATATTTCTAAGTTTTGATGCCAATGCCCCTATATTGTGGATGGAAAAACTAAAACATATATTGGTCAAACAACTAATTAATGTTACTAAATTGGTAATGGTGAGTCATGTTATGAATCCAAGCTCTATTATTTAAAACCCACTGTCTACATTAGTAAGCAAAGCCAATGTGCAAAAAACTAGCAAAGTTTTCAAAGTAGAAAAAAGATATAAGACAAACTTGATGAGGTATTAGTGAGTAGACATTTAAAATGCTTGTGTTTTGGACAATTGGTTTAGGTGGAAATTATTTCATATTTATTACCTTGAAATCCCTCAGGAATATTTAAGTAAGACTAGAAACAAAGCAAAATCATATTTATTGAAAAGTTATGCACTGAAAATGTATTATTCAAGTTTGATAATTATTATGATTAATAACATTATCTCTGGACAACTAATAACTCATGAGAAAGAAGAGGTGTAAGTGGTGAACCAGTATGTTTTTCTTTTAAATTTTATTTATTTGAGAGTGAAAGAGAGTGTGGAAGCATGAGCTGGGGAGGCAGGGAGGGGCAGGCAAAGGGAGAGGGAGAAGCAGGCTCCCTGCTGAGCAGGGAGTCTGATGTGGGGCTCATCCCAGGACCCTGGGATCATGACCTGAGCTGAAGGCAGACATTTAACCAACTGAGACATCCAGGTTCCCCAAGGCAGTATGTTTTGACCATGAGTTTTTCTCCTGAGTGATGAATTACAGAAGTTTAATGGAATCTTCCTGTTTACACAACTTTGAAGGCACTGCTAGTTGCTGGAGTAATCATGGTCAATTTATACTTAATTTTCACAGTTGATGGATATTTGCCTAATATCTTCTTTGTACTTTATGCATTTCCTTTAGTTACAGTATGTAGAATAGTTAATGGGTTCACCAGTATTGAGCTTAAGATCTTACTCTTTTTGGTAAAAAGTGATTATGGTAGCCCACAACTCATAATCAGTGTTGACACGCATTAGATTTGCCTCAGGATGTCCTTAGGACTTGTCAATAGGTCCCTTCTGATTGGTCAATGCCTTTTACCTGTCTGTCAACCACCTCTGCTTTTAATTATAAGACATTAGAAAATACTGTGCATGTAATTAAGACTCTCCATGACAGCATCCTCTCTAGACCTCTATCATAACATTTAGCATACTGTTAGAAATTTTGAGTGTACTTTTACCCTCTCCATAATGCTCTTTAAGGACAGATAAAATGGATTATCAATGTTGTATTCATAGAGACTTATCATTCCGTAGGTGCTTGTTATTCTGTAGGCATTCCTTCAATTAGAAATTAAACTCTGCAAAATTTAAGGATGCTATAATCTGGTCTATAGAGATAATGGGAATTCTAATTCTATATTTTTCTAAAAGCCAGCATTTTCAGAGATGATTATAATATTTCTTAATGGTATTCTGCCATTATTTACATTGATTTTTTTAATGTGAACATGATTACAGCTTAAGGGAAAGTTCACCTTGAGAAATACCAGCCTGATGATCAGTTTCTGCCAGTGGTGGGCCTTTGGTATGTTCTAATCAATGTTTACCAGGAGGCTGATTTTCATCCCATATTGTAATCGCTCTTTTACTATTCATTTCCATTTTCTTTTACCATGAGCCTTTTATATTTCCAATAAACATATCATTTAGAGCTTTTTAAAATTGCATACTATTGATGTGATTTATATATGAAAATGTCAAATCCTTACAGATAAGACTTTAGTCCTCTTCATTGTTGCATAACTGAGAGTTTAGGGAACCTGTGGTATATTTAAAACACTAAAATTGTAATTTATTGCAGACTGTTTGGTCTTCTACTAGATTTTTGTATTGAGATATGTCTGATATTCCCAGGAATATAATAACTTATTTCACAAGTTCAAATTTAGTCATTCTGGTCAGGAATGTTGTTCAATACTTCCTATAGCTACCGTTCACTTTTTTTGTCACGTCTGTTACTTCAGAACTGACATTCCTCAACTTGCTACTACTCTACTTCTTTTTCCCATTCATGGGCATAGACATTTCCTTCAAATCTATTTCCTAGATACAGACAGCCTCAAGTTGCTACAAGCCTTCAAAAATGCCTTTTTAATCCCCAGATTTTAAGTAAAATTTATTGAGTTGTTTCTATATATCTATTCAAGATAGGGCATATAACCTTTATAATAAGAACTCAGTTCTTTTAAAATTGTTGATTCATTAAATATACAGCTTTTGCATCTATGTAACTCATGTATACCACAAAGGTACCAAGCCATAGTGAAGCCAAAAATAATCAAATTCCATGTCTATATGTTGCATGATCATTCGGTATGATGATGCCTCTTGAGCTGGAGGATTAATCTCCCTAGAATTCTTCCTCTTGACCTTTACAGTACTTCAAAATGACCTTAAGAAAAAGAACCAGAATTTGAGTAACTGATGTAGCACTGCTTACCTATGCTTAACATAGATAATTTGAAGCTAGAAGCTTGGTAAGCATGTACAAAACTTAGTACAGTTTAAAGTACAGGCTGAGGCCTAAGCACAAACACAGAAAAAGGGGTGCATATTTATTCCACATTTCTCCTGTCTAAAAGGCTGTCCATGAAGAGACATGGTTTTTGATATGGTAGAGTCATTGTCACAAATAGGAAAAGGTAACCTTGCAAAGCTCAAATTTAAGCTATAAGGTATTAAGGATGATAGCTTTACTGAATCCCTTCAGGAATGTGTGTTTGTCTCTAAAATGGACTCTACTATTAGGGCCAGAATCTTCCTTGCTGAAGTCAGGCTGCAACATCCACCATCCAGAATCCCTACATTTTATTGAAGCCCATATATTTTTGGTGGTCTATGGGCTTGCTTTAGTTCCATATTACAAGAGACATCAGCCCATAAATACTGGTTTTGTCAGTAGTAGAAAGCTGGAAAGATCAGATTTCATATAATTTTAGTTTTAGAGCAAAATGCCAGAGCCTTAGAAGTTAAAAATAATAGTCATATCATATAACACAGAAACCTGCATAATATACAGATCAAAGGTCTTTAGAGGTCTTTAGAGACTATATTTAGGACCAATAATTCCTAAATTACCTCTCCTGGCCACACCAGAAAGAAGCTTCAACCCTTCCATCCATATATCATTCCTTCAATTACTTATAAAAATTCACAACTAATGTGACAGATGTTGAGGCATAACTTGACGCAATTACCAGCATGCCCTTCTCTCCTCTAAGTTCTTAACCAGTTGGGAAATAAGCAGGAGGCATGTTGACAAAGCTCCAAATGTCACCTTTGTTTATCTACAGAATTTTATATATCTAAAGAAGTTAGATTCTTAATATTCTTTTACAGGAAACAGGTAAATTTATTCAGTCTCAGACTGTATTACATAATGCTGGGAGATGGGAGAGAAGAAAAAGGAAGACAAACACAATCTAGATTTAGAAGAAACAAAATACAATTATCTAATTTTGCCAGAGTAGAGCACCACAATCAAGGCTGGCTAGAGTGTAGGTAGTGACTGGAGGGATTCTTTGGCACAGCAATGTTCATACTTTTTTTGACTCAGGACAAAAATTCGCCTACTTAAAATTTACATTTTTACACATTTATTTATGTGGACTGCATCCACTGATATTTACTTGTTAAAAATTAAAACTAAGAGCATTTAGACTTATGTATGTATTTAAAAATACATATAAAAAACCCATTGTGTTAACATATATTTATTACAGAACAGCCATATTTTACAAAACTAAAAAATAGTGACAAGAATGGTATTGTTTTATATTTTTGCAAATGTTTGTCTGATTTAATAGAAGATAAATGAATTTGCACAGGTGTTTCTGAATCCAACCCGCAGTAAGCTATTTATATGGAAGTAAAGGGGGAAATACTTGCACATACATGTAGTTGAAAATGAAAGACTGCAATTGCCTTTTTAGATAAGAGATATACTTCTTCAATACTACACTAAATATCAACAAGTGGTACTTTCTTAAAACTTAGATAAAATGTAAAGCATGGGACCATATCAATGTACTTTCTACACTCTTGTATATTAGAATATATTGGCCTATCTACCACTTAGAATAGATCTTATGTCTCATCATTATTTTGTAGTATCATGTATTAGACATTTGGTAAATACTTTTTCAGTAAGTTATACAGATCTTTCAAACGTTGATACATTTTATTATGTAATATAAAAATATCATTTTTATTTATGTTGCCACTGATCTCATCAGATATATGTGTGGGAAAATGTCAAACTCATGTTTGGTTGATACAAAGCTTTCATTTTTACCATTGGCAGAAAATTCTCAGTTATTTACTTGAAGTGAAGGCTCATTTCACTAAGTTTTGATATAATACCTATCCAATTTTGAAATCTGAATAATCATACTTTAATATTTCTTTCAAGAAGAATTTCTATTCCATGAAAGAAACAGCTAGTTTAGCTTGCAATTAAAATCATTGCATGAATTTGAGACAACCAGCATACTTCAGTGTGTGGTAAAAGTGTTATATGCATACTTCCCACTTCATCACCCAGATCACACACATGTTAAGATTTAATCAAAGTAATACTTAATAATTAATGAAGAACACTTTGAGGGAAACTTGGCATTTTGTTTTTGTGGGCATGATGGTGAAGAACACAATGACTGCTAATACATTTTGGTGCCTGCACCTTTCTTGACTCACACTACGATGCCAGTAGTTTTACACCCATAGCTTTTGCACCAGAGGTATAAATTGCAACACAATAGAAAAGAAAAAAAGCAAAAGTTTCTTAATCCAGGAATTAAAAAATGTCTTAATTTTAAAGCCCCATAAAAGAGTCTCCAGGAACCCTGGAGGTCCATAGATTACACTTTGAAACCTCTGTTACAGAGTATATATTGTTAGCAACTTTATAAAGATAGCAGCTTGCCTCAGGTAAAATAGAATTTTAAGACAGAAGGTATAAAATAACTGTTTTTAATCTCAGTTTATCAAAGACTCAACACATTTGGGGACTAAGAGTGAGAAAAAGTTACTTATTTTGAAAAGTTGAGTAAATGGAAATTCCAGGATCAAGTTTCACAGGTAATTAGGGCAGGAAACCAGAAGAATCACAGAAGGAAGCTATTGAATTTGAAAGTTGGAAAAAAAAGAAACCAAGGCCCAGAAAAATCTAAGCACTTTCCACATTATTGCTTTAAGAAACTTAATAATTGTTTATTTGCATCTTTTTACATAGAATTATTTTACTTTTTAAAAAATATATATATTTTTTATTTATTTGAGTGAGAGAGAACACATGAGGCGGGGAGGGGCAAAGGAAGAAAGAGAGAAAGAGAGAATAGCAAGCAGACTGTACTGAGCAGAGAACCCGACATGGGGCTCGATCTCAGGAGCCTAAGATGAAGACCTGACCTGAAACCAAGAGTCAGACACTTAACCAACTGTGCCACCCAGGTGCCCCTATTTCACTATTAAATTTGGTTTTCCACAACGACATAGAAAATCATTTCAGTTTAATCATTTAAGTAAGGCTTAGTGTTGTCCACTGGATACTAATGAAATTTAGCAGTATATCACATACTCACATACATTCAGATATTTTAAGGATTTTGGAAGAACATGATTTTAGGGGAGGGGCTGGGTTGATGGGTTTATCTATCCTTCCATCAGCTAAGTCCTATTTCAATATATCATGGATAGTTTTCTATGTCACTGAGTGATCTACATCATTCTTTCTATGGTTTCATATAATTTTATTTTATTGACATAACATTTATTATACCTAAATTATCCAGTGTATACTTTTAGGTATATCCAAAAACATAAAAATGCAGGGGGAGAAAAAACATGAGCAGGTAATTTATCACGGAAGAAAAACAAATTTTAGTATACGTGTAATAATGTTCAATGTGACTAGAATTTAAGAAAATATAAATTAAAACAATAAATATTATTTCTGCTCATTTGAACAACTATTTTTTAAAGCCATAAAATCTGTTGTTAAGAAAGAAGAGGAAAATACGTGTTCTCATAAACTGATGCTAGCAATATAAAATTTTACAACCTTTCTGGAGGGTAGTGTTGTGAATTTTGTGATGTATATCACAAATGTTAAGATATACATACATAAAATTCATCAGTCCACTACATAATTCCTCAACAAATATGTATTGCCATGCTATGACTATGTAATAAATGTACAAAACAATATTGGTAGTGCTCTAATGGATCTCAAAGTCCTATATAAAAGGAACATGTGCATACATGACTGTGTAATAGAAATTATTGTGAAAAATGCTTACAAGTTGCTGTGATGAAGAAAAGGAGGGTGGGGTATTTCCGTACGGAGGGTATTCAAGACAGGTCTCTGAGACCCTTTAGATGGGAAGAGGTCACCATGAAAAGCCTTAGAAACTATTGTATAAAGAGAAGACACAAATTAAAAACAAAACAAAAAACAAAAACAAACAAAACAGAGTGACTGTCAACAGCTTAGTTAGAAGGAAAATGAAACATGAGTTCAGAAAAACAGGTAAAAGTGAAAGCAAGTAAAGTCCAAGGTGAAGAGTTTGGATTTTACTCTTCAGTGTTGTGTGTAACTGAGGTCATTCTACTGGCCTCTTCTTAATGTTGACATTTTTTTTTCTTTTTTTTTTCTTTTCTTTTCTTTTCTTTTCTTTTCTTTTCTTTTCTTTTCTTTTCTTTCTTTTCTTTTCTTTTCTTTTTTTTTTTTTAAGATTTTGCTTATTTATTTGAGAGAGAGAATGAGAGAAAGAGAGAGAAAGCATGAGCCAGGAGAAGCAGGGTCTCTGCAGAGCAGGGAGCCTGACATGGGGCTTGATCCCAGGACTGTGGGATCAGGGCCTGAGCCCAAGGCAGATGCTTAGTCAACTGAAACACCCATGTACCCCATTACTGCTGACTTTTGATTGCCTCCCTCTAGGAATGAAAATATCCTCTGACATTGCTAAGGATCGCTGACAGATACAGGGCTTTCCATATTAGATCACATGACAGGAAGATCGTGCAGGAATTTTCTGCTTTATTCCTGCTTATATAGAAAATTCTCTGCCGTGTACCAAGAGCCATTTCCATCTATTATCTATGTGCATTGCATCTCGGGAGATTTATTTTCTTTTATGAATTCATGTAGAGCAAAAAACTGATGTGTATGGAAACGGATAATTCTGAACAGATTGAAACAAGTTTGTAACATATTAGATTTATGATTTTCTGGTCTGGCAGTCATGGAGATGCATCACTCAGAATGCCCTTTGAGATAACCTGCTGCTCCTCCCTTCCTTAGGTCTCCTCTCCAGCGATTGCACCTTGAGATCTGCCATAGCCCACATGTCAAGGTCATGCCCAGTCAGCTTCCAGCTGATGACAGAGAGCCTTAGGGGTGCTAGAGTGTCACCATTCCTGTCAAATGTGGGACTCCTCTAATAAGCAATCTTGGCTCTGTCTGGATGCGGCTTTCTCAGAGCCCCTCTTCAGCCTTACGCAATCCCCCATACTTCCTATGTTCCTTTCACAAGTGTCATGTCACACGTAACTTGGAAGGTTCTCTGTCTAAACTTGCTCCCTCTCCCACCTTTACCTTCACTGGCACTATTCCCAAGAAGTAATTTGCCAAGTACTTTCTTCTTTCCATCTGCTTCTCAAAGGACCCAAACCAAAAACCTGTCAAGTCCTGGTGTAGACAACAATATCGAACCTAAATGCTAAAAACAGGAATGAGTCAAAAGCCTTTCTTTCCCAGTCCTTTTTTGACTGTCCATGTTTTTGGAATGTCCCTTATTACCACAGTCGTTGACATATGCATACAACGTAACTATGTTTCCACATTTAATCTCATTTTTACTTGATGTAAATATAATTTAAATATTTTTAATCCTAACTCTCATCTCATTCTTTTGTCTTCTTAAGTGTATTATGGGAGCTATGAGTGAAAGTTGGGAGAGTTTATGTTAGCCAAACAGCTATCACTTTTATAATTAAAGAATTCTACTCATTTCTGGTAATGGATACACCTTTATGACCACACATATACATTCCAAATCTATGCTATCCTTTTTTTTCTTTACTTTTAAAAAATTCAATTAGCCAACATAAAGTATATACTTAATTTCAGATGTAGTGTGCATAGGCTATCCTTTTACATCTTGGCAGTCATCTCCTTTTTATTTGCTGACATTCATGCAGCCAGGTATTGCTTTGATTCTTTGTATATTAAATAAAATAGAATAGCTGAGTCTTTAGTAAAAGCTGAACTATATAGTACCATAATATCAGAGTTGTTGATCTCTAATAAAATGACCATTTTACATTTCTTCCAAATAATCAGAATGTTAGCAAATTTGAATAGAAGATATTTATTATGTAAAGAATGTATTTATTATATAAACAAAAGAGTATTTTTATTATTATTGGGGCTCTGCATGTACCATTCAAGTTCAATTGTCCAAAGAATAAGACCCACAGAGTCCAAAAGTGACTCCACTTGAACAAATAATTATTAATCCACTTTCACATGCCAGCCATTTTTGTGGGAAATGTGGGAGTGATAAAGTAATCAAAGCAATAGTCAAAGCTACTTACAATATAATAGTGAACATGTAAAGACAAGAATAGGGTATAATAAAAGTAATTATTGAATTTAAAAATAGTCTTTAAAGCCCAGATTAAAGATCATTTGAGGATACCGGGAAAGCTTCAAGGAACACCTTGAAAAATACAGTTTCCGTGGATTGGACCAATTCACACTGCAGGGTAGGAGGAAGAAATGAACAAACAGAAAAAAAAAAAGACTAATAAAGTTCAGACAATTCTCTAGGACAGTGGTGGAAAAGAGTAAGTATAAAGTGGAGTGCTAACTTATGAGGAGTAGAAGTTGGTAATTGTTTTGAGCTTTAGATTTCAGAATCTGTTCAATCCTTCCCTGGCTTCATTTTATGTTATAGTTGTAGCCCACAAAGATCAAGTAACTTTCCCAGGTCATCTAGTCTGTGTAAGGTGACACTGATAATGGGATTTGTTTCTCCCATTTTGTCCTGGGGCTTTTTCTATTATACCATGTGCAAGGGCCTAAAATATAAAATAGCACTATGCTCACAAGTTATTATTTCCATTAAGGCAATTTGTATGGCTTTGGAATAATATAGACTGTGTTCTTGGTCCGTCAGATGAGCATCTAGAACCCATCTATAGATATTCCAAAATTAAACAGCAGTTCAGCTTCCTCTCCTTGGGTAATAAACAAGGTTAGCTTTTCCTTTATCATTGTCTTACCTAGTGAATATATCTAGGTTTTCAAGCTTCCCTGTTTGACTTGTCATTTTTAGTTGATCCTCAATATTCTTATAAGAGGCTAAAGAGAAGAATTCATGTGCCATGATTTCTATAAATCCAGAGGCTGAAGTATATAAAATTCCAATGTAAAAAGGGGAAGAGGCACCAGAATTAAAGACAAAACAATTGATAGGAGGTGATTTTTCTTTTTTTCTAAGATTTTTATTATTATTATTATTAATTTGAGAGAGACAGAGAGAGCACAAGCAGGGGGAAAGGCAGAGGCAGAGGTAGAAGCAGGCTTCCAACTGAGCTGGGAGCCCAACGTGGGGCTGGATCCCAGGACCATGAGATCACAACCTGAGCCAAAGGCAATTGCTCAATCATCTGAGCCACCCAGGTGCCCCAGAGGTGATTTTTTATATTCTTCCAAGTGCTGTTCCCTTCATCCTCAGCTTGCTCAGCTTACTCAGTGCAGTTACAATGAAAAGGGGGGGGGTGCCTGGGTGGCTCAGCTAGTTAAGCTTCTGCCTTCAGCTCAGGTCATGATCCCAGGGTCCTAGGATCAAGCCCTGCCTTGGGCTCCCTGCTCAGTGGGCAGTCTGTTTCTCCCACTCCCTCAACTCCTCCCCCGTGCTTGCTCTCTCTCCCTCAAATAAATAAAAATCTTTAAAAAAGAAAGAAAAGAAAATTGGATACCATTTGGAGAGTAAATTTTCTTTCCAAAATCTCTGTGAGAGTTTCTAATCTTATGTGGGATTTTGCATGATTCATACCATATTGGGAAGGTCATGCAGCCATGGGATTTCCCAAATCTCTGCCTTAGGTAGTCTTTGTCATTATTTATGCTATCCCTGGAGCTGCAGAATCTTCTCTGTTTCCCAGAACACTGGATTTAAAAAAATTGAGTTGGTTTTCTTTCTCTCCATCTATGAACTGATAGGAAAAAAAAGCAGAGGAGCAAGCTGGGAATAGGGATAAGAATATAAAATAAGTTTTGCTAATTTTTAGACAAGTACTTTAGCACTAGTCGAAATGAGTCATTTGAGTCTTTGAAACAATTTGGTAACCTAGCCAATAGGTCATTTGTTGAAGATACAATTTATTTTATTTCAAGGTAAAGGACTAAAGTTTTGCTCGTTTCCTTCAAGCTCTTGAAGATTTGAACACACATTTTTGAGAGACTGGGTTATATAAATAAATATTTAAATGTGTATGATTAGAAAGAATTGGATAGTTTTGCCAGAGAAATTCATTGTGAATTTTTTTTATAACTTAAAATGTATTTCATCCTTTTGCCTGTGTGCTTTTAAACTACAGATGCAGTCCACATACAAGGAGAGCTGTGATCATTTGTCTGATTAAGGAGTGAGCACTGCAAGAAAATAGCTGTTGCTGGTAAATGGCACAGCATTCAATGATGAGACTACATTATCTTTTTTAATTTTTTTAATTTAAATCACAGTTAGTTAGCATACAGTGAAATATTATCTTCAGGTGTACAATATAGTGGTTCATCATTTCCATACAACACCGGTGCTCATCACAAGTGCCTTCCTTGATCTCTATCACTTATTTCACCCATCTGTCCTCCCACCTCCCCTCTGGGTAACCATTAGCTTATTCTCTAGAGTTAAGAGTCTGTTTCTTGATTTCTCTCTCTCTTTTTTCCTTCCTTTGCTTATTTGTTTTTTTAAATTCCATATGTGAGTGAAATTATATGGTATTTGTCTTTTTCTGACTGACTTATTTCACTTAGCATTGTACTCTCTAGCTCCACTCCTGTTGTTCCAAGTGGCAAGATTTCATTTCTTTTTTATGGCTGACTGACATTCTATTAGATACAAATCAAAACTACAATGAGGTATCACCTCACACCTGTCAGAATGGTTAAAATCAACATTAGAAACAACAGGTTTTGGCAAAGATATGGAGAAAGAGAAACTCTTTTTCCTACACTGTTGGTGGGAATGCACACTGGTGCAGCTGCTCTGGAATACAGTATGAAAATTCCTCAAAAAGTTAAAAATAGGGCAGCCTGGGTGGCTCAGCAGTTTAGCGCTGCCTTCAGGCCAGGGCATGATCCTGGAGACCTGGGATTGAGTCCCGTGTCAGTGTCCTTGCATGGTGCCTGCTTCTCCTTCTGCCTGTGTCTCTGCCTCTCTCTCTCTGTGTCTCTCATGAATAAATACATAAAATCTTAAAAAAAAAAGTTAAAGATAGAATTATCCTATGAGCTAGCAATTATGCTACTAGGTATTTCCCCAAAGAATACGAAAATAGTAATTCAAAGGGATATATGCACCCCGATGTTTATATTAGCATGATCCACAGCAGCCAACTTATGGAAACAACCATAGTGTCCAGTGATTACATATCTTAGTTTTTCTTTTTTCATCCTGATATATAATAAATATCTATATCTACATCACTTATGAATAGAGATCAATAGACTTAAATTCAAAAGATATTTCTCAAAAGGCTAATATACTGA
Source organism: Nyctereutes procyonoides (assembly GCF_905146905.1). Lineage (NCBI taxonomy): Eukaryota > Metazoa > Chordata > Mammalia > Carnivora > Canidae > Nyctereutes > Nyctereutes procyonoides. Next base: position 14,065,836 of record NW_026575047.1, on the reverse strand, counting down.
GTAATTCGTTACAGTGTAATTCTTTTATTTATCCATAAACCAATCCAGTCATAGTCAGTTGTGACACAAGTGGAGTTTACTTTTGGCAGTCATACTCCCCTGCCTTTTTAAAAAATATTTTATTTATTTTATTTATATATTTGAGAGAGCATGAATAGCGGGGAGGGGAAGAAGGAGAGGGAGAAGCAGGATCCCCACTCAGCAGGAGCCTGAGGCTATCCTGGGGCTCAATCCAAGGATCCTGGGATCATGACCTGAGCCAAGGTTTAGAGATGAGGGAACAGAGTTAGCTATTGGTAGAACCAGGATGCAAACCTGTGTATTCTGAATCTATGATGATTATTTTCACTATAGCATGATGCAGGAAATAGAAATAAGTTGTGATAACAAATAGAAGATATAGGTTCCCCAAACCTATATCGCCAAACCTAATTTTAATCATGAAAATATCATGACCACAGAATGAAAAGGAAGTGGCAATTATAAGGAAAGGCATAGAAAATCTGAGGTCCAGAAGAGTAAATCTACTTCAACTCATAAAGATCATAAAATAATCACTAGAAGTTCAAATTAAGTATAATAAATTTTAATGACTTCACCTCAGGATTCATATCTCATTGCCAGTACAGAAGAACACACAAATATAGGCATTTATTAACGCAGTATTAAAAGAAAGGGAAGGGGCACTTGAGTGACTAACTCAGTCAAACATCTTCCTTTGGATCAGGCCATGATCTTGAGTCCAGGGATGGAATTCTTGTGGGCTCCCTGCTCAGTGGGGAGTCTGTGTCTCCCTCTCCTCCTCTTTGCACTCTTTCTTTGCCTCTCTCTCAAATAAATAAAATAAAATATTAAAAAATAAAGTAACAATTATTGAACATCCATCATGTTCTATGAACTAGAAATTTTACGTACAAATGTTCACACCATGTACAGAACTTCTAAAAAGCATTATTTAAAAAACTACCTTATGTGGTCATCCATTATCAGTCCCAGTTCTGTGTTGAATATCATGAGGATTATTTTCATAAGGATATTATGTATGTTTGAAATGAATATATATTCTTCAGTTCCTGGGTGCAATGTTCTCTCAACAAGTATCCAGTATTTAGAGTTGTTACTTGTGTTATTTATATTGTTTTTACCGTATTGTTTTATTTTCCATCAATTACTGAAATAATTGTGAATTCATCTATTTCCCATTGTAGTTTTCTCAATCTTTGCTTAATATAATCTAAATTTCTCAGAATATTTATGTCTTTCTCATGAAAGGAATGCTATAATTTTGTAGTATATACCACTCTATAATGCTTTCTGCCTTAAAATCTGACACGTCCTAGACTTTTCTATTACTATCTGACATATTTTTCCATTCTTTTACTTTCATGTATATTTTTTCCTTACCTCTTTTAGATGTGTATTGTGTATAAACATGGTTTACTACTTAATAAAATGTAACAAACCTGGTTCTAACTTGTGAATCTAGTTCAGTTACATTTAACACAATTACTACTATAGTTATATTTACATCTCCCTATAATTTTTCCTTTGGAGTTTCCATTTGTCCCACTTGTTCTATGTTTTTCTTTCTTTTTTTTTTTAAGATTTTATTTGAGACAGAGTAGGGAGCCTGATGTGGGGCTCAATCCCAGGACCAGGTCAATATCATGACCTCAGCTGAAGGCAGATATTTAACCAAATGCACCTTCTTTTTCTTTACTTTCTTAACTTATTTTTGATGAATTTAGAAATTTTAAAAGTTTTGTTGAAGTAATATATACATACAAAGAACTTCACATAGTAATTGTAGAGCTTGATATATCAATACAAAACAAATCTGGTAATAAAAATCCAGGCCAATATTAAAGCATTACTAACAGCTCAAAGAACTCAGTAGTGTCTTTTTTTTTTTTAAGTAGTGTCTTTTGTATAATTTCTAACCTCTCTTTCCTCCTTCTACAAAAATAACCACTTTCCTGACTTCTAGACTTTTATAAATTAACTTTGCCTATGTTTAAAATGTATATAAATGAAATCGTACAGCAGGTATTCTTTTTGTCTGGTGACCTTTGCTAAATATTATGTTTTTACAACATATTTGTATACTTATGTATAATTGTAATTAGCTTAGTGTCAGTGTTTTTCAGAATCTAGTTATAATGTACTTAAATTTTTAACCCTTTTAATGTTTATGGATTTTTTAGTTTACATTTATTTGGTTAATATAAACATCAAATATGTTCACAACATTCTCTTACACAGTTTCTGTTGCATAAACAGATGCATTTTCTAGGGCATTGGTTCTTAATCAAGGATGAATTTCACCTCCCCAGAGGATATTTGGCAGTGTCTGGTGACATTTATGTATGTGACAACTAGAGAGAGTGGTTACTACTAGCATATAGTGGGTAGAAGATAGGGATTTGGAAAAACATCTTCTAGTCACAAGATAGCCTCTGAAAACAAAAACTATTCTACTCAAACTGTCAATCATGACATGGCTGAGAAACCCACTTTAGGGGGTATACTTAGAACGTACAGTGATCTAGCAGAGTAAGTCTTCATACTTTACTGCTTTAGTTTACCCTGGTACTATTATACTTTGCATTTTTAGAAAAAAAAAATTATGTCAATATCAATTTTCATTAAAAAATCACTGGAAATTCTATTAGAATTTCATTGCACCCATAAATCAGTCTGTAAAAAAAAGAGGGGGGGAATCTAAAATTGAGTTGTCTGATCTATGATTCAGATAGTTTTTTCACAGGTTTTTTGTTTGTTTGTTTGTTTTTTGTTTTTTGTTTTTTGTTTTTTTGTTTTTTTGTTTTTTTGTTTTTTTTTAGTATTTTATTTATTTATTTGAGAGAGAGAGAGAGAAGAGAGGGAGAGGGGGAATCAGACTGCCTGCTGAGCAGACAGCCCAAAGCAGGCTTCAATTCTGAGACCCTGAGATCATGACCTGAGCTGAAGGCAGACACTTAACCAACTGAGCCACCTAGGAACCCCCTGTCAAATATTTTTCAAGATTTTCTCCATATTGTTTTAAATGTTTCCATTTAGTGTTTTTGTGAGTGTGTATGTGTATTTGAGGTTAAATTTATGCTTGTTTTTTTTTTTTTTTTTTTTTTTTTTTACTGGCCTTGCATCTAATGTCTTATAATGTATGTATAAATTCTAATAACTACTTATAAGTTCTTTTGTATTTTTTGGATATTCTTATGTCATACGTGAAATAGTTTTATAAGTTTTTATCAATCTCTTTTTTGCCTTATTTTATTGGCTGTATGGTCTATATCAAATAAAATAGTTTTAAGAATCATACTTCTTTTATTCTTAAGTATGATCACTTTATTACTATATATGCAGGATTTCATTTTTTCTTTATTATTCAGTTTGAGTATTTTTTTCTGACCTTCTGACCTGACCTTTTCTGACAAGTCAATTAACTAATTCTCTCCTCAGTGGTATGTAATCTGAAATGACCCCATCCTTTGAGATCTTATTTCAAATTTTTATATATTATTTTTCACTGTAGAATTTTCATTTGCTTCCTTTCTATTTGTTAATTCTAGCTCTGTGTCAACGTTTTCTTTTCTTTTTTAAAGAAGATTTTATTTATTTATTCATGAGAGACACAGAAAGAGAAGCAGAGACACAGGCAGAGGGAGAAGAGGGCTCCCTGTGGGAGGTCCATGGATCCCAGGACCTGGACCAAAGGCAGACACTCAACCACTGAGCCACCCAGATGCATTTTTAGAATGCATCTTTGACCCCTGTGTCAAAGTTTTCATTCTTGTCTTTTAATAGCTTTGAAGTCCCTGAGCCTCATTGATTTAAAGTTCATGATTCATCATTATCTGGATCCCTTTGGGACTCTCTGTTAGACATTATTTTCCTTTTTGGTCATGCTATTTGTCTCTTCCTCTGCTTGGCTAGGTTTTTCTACTGGGTGATGATCACTGTGAATGTAAAATTGTAGAGATAATTTGAGGTTCTGTATGACGTTATCTTCCTCGGAAGTTTAATTAAATTTGCTTTTGCCAGCCTGTTAGCCTAAGGGCAATAATCACGTTAATCAAGTAAAGGATTAAGTATTTGAATTGGAGGGTTAGTCCCTATGAGAACTGATCTGTTTCCAGTTCTTTCTTAACTCCCAGTGTCTAGGCGTTCTGAGACCAATTTACATTTTGAGTTGTTACCAGGGACTTTTTGCCATAACTGGATTAGTACTTCAATTTCTGTTCTCCCAGTCCTGTAAAGAAAATGTTCTGTGAGTTTCCGTATACTGTAAACACTTATTAAGTGGTAGCTCTTACAAGAGCTTGTGTTAATATTAGTATCAGGCACTTCACAAGTACTTGTGGCTTACTCTTACCTAATTAGATAAATACCATGACTTCGGCCATGAGACTATCTCCAGGCACTACTGAAGTTAAGACTGTGTTTGCTGATAAATTGTATTCTCTGGAAAGGGCGATCTCAGTAATTGATAGGACTTAATCTACATTTGACAGGCATCACAGATTTCCACTTTGAAAGGCTTGGGGGAGCAGGATCTGACAAATGGGATGGGGTGGAAGTAGGCTCTTTAACATTTTAAATGTACATAGTTATGTAAATGAACATAGTTATGTGTTAAAAAGCAACATTTTCTCTATTGAGCTCTCAGTGTTCAGAATAGAAACCAGAGCAAATTAAAATTATGTAATGAAGCAAAGATGTTTTTCTCAGCCAGGAAATCATTTGCCTTGTTTTCTTCCCCCATGATGATTCACATCAGAAGAAAAGATGTAAAACTGCTAATATGAAATTAGCCAATTAGAAACAGAATGTTGGAATCCATCAGTTTATGTGTGTTGCTTCCAGTTGCCTTCCTATTTGTTTTAAGAAATATTTTGGCATAGAAAAAGCTATCATTTTCCTCCCCTTGATTCAATATTATATTACTTCTTAAAAAATGGATAAAGCTAAATGTCCCATCTGACCTACACCCAAAAAAAAAAAAAAAAGCTAGTGATAAAAGCTTGTCTTTATTCAAGTGATGATATATTTCCTTTACCTCTTTCCTGTCTGCCATTTTAAGCAAATTGATTTTTCCTTATGATTTTTATAATGGTGAGTAGTCCAAATACTCCTAGTTATCTCTACATAGTTATTTACTCAAGTGGAATAAATTTTATATCTTAAAGTTCCAAATTTAAATGTTTACAGAACTTCAAGGTCTATATGCTTATATCGATATTATTTTGGTAACATATGCCCATCTGGTATCTTTTGCTCATGTTTGTGTAGATTTGCTTCATTTTCTGTATATAAAGGTGTTATTTGCCCATTAGTATTCATGAGCTTCTATTCCTACCAGTAGTTACTCTCACATCTCAGGGTTGGGTCAGTTCTTCTTATAAGATATTGAATCTAATTCAAATTTCTTGTAGGATATTGAATCTAATTCCAGTTCTTCAAACTAATGAAATAGTGGTGTGGGACTTTTATAAAGGAGATATATATAGCATCTTGACACAAATACTCCACGGCTGTCATAGCCTACCATCTGGGCTATGAGTATGATACTCATCTCGTTCTATAATATATCCTTCAAGAGTTTACCACAGTACACTTCAACTAACACTCCTCTTTGGAGTATTCTCAAATCTATGTAACTATTGTCTCAACAATTTATACACCCTAAATTCAGTTTCACATTATTAACTACTTTCTACATTGTCTTTTTGGATGAGTGATTGCTACCTAAAGATCACATGACTTAAATCAAAGTCATCATATTCTCCTCCCTGCCACTAACCAATCCAAATTTTAACTCTTCTGTTTTTTTTTAACTCTTCTGTTTTTTTTTTTTAATTTTTATTTATTTATGATAGGCACACAGTGAGAGAGAGAGAGAGAGAGAGGCAGAGACACAGGCAGAGGGAGAAGCAGGCTCCATGCACCGGGAGCCCGACGTGGGACTTGATCCCAGGTCTCCAGGATCGCGCCCTGGGCCAAAGGCAGGCGCCAAACCACTGCGCCACCCAGGGATCCCAACTCTTCTGTTTTTAACAATTTTACCAATTTAATTGAATGATTAAAGTCAATAAGCCTTATTGGATATAGATATGTGTGAGGCACAAACCACTTTCTAAAAATAATGTATTATCTATGTCTCATGATGCAGTGTACAATTTTAAGTTATAGGGTTAGCTTTTTCTCTAATAAAAACATGTGATTCTTAATCTCCAGAGGATCTCGGTAAGTAGATGCTCAGATTTATCTTATCACTGGATACATGGTCCTTGAAAAATACATTATTTTCAAAGAGTGTTTATGGTACACATAAAAATGCCCAGGGTCCTTCAGAAACAATCGTAATTAACAAGGTACATTGGCCATTTTCGTATGTGAATGAGATCACCAGCTATTAGACAAAGATTGACCATGCTCTTTACTCACCAGTGATCATAATGGCATAGAAGAGGCACAATGTGCTCTTAGATACATAATGAAATTTCCTTTTCTTGTTCAGGTCAGGTAGAATGGAGAATTCGGTACAATGAGGGCTTCATTCACAGACCAATCAAGATTTTTCAGTGTCATATATTTGATCTTTTTTCCTCTTCATATGGCCTCACTCTCTGAAACTACATGGAAACCACGTAAGAGTTTATGCTCCTACAATGAACCTTATGTATTTCACATAATAGTGAAATCTTAAAAAAAAAAAATAGTGAAATCTTACTACATGCTTACTACATGCTTCCAACTACAGTTTCTCTCAATTACCATAGTAAATGTAAAACATAATGAAAATAAAAAATTATTCAAGGATGATTTTGAAGTCATTAATTATTTTACTTCTAACAGATTGCGGAAAAATGCTGAAAACTGGATTTCAAATCTAGGTCTCTTTTGAGATGCAAATCCAATCATAAAAATATGAAATAAGAACTACTTTTCCTCCTCCAGAGTTTATACAGCGCATTGTCCTGTCAAAAGAACACACTTGAAAGAAGAAATGGCTCGATTTATATACCAAAGGGAGTTTTACAGTTTATTTCTCTAAGTTTCAAATACTTCAACCCCCTCCCACCCTCCCCTCGATTTTTTAACTATAGGTGATCACCATCATTGAACAGTGCCAATAAAAATAGAGGCGCTTGCACTGCTGCAAATTTTTCAGTGGAAACTCTTGCCAACAAACACCAGCTGTACTGTGATCTTTTACTGCTGTCTCATTTCACTACTGAACAGCTTCTTTCATCCCTTTCTTTCCTAGCTTGGAAATATGTGGTGAAAATTTCAGATCTCCACACATGCTTCAGAGTGTTTTAAAAATCATACAGTTGCCATGATAAAGAATAATTCTAGATAAGCAACAACAGAGAAGAAAAACAAGTGCTTGTGGCATTGGTTTAATTACTTCTACATTCAAAGCACAAGCAGGGATCCTATTTGCATCTAATCTGTTAGAACAATGATCACTTCTGCCAGACATTATTAAATGGTTGTGCAAGCCAACCAACTCCATAAGATGTCGCTGCAGAATTAGGACCTCAGAACACTGATAAATAGACCAAATAAATCTTAAAAGAATTTTGATAAGTTAAACAAAAATCAAGCTTTCAGAGAATTTTAAGAAGCTATTGACTTTGAGACCCTTATTATAAAAACAACATAACTAATTTCCTTCTACTGATGCCTTATTTGGTTTTTCACTTAATATTTAGACATTTATTTTACAATGGACAGGGCAAAACTTATGTTTGCTTATTATGCATGCAAGAGTATTTGTTAGTTCATTATTTGGAATTATGTTCTATTAAATGCATCATATATTTTATAGTAAGGCTTGAATTCTATTATCACTTCAGTCATTCAGGATATCATTTTATTTCAAAACTTCCAAAGGGAAGAGATGGCAAATAAATCATTAACACTTGAAATCCAATGTATCTGACCTACTGGACTTCACTGAAGCAATATGATAGTACATATTGACTAAAAAAAAAAAAAAAAAAGGTAAAAACCACAGCATAGGCAGAGCACTTACAATTTTTACAGTTTTCACTTCCAGGTCAAAAGGCTTAAATCCTGCCATTCTCGAAGACATAGTCTAGATCTTCTGAATGTGAATCTCTACAGCCTATGAGTTCCCATTATACTTTAAGATTTTTGGTTTGTTTCACTTCACATTTTCTAGCTTGTACCTTAGTTGTCTATGAGCATGGCTTTAGTTACTCAAGTTTCTTGAGATTAGACATCCTGCCTTCTTTCCTCTTTTATAGTAAAATGAACATTGCTGAAAAAGCAAAATAAAAAAAAATTTCATGCATGCAGAAAGCTCTACAGTTTTTTTTCTTTTTATCTGTACTAATCCATGCAAAATTGAAAGTCACTTTTAGAATCCTCTCCACTTTATCATTTTGAATTTGTTCCCAAAGTTACACCAAGATATGACTTAAATTTGATATTAAATTATAGACCTCATTCTTGCATGCTCACATTACACATAGAAGACACCAAATAAATCTTTGTTTTTTTCTGAATTCATAGACATCACAAGCAGCCCTTTCCTAAGTGGGTGTAGGTTTTGTCATTTGATGCTTTGCTTACTCTCTACTGAACTACACCATCCCTCTTGGCTCTATCCCACTTGGGGGCTGCAACAAACCTGCTTTGGGAAATTTCATGAGTAAGTTTTTATCGCTTCTCTTCTATTGCTTTATTTAGGATTGTTTCACATCACGTCTATTCATCAGGATTCCTGATCCAAAACCAAAGAAATGTTCTCTATCTTAAGCAAAAATGGATATTATTGAAAGAACATCAGGAAGGTTATAGGAAGGTGAAGCTGGCCTAAGTAAGAACAGCCACATAAGAACCGGGTAGAACAACGGTCTTCTCAGGACACTGGAGTTTCTATACCACCTTTCACTGCAATCCCTGGACTCTGCCATTCCTCAGGACTTCTAGGCACAGCACTCACCACAAATAATCTCTCAAGGACCCCTGTGCAATTGGTGGTGTCTAAAAATGCAAAGCCTTGAGTAGAAGCATATGCTTGGCTATCCTTAGGTAACTTGAGAGGCTGAATGGAAAAGCCAACTCAATTTTCCATAAACAATCAGGAGATAGGCTTGAACATCTGTCTCTATGACACAAATCTCCCAGAGTCCCCTACTGATAAGATATAAGGAAAAGGCAAAATAAGGAATTACCTGATAAAAGATGGCAAACAAATTAAATAGAATTTTTGACAACTGTGTAGCACTCAGGCTAAATCTCCTACAGAGACACCTATGGGGCAAGAGGTCTTTGAGCAACTAAATATTCTGAGTAAACATTAAGTCAGACTCAAGGGCATCTGTTACACAATTCAGGCTTCCATAGCAAGTGTCCATTATGGTGTAGAAATAAAGGTCAATACTGCAATTATAAAGGTTGGAAGGGACCTGTGTCTCACCTCTTCGACTTTGGGAACCACTTCAATTTCTCACACTGTGAATCTCTGGCCCAAGCTACTACTAGCATAACTGTGCTTAAATTCTAGCTTCTAGGAGGCAATGTGGAAAGGATATTATTCCCTTTAGAAAATGTCTGAGTAATCCTCAAATCACTATGTATTTATTGATTAATGAGGAACAGAGCCATCACTTAAAGTGAACTTGAAATAGAAATTCAAAAATTAATTTTATCTCTAAACTGTTCTTGTATTTGATAAATTTTGATCATTTAACTTAAAAATTTTATGGACTTTTATAGAGTATTTAACCTTGATTTGTATATAATTGTTTACAAATATTTTCAAGTTGAGACATCTGTTATGAAAATGTATCACATTTTAACCAAGTTCATATGTCCTTCTATGAATTGGACATAGATTGTCTCAAAGAAAAAAAAATATTTGAACTGATTTATTCATATTCAATTTTTTTCTCTGGAAGAATATATGGAGAAAAATACTTTGAAGTTGCTTCATTTCTAAGATGTTGCTCTATATATAAGTAACAGTATACACACAAATTCACTAGGTATTATATTTGTGCCTTTTATTTAAAGGTCTTAAAATTAGTAGTTGATCATTGACTATATAGCTCTTCCTCCCATAAAATAAGGGGGAGTGTATGTCCTTTTCTTTGAGAAAAAATAAAGGGCACCTGGGTGGGTCAGTCAGCTTAGCAACTGCCTTTGGCTCAGGTCATGACCTCAGGGTCCTGGGACCAAGCCCTAGGTCCAGCTCCCTCCTCAGTGGAGAGCCTGCTTCTCTCTTTTCATTTCCCTCTGCCTTTCTCCCTTTGCCCCTTCCCCTGTTCATGTGTGCTTCCCCTCTCTCAAATAAATAAATAAAATCTTTAAAAATAAATATTTTCAAAAATGGAGGGAATGATAATGTTACATTGTGTTCTTTAAATATAAGACTTAGGGCACCTGGGTGGCTCCGTTGGTTAAGTGGCCCACTCTGGACTTTGACTATGGTCATGATCTCAGGGTCCTGGGATTGAGCTTTGTGTTGGGCTCCACACTCAGTGGGCTGTCTGCTTGAGATTCTCTCTCTTTCTCAGTCTTCCTCTGTCCTTCTCCTCACTAGTATGTTCTCTGACTCTAAAACAAATCAATACATCTTAAAAAAAATAAAAAATAAAAATAAGACTCACTTTTATAAGCCTAAGTTTGAGTCATCTTAAAAACATTTTTTAAGATAGAAAAATATGATTGCTTAATGCTTCCTTATTCAGGATATTCACATTTATCCATTCCTATTTCTACTACATACATCATCCTTGCCCCAAAATATAAACCCAACAAGCTTGCCTTTTTTGATATTATATTTCATTTCAAATAAAATAAAAATGCCATAGACAGTAGCTATAAAATATTAAGAAAAAACTGGTTTTCTAATTGCATGGAGAAGAGAAAAACCAGCAAACTCATATACGAGTTGAAATTATTAGTGCATGAAGCACAGAGGTGACGCTGATCGGTTGACAGACCTCCAATTTCACACCGCTACAGTACATTCTTTGGTAAATTTAATGGAAGAAAAACCAACCAACCAGAAGCAATCGAACACAGTCAAACAAACTTCTGTTTAATACATGCTGATTCTTTAGAAAAATGCTAATAACAATGCCACGTGTTAAGTTTTTGCAGAGTCAGGAGTTAACATGATTATGTTCCTGTTGGTCACCACATGTTGTCCTTGCCATCATCATTGTCTCCTGCAGAAACAAAATGCCTAAGGGTTACCACAGGCTGACAGACATAGCATGCCAAATTATACACTGCATCATCACACCATATGCCAAACCACAGATTAGGACACTATGGTACTACGGAAGGAAGTCTTCTGATTTTCAGGACTTTAGAGAAGACAGGTATTTTCTGATCTATTATCTGGAATTATTTTTATGAAACTGATAATAAAATACACATGACAGGGTGTGAGTGCCAATGAAATCCTAATTAGAAGAAAAATCCATGAGCCCAGCCCTGAAGAGCTCACTAAGTTTAACGAAAGAGTCTGGATTCAGCTAGCGGCATTTGTTCTACTCTCATTTTTAATTAGCATCAAGGAGTTTAATTAGAAGTATAGCATATGAGAATCGCAGGGAATGCAACAGCTAGAAGGGACCAAAGACTTATCTGGTGCAGCTGCTTTATTTTTTCCAGTGAGTCAGGGAATATGTGGGGAAAAGAAGAAACTTAAGGCCTAGCAAATGCAGAACCCAGATGGAAACATGCATGCTTGTAGGCCTACTCGAAAAATGCACACACATAATCATTAAACACAAATTTATTTTTTTCCAGGTTTGTCTTCTTACAGATTATGGTGAGATCAGTACTAAGCAAAAAAATAATGCAAATGACAGAGATCCTTTTTAGCATATTATGCTTTCTGTGTTTTCTCAGAACCCCTCCATAAAATATGATGCAACAAAACCAAGTGATCCTCTTTTATTTATTCAATAAATATTTTTGAGCAACATTTATGCTCCAGACACTTTTACTGGGAAGGAAATACAATCTACAGGAGGAAAGAGAATGGGAATCTTCTGTACCACAGAAATAAGTTTTAGACTTGGAGCATGACTAGCTATCTTATTACATTTTACTTTGACTCCTGTGCCAGTTAAATTCATTCCATTCTACATCATGATATCAAGCTACCACAGCAACTGCAGACATGCAGGTATTAATGAGTCAGTGTGCTCTGAAGCAAAGAGCAGTAACTCAAGAACCAGGAGTTCTGTGTTCTAGTCCTAGTTCTGCTAGCACATTAGCTAAAGAAAAAAGAAAAAAAAGGTCAAATCTCTTATTATCAGTTTATTCATCCAGACAATGAAATTGAATTACACAATTTTAAGGACTTTTATATCTCCAATATTTATCATTTTTATGAATTCTTTTATACCCAAATGAAATTGGGCAAGGTGATAGGGAAATATGGGGGCTTTAAAGAAAGGCTTCTTGATATGACTAATAAGGATTTTCAGGTTCAAATCCTTTGCCTAACTAGTTCCTCTGCTCATATTTCTTGTCTTTGGAGAGTATATGCTGAATTGTGTGCATAGGAATATTATTGGTTCAACTTCAGATCTTGAATTTTATCTATTAAATTGAGTGATGTCTTGGATGAGAAGGTATCTAATAGAATTGCTTTCATATGAATTTTTCGAATAGTGAACTAAATGAATTTGTCAGGTCGTCTTAAACCAGGTAGAAAGGAGCCAAACTTGAAAGCAATTCCTCATGTGTTTCTAATATTTCTACTTATAAAGTAAAACCAAAGATGAAACTAGCTTCTGTCCAAAAAGGTAAGGAGTCTATTCAACAGAATTTATTGACAAGCTGCCATGTACTTGGCAGTCAGCATTATGGTAGAGAAGATCTGTGTGGTAGAAACAATGATTGTTGTTATCTATATGCATTTACTATATTTCAGACACTGTTCTAAGTTAATTGTATGTATAAACTTATTTAATTCATGCAATCTTATGAGTCTATGATGATTTTAGTGGATATATGTGAAGCAGCAAGGAGTCATGAAAGAAATAGCCTTTCAAATATCAGATGATCTGGGAAATTCTACTCAATTCATTTGGTTCTGATGTAAGAAATTCTCTGGAAATAGAGTGATGGGTTTTTGTAGTAGAGAAAAATGCTGTATTAATAAGTCAATCAATATGTTCTTTGTACAAATAAAGCCATGACCTGCATATGCTGAATGGGTTATCTCAAATGTATCTCCAATAGTTTTTGAAACTATTATGTTAATTTAATGCCATGTTTTTGGTTTATAAGCAAATAATCATATCAAGAGAAGAAGAGATATTTATATCAATGATGAAAATAAATAAAAGTTGGAGGCATTCTTATTTTTGTAGAAAGGATTGTAAAAAGAGTTTGTTAGATTTATTACAATAAAGAAAGAGAATATAGGGGGAAAGTCCTGATGTTTGTTACTATTAGAATATTTTTTGTTTAAAGAGTAAGAAAGCTGTTTAGAAACATGAATATTATTCAAGAAAAATAATACTGAATAAAAGACTATAATAGAGACATTGAGAAAAACATTATCCTCAGGAATAATGCTTAAGTGATCTATTTTTTTAAAAGAAGTACAACCTTAAGAGTTCCATAACTTAAGCTGCCTGCACTTAATTTAAAAGTCTTATGGAAAAATCAATTAGCATTCATTAAAAGCTGAGTTAACATTACAAAATTTGTGGGTTGAGCTGATTAAAGAATCTGCCACATGAAGAGTACAAATAAAGAGAAGATTTTCTCCATTAACAACCAATGGAACATGAGGACATAAGCATGACAATAATAGGAGAAAAACATATAAAGAATCTTAAGGATGCAAAGGTAAAAAATTAAGGTATATAATGGACTTGGTGTCTTTTCTAGAAATAAAAGGAAATACATGTAATTCTAAACTATTATATAACAAAAAAATTTCAAAATGGTTCTTAATACTAAAATCCATTGTCATCTCTAAAATTATTCTCAACAACAATAAATAAAAAAATAAAATTATTATCAACATGTATAGATGTAAATAAATTATGTTAAACAGTAAGGAAGTAGATAAATGAATTTGTCCTAAGAGCCTGTGGTTGCCAATTTTTTTTTCTGAGGCTACAAAGAAATATCTATGATGATTGTTGTGTTTCCCATTAAAAGAGAAAGTTGGTTAACACAGTTAATGACTGAGAACACATATGTAATCAGTCACCTTAAGACACCACAACAAAATATTGTAGACTCGGTGGTTTAAACATCAGAAATGTATTTCTCACAATTCTTCAAGCTGGAAAATCCAAGATCAACGTGCTGATAAATATGGTTTCTGATGAAAGGCTTTTGCTAAGTTTGTGGACAACAGCTCGTGTCTCTCTTTTTACAAGGGCACTAGCCCTACTGGATGGATGAAGGACCCACCTTACAACCTCCTTTCATCTTCATCACTTCCTCATAAATATTTCCTATCTCCAAATACAGTCAAATTTTGGTTAGGTCTTTAATATATGAATTTTGGAGGGACACAACTCAGTCCACAGCAACACAGAAATTGGAATTGCACTAGATGACTTGATATCATGTGCCTCTTCCTTCATTTTTCCATTTTGCTGTTAAATCTTCTGATAAATGAGAAAAATCAGAAATATTTAATGTTACTCAAAAAATGAGCTATCAAAAGAAAAGGTGTACAGGAGAAAACCAAGCTTGCCAGTTCAATGATTTTCAATGATTTTCAACCTGGTTTTAAAATCTAACAATATTTATTTTAAAATACAAAAAAAAAATTAAAACAGTATAAAAACATTATTTTCTATTTTATATTAAAGGGAATGCTGAGGTTGATCACCATGCTTTGTGGTGAGATAGAGAGCAAGCTATAATATAACCCAGATAATAAAACACCCTGGTGGCAGCAGCACCTATGGAAATGTTGCTTCATAATCACAATATAAAATAAAATGACTTTGCCCCATAAACGGGGCATCTAGTATTGTTTAATGTAGGCAAAATTTGACCCAAACTAATCAGATAATTTTAAATTTTAAATAAAATTTAAATGAAATTTAAATTTATTTAAATTTCAAATAAAGCAGATCATACCACTCCTGAAAAAGGTTCTCTGGGATCACCTTAGCTGAGAGAAAAAAAATAATGGGCCCAGAAATCTAGAAGACATACCTATTTGAATATACAGGAGAGAAATTTAAATTATTCACCAATTCCAACCAACTCACCACATCTTCCTTGGTTTAATTTAAGTTTCTAATATATCCCAGTTTCAACTATAGCCCTCTTAAAACCAGTTGTCAAAATAGTTGTCAGAGTGATCTATTAAACATGGAAATCAGGTCACATGCCTTTCCTGCTTTAACCTTTCCAGTGACTTCTCATAAATGAAAACTGTTGAACCTGATTTATAAAGCCCTAAGTGAACTGGTGTCTGCCTATTTCCATGCGCTTATGCCTCGTCACTCTCTTCTTAAACTACTCTACTCAGAAGGCCACACTGGACTTAGTGTCCTTGAATTCATCAAACTCATTTGCATCCAACTCTTGGCTTAAGGATATGTGAAATGGATTTCCCATTTTAAAAAAAAAAGTCTCTTTTCTGCTTTCTGTCTTTAGAGGATGACTTATTGGGCAGATCACAGTATAAATGTCATCTTTCAGAAAGGCATTTCTTGATCAACAAATCTAAAGTATTAATTCAATATCTTTATCTTTCTTTATCCTATTGTACTATCTCAATTTTCTGCTCTAGGTTAGCACTTTCTCAGGGGTTATTTGAGTATTTATTATCTGTATTTGTCAGCTTTGCTGTGGTAACAATGAAAATATGTATATTCTTGTAACAGAGGAGAGACTTGTGACATTCAAAACTGCTTGTACTTGCTGCATACCATGTCCACCCACATTCCATTATCCAGAACAAGTCATGACCAAAACCAAAATCAATGAGGTGAGAATAGACATACATATATTATACATTCTATTTATTCCTCTCATGGGGAACATAGACGGGCCACATGATAATAGGTGGGAATGTATAATTCTCTTAAAAGCAAGAGAAGAATGAAAAAGTACAAACTAATACAATCTATAATATAATGTTTTAGTCACTTGGAACATGGCTTTTTACCTCTTAGACATTGCTCTAACTCTCAAACTCAACAGTATCTGACATAAATATTTGTTTATTAAATATATATATGGGAAATAAATTATGAGCAAATACATGAATATCCCCGTGTTTCAATCATTCTCTGGTCCAACAATCCTTCACTCCACTTCCAGTTAGCTAATGATCTATTAGTGGCTTCGTGTTCTGTCTCACTGAATCAGAATCTTTACTCCCAACTAGAGGGTGAAAATGAGTATAAGGAGTAGACTAAGATGAAGAAATCAGCTAACTTTGTCATTTTATTGTAAATTAAATGACAAATATAATGCATTAAGCCATTATAAATAGATAGGCATTAAAAATCTCTCTATTTTTTTCCCATTAAACAATCAGGACTATATTGATAGCCATGAATTATCAAGTTTGTACTATATGCTAGTCACTGTGCTAAGCATTTTCAAATGTTGTCTCTCATATTGTCTTCATAAAAATTGTTTGAGATATATTATTCCCATTTGAGAGCAAGGTAAACCAAGTAATCTAGTTGTACACAACTAATAATATGAAACAAAGCTGAGATTTGAATACATATCTGATTAAAAAAAAGCCCATATTCACTAATATCGACTGCTTACCCATTAGGAAATATTTAGCTTACAAAGTAAAAAGAAAATGATATATTTCACAAAGATATTGATTACTTTTAAACAAAGAGAATAATGGCTATCTAACATTGTCAAGAATTAGGAATTTACTTGTAATATCTTCCTGTTATAGTCAGCTGGACTTATTTATGAATACAATGTCCACTTATAAAATTATGCTTTAAAAACTACCCTGGGCCAAACAAATTATCATCTACCATTTGTCAAGTCTTATGGCTTTAAGAAAAACCTCCCTCCCTCTGAATTATATATATATATATATATATCAGTTGTAAACTTAAGAAACAAAAATAAATTAATTTAAAGAGAAACTAAAAAAGAAAAAGATTAATACAAAACATCCCAAAGAAATTTTCAAATCTCATCTCAATATAAGCAAAAACAAAACAAAACAAAACAAAATCAGAATGCTTTTATTTGCTGCCTGGAAATAGGGTATAGTCTGGTTCAAAAAAAATTTAATACTTAGATTCTATAAAAATGAGAACCAACTTCTTTAGATAAATTCTAAAAGAATTTATATTGTAAACCAGATTGTCCTCAAATTTTATTTTACACGTTTGGATAGAAACAGGCACACAACTTGTCTTGTGATTTCTATGTGACTTAGCTGTATTAAATTAAACTCCTGATATTTCAGCAAGTTCTTTGTAATGTAACTTAATAGGAAAAGTGAAGAGTTCCTTCTTACTCTTTTGTCTTGTGTTGAAATTCGTATTGAAAGCAAATGTTTGGCTGACTGGATTAATGGGGGTTTCCTGAGAAGAAATTGTGGATTTATGTTATTGGGCTTGTGATTAGTAATAGGTGTGGGCCACTCTTGTTTGAACTACTAGGAATCCAAGTAAAAAAAAAACAAAAAAAAAACAAAAACTGATTCTGCCCATGGGAAAGAAATCCATACCGCAGGTGAGTATATGGTAGAGTGACTCCCTGTTGCATATTGGTTTGTAATTATTTCAAATTCAATTGTTTAGGACTTAAGGAAAGTTGTTTGGATCTAAGGGTGAATTTTAAAGGCTATGTCAGGATGATATTGGTAGAACTGTTATGCCACTGGGTGCTTGTCAATAAGAACATGAAGAGTGACTAGGATGTAATAGACATTTAACTTTAAGTAATATGAATTTCTGAGGATTTGCTAGTGGTATTCAATTTTGGGTAGGGCCACATTTTATTGTTTTAAATAGCTTTCTGAAGAGCTTGAGACACTTCCTCTTGCTGTGGTCAGGCTACTCTTGGTCCACAGTGGTGTTAAATCACCCAGTAGGCTCAGGAAGAGAAGGGATACCTGCTCCTGTCTTGGTGAAACTACTCATAGGGAGTGGTGCAATCTGTGTAATGGCCTCCGGAGTAATAACCTGCAGAGGAATCCACCTTGCCTGCCAACACTGGTGCCATCATTCACTAGCTTGGTGCCTGGCATCAAGAGACCTAAATGCCAGCAGCTGATACTCAGCTTTTAATTGGAAGGACTGATTCTACCAAGAACTAATTCATAGACAGGAACACCTCAACTAAATTTGGATTTTCATTTCCCCTTTATTCAGAACAATACTGTAATCAATCCATTATTGGCTTGGCATATGTTATTTCTTTATTGGCTTATTAAAAGACATCATCCAGTATGCTATTGGCTTGTAAAGTATTATAAATTATAATTCCCATAGTGAATCTGGCAAAGACAAATCTCAGTCTCTGAACATAATTTGCCCTGAAAAACACTCCCTTTGTATTTGATAAGTAAAAATGACATGGCAGTTTTCTGTGGATCTAGATATTTAAAATTTTTATTTCAATGTTTTTCAACTATTTTTATTTGCATATGTTTGTAAGCAAATTGGCATAAAATTCTTCCAAAAAATGTTAGTTTTGGTCATTTAAAAGCAATTTTTTTTCTAAGTTGGGCTTTATTCACATATACATGAACAAATATGAGAGAAGAGAAAAAAATTTTTGAGTCCCTGTTATAGACTGGGTGCTTTTGCTTATTCTACATCATTTAATCTTCAAAACAATTCTCATGGGTAGATATTTTTAGCTTCATTTTTTGCAGATGAAGAAAATGAGGCTCAAAGAAGTAGTGCTATGGGAATACAATAACACTAGTCTAATCAAGTCACCACATTTCCTGTTGATGAGCATTTTGATGGCCTTAGGAGAAATGAGTTGGTAGCTTGTTTTTAGCCCTTGCTTCAACTCATCTATGTCATAGCAATACAGCTTACTATAGGGTGATCATAGACGCAAAATTGTGTCTTTTTGATGTTGCAGGGAAATTAAATTTCCTAATCTCTCTAAATGACAATGAAAATACTTCTCCCTTTTACAAAAAAAATGTGGCTTGTAAGTATCACAGAGAAACAAATAAGTAAATACAAATAATCTCAAAGTAATCAAAACAGTTGGAAGTATTTTGGACAGATTTTTTTTTAGATATATATATATATTTTTAATTTTTTATTTATTTTTGATAGTCACAGAGAGAGAGAGAGAGGCAGAGACACAGGCAGAGGGAGAAGCAGGCTCCATGCTCCATGCACCGGGAGCCCGATGTGGGATTCGATCCCAGGTCTCTAGGATCGCGCCCTGGGCCAAAGGCAGGCGCCAAATCGCTGCACCACCCAGGGATTCCCTGGACAGATTTTTGAGAAGATATAACAGCAGTAACAGAAATGCCCATGTGTTTTTCAGAGCATTTTCCTGCTTATGTCAGTCTTAGTAGATGATAAAGTAAAACAGTGGTGTAGACTAGAAAGAGAAAATGTGAGTAGCACTTTATCATTGCTAAAGTATTGTAGTGAAGTTATTGTGATGAGTTTCCATAAGGCTTGGATTAAAATAAGATATTGAGCAACACTTCAAAATCATACCATGCCAGACATGCCAAAGCCCCAGCATATAAATGTCCTATAGACAGAAACAAGGCAGAGAACTTCCACAATGCTTATACCTTATGTAAAGAAGAATTTTTTTTTGCTTATGAAACCAAAGTATAACATGCTATTCTTCTATACCCAGAAATGGAAGTAGGTGGGAAAGCTATCACTGTTTTTGTTTTCTTTTGTTTTGTTTTTTCAATTTCCCCAGGCCATCCAAATGATACATCCCATTAAAACGTGGCTTTTGGGGTTTTAATCACGGGGCTATTCCTACCATATTAACAGTAAATTTTGTAATATGAGTCTAGTGAGGCTTACCAGACTAGTATTTTGCATGGCATTACTTACCTATACAACAGGCAATTGTGCTAGCATTAAAGCAGGGTATGTACAAGCAATATCATGCAAAATACTAGCCTGATAAGACTTGTTAGACTCATATTCCAAAGATTAATGTTAATATAGGAGGAATAGCCACATGCTATACTGTTCTGGATTCACAGACCTTTAATAAAAATCATTTGATAATATTTAACTTATTTTCCACAGCTTAGTTCAGTTGCCTCTTTCTTGAACTATATGCAGTTTTGTTTTGATGAAGTTCATTTTATTTTTTTAAAGGTTTATTTATTTGAGAAAGATTGGGAGGGAGAGAGAGAGAAACTCAAACAGATTCTTCACTGAGTACAGAGTCCAAACTGGGGCCTGATCTTACAACCCTGAGATCACAACTTGAGCTGAATCAATAGTCGGGTGATTAACTAACTGTGCTACCCAGATCCCCCTGAAATTCACTTTAAAAACTACTTTAATTCATTCATTCATTCATTCATTCATTCACTAGGGACTTATGAACTGTGACAGGAGAGAAGTAAAATTTATAAATAATTAAATAAAATATAAGGTTGTTCACTATAAGTGCAGATAAATCACGTGCTCTCTGAGGGTAGCAAGAGTAATCTTTGCCAAAGTGTGCAATTAGAAATAGTACTGAGTAAGGGACAGATAGGGCTAGGCAGGAAAAGATAAGGGGGAGGCCCCGGAATCACGCTCCTATAAATCCCAAGAACACCGAGATGCAACAAAACCAAAGATAAGGAAATGGATCCTGCCACCTGGCCCCACTGTTAGGGAGTATCTTCCTTTGACAGCAACAAAATAATCACAGAGATTCACCAGACCCAAAAAAGGTCATTCACTCAAGATGGCAAAAGAATCTCAAGCCACAAACTCCATGGTCAGGTTCTCCATAAAAGTCCAGCCAAAAATGCCCTCAGTGGTAACCCTGTTGGGACCCCTCTCACTTCTGAGAGCTTTCTCTGGATCTCTGCTTAATAAACCGCTATTGCTTTACTCAGTCTCCTTTGAGAGATTCATTCTTTGACTCAGTGAGTCAAGAACCTCGCTCTCTTGCATCAGTATCAGCAAGAAGGTAGTATTTAAGCTCAACTGAGAAGAGGTAGGATATGTAATGGTAATGACAAGAAATTTGCAGTAGTTTTTATCTGTACATGTGAAGCTGGTAGCTGAGGATAGTAGACTAGATGTGATATCAAATGAACAAATGAGAGAGAAAAGGAAATAAGGAGAGGGTCAAGATTATACATACTCAGGGGGCAGGAATAAGAAAAAGATTTAGCAAAGGAGAAATAAAGCAATATTAAAATGACAGGATTAACTGGCAATTAAACTAATATTTTAGGGGCATTTGGGTGGCTCAGTGGTTGGGTGTCTACCTTTGGCTCAAGTCATGATCCCAGGGTCCTGGAATTGAGTCCCACATCAGGCTCCTCGCAGGGAGCCTGCTTCCCCTGCCTTTGTCTCTGCCTCTCTCTGTGTGTCTCTCATGAATAAATAAATAAAATCTTAAATAAAGTTTTAAAGAGAAAGTATGAAGAGAAAGGTGATACGGTATATAATCACTAGATTGAAATCATGAAGAGAGATCTGCCAAATTAGAGGAAAGGCCTTGACATTAATTGATCATTGGAAATTGAAAAAAAACAGCTTCAGTGAAGTGGAAAAAGAAAGAAACCTTATTGCACGAGGCTCAGGATAAGTCTACGGTGAGGTTGTGGAATCAATAAATATAGGTTTCACCTTAGAAAAATGTGGCCATGCAATGAAGGATTGATATAGGGGAGAAGCTTTAGACTAATAACTTGAGTGTTAGCAAAAGTATTGATTGAAGAAAGTATCTTTCTGAGTATAAAAGATATCTGAACAAATGAGTCTTTTTTTTTTTTAACAAATGAGTCTTTATGAGTAAGGAACCAATACAGAGGGAAACATGAAGATAGATTATACAAGAAAACAAACACTTAAAGTCCAAGGAAAAGCTTTGGTTTTTCTGTAATGGGAAATGCATTTTCAAATTAGGGAGAGATAGATTAAAAGCACTGCTTTAGTGAGGAGGCAGCTGTAATTTCCTAAGAACATACAATTTTCTCCATTGGCTGATTTTGTGACTTTCTTGTAAAATAGAAGGTCATGTTGGAAAGAATGCTTACAGCATGCATGATGAACAGTGAGAAAATGACCAGACATCTGCTGGAATAGATTGGAGAGACAACACATTAACTGGAAGGAAAAAGAGAGGGGTTCACTGTAAGGATTTCTACGTCAGGAGCTGCTTTGAAGGATGAAAAGTTACAAAATATAAACACAAATTAAGAAATGCTATAACATGAGAAAAATCACATTGTTGAGATGGTTGAGAAATCAAGGTACAACCTGTTCATTTACAAGAGTTTTCAGAGTGAAAGAGGAGGACGGAAGGGAAGTAGAAAAAAAAGGAACGTGGAAGTCAGGTGACAAAATTATTATTATTATTTTAAATGCTAGAGTAGGTCCTTTTTTTTTTTAGAGTAGGTCCTTTTATGTGCGACTCACAAAGTGTGGTGTGCTTCATAACCATTCTAGGACGTTGTTGTTGTTTTAAAATATTTTATTTATTTGTGAGAGACAAAGGCAGAGACAAAGGCTGGGGGAGAAGCAGTCTCCCTGTGGGGACACCAATGTGGGACTCGATCCCAGGACCCTGGGATCATGACCTGAGCTGAAGGCAGATGTTCAACCACTGAGCCATCCAGGTGCCCCATTCTAGGGCAAGCTTTTAGAAAGATTTCCAATACTTCTTAAAAGCAATGAGAGAGGAGAAAATTCCATAAAGGGCCACACAGTGTACCCAAAATATGGGTTTGGTCTTGCATTTTGCATAAACTGTATAGTGACAGCTGAGGTTTTCCATCAGCTAATTCATCGAATCTCACTGCAGAGTAAATTTTGCAAGGACAGGGGTTGAGTATTTCTTTGGTGTCTACCAATCCTTAGAGAATTACAGAATGTCAATAACATCTGTTTAAAGGAACTGCAACCTCCCACCTTGGCTCCAACCAGAACACTGAAACTGGTTGTACTACCTGAATTGTGATTATTGGGAGGGTTGTTTCACTTCCCTTGCTATACACAAAAGCAAAATCCTATATTTTATTTAGTAAGAGAATTCACATTCCAAACCGCTACTGATTTCTTGTAATGAGAAAAACAAGTCAATCAACGACGGACTTTTTTGCATCCGTGAAGTATCCGGAATTGTCTGTTAGTACATACATTTAAGAAATTCATCCACTCATGGTTCTTGAATAACTCACTCAATATTAGTAGAACACCTCATGTGGCGATATTATTATGAGGTTTTTGCTTAAATAAGGTTGGCTTCCTGAAGGAGGAAGGGCTGTTTCTGAGTGAGATTTTATTATAAATAACTGTTTATGTAGGTTGAACTGAAAAAAAGGAAATGTGCTGAATGTTTTAGGGATGGGAGGAAGCTGGGATCGGATTAAAGTCCCAGGAACAGGAATGGACTCTTCACTTTAAGAGGCAATGATGTCTGGCATCCAATTTTGTAACTTTCTTTTTGATGTTATAAATTCCCTATGATATCCTCAGTAGTTCTGAGTTACCACTGTCTTAGGGTATAAAGGAAATAGCTGTGCCCATTTTCACAGGTAAAGGATGGACAATGAAACCACCAAGGCATGGCTGGTGATAAAGGAAATGGCTAGAAATAATGAAGAGTCATTTGTAAAGAAAAACATTCAGAGGAAGATGTGACAAGTAACAGCCAAGACACTGAAATGCTCCCTAGGGGTTCTCAGAAATATTCTGGAGGATAGATCCTGGCATACCAGATTGGGATTTTATTTAATTCAGATATTAAGGAATGGGTTGCGCAGAAACTTTGAGATACAGTATTCCATGGTTTAGAAAGTCAGCTGAGGGGCATCTGGGTGGCTCTGCGGTTGAGCGTCTGCCTTTGGCTCAGGGCATGATCCTGGGGTCCAGAGATCAAGTCCTGCATCAGGTTCCCCACAGGGAGCCTGCTTCTCCCTCTGCCTGTGTCTCTGCCTCTCTCTGTGTGTCTCTCACGAATAAAGAAATAAAATCTTTAAAAAAGAGTTTATTAAAAAGAAAAGAATGTCAGCTGAAACTACCACTTCCAACATACACTTTCATCCACAATTTACAGAAATTCAA
This sequence comes from Nyctereutes procyonoides, assembly GCF_905146905.1. Taxonomy (NCBI): domain Eukaryota; kingdom Metazoa; phylum Chordata; class Mammalia; order Carnivora; family Canidae; genus Nyctereutes; species Nyctereutes procyonoides. The sequence goes on along the minus strand of NW_026575047.1, from coordinate 14,041,609 downwards.
ACTCTATGTGTATCAAGATGAAGACGTTCAAGCACCATGCATCACAAGCCAAGCACTGCTTCTGAAGTGGAAGTTCATCTGACATTTTATTTATCCTCTATTTTTATGTCCCCCCAGGGGTTGGCTTCTGAGAGACTGTCCTGTATAACATAACTTCCCTTCTTTCACTCCAATTCCCCTCCGGGGGAGAATCCCCACAGGATACCAGAGAAGAGTTTTAGAATTTCAGTCTAGTGACCAAAACAGATTAAAATATACCTTAAAAAAACACATTCCTATTTTAAACATCTCTTAATTGGGATAATGTGCTTCTGTAGCAAGCTACTAAAATATACTTACTGTATATTAAAACTACTAATTAATCCTGAAAAATGTGTTAGGATGTAATTGTGAAGTTTTAGCGACTTAAATAAGCTTCTCAGATAACTTGTTCTAATGGGAAAAAAAAAAAAAGTCCCAGAAGATATTCTTAGTCATTAGGTAATATTACACAGTTAAAATTCTCTACCTATGTAGCTTTGATTCCATCAATCTTTGTGAGTGAATGTGTGGCTAAATTATTTGAGTGGAAAATTTACTGTTAGATAATGGCACACAGTGAATATTTGTAGTTTTCCTGATAATGATGTTATAGAAAATACTGGAAACATTCGGAAAGTTATACACATTACTTTTTCTATTTATATTTCAGCCTACACACAAATATTTTAGAATGATATATCTAAATGCTAAAATCTCACTCTTTGTGGGATGTAAAATGACCACTCCTGACTTATAATCAAAACAGATCCTGCAGACTTCTTAAAGTGATATAAAGTATATTTGGTTGAAATTATTACCTCAATGGCACAATGTTATGCTCAGATGTTTTTTTTTCCTACCTTAATTTTTGGATTCATCTGCGATAACAAACAAAAAACCTAAACAACAACAAACTGCTTAACAACCACTAAAGAACTAAATAACTAGACCAACATCTCTGAAATGTGTTCTTATAACCACAGAATTTATATATACACACAGATTTAGGGAACATAATTTTATTCAATATTTTCCCCCAAAGTACCCCAAATTCCATCACTTAGCATTGACTAACTCTGATCTTAAATTGATAAAGATTTGTAGTAGCTTTGGCCAGTAACCTCTCTCACCAGTATTATGTAAATGTCAGTTTGAAAAAAGCATAAGAAAACAGTTTACGAGGGACTCTTGAAAAAGATGATACATTATAACATACTTTAACAAAAGCACCAAAACAATTCCCTGAATTTTGTTAATTATAAAGGAAATACTATGGTGATATGTAAATTATTTCTAACGTTTATACTTATATACACATGGGACAAAGAGGAGTAAGATATTTGGAAATTAATGTGTTTGATTTTGGGGTGAGTACCTAATTCTAATTTCATTTTAAAATGTACTTTAGAGGGCACCTAGGTGGCGCGGTGTTTGAGCTTCTGCCTTTGTCTCAGGTTGCGATCCCAGGGTCCTGGGATTGAATCTCACATCAGGCTCCCCACAGGGAGCCTGCTTCTCCTTCTGATTATGTCTCTGCCTCTCTTACTGTGTCTCTCATGAATAAATAAATAAAATCTAAAAAAAAATAAAAATGTACTTTGGAACATTATTCAATTTGTTTATCTGCATGAATAAGTTAACTAGCTAGTTATATCTATACCACATCTTATATTTCTACTTTATTTTATATTCTCCATATATAAGTGGTACAATTATTTTAGAAATAAATGCTAAAAACATTCGACAACAGAATTATTGATAATGTTCTACTGAGTACAATACATAAATTTTGCCAATGATTCATTTCACTGCAGTAATTTATCTGCTCACTTTTATGTAGTTTAAGATAGCCACACATATCTATATTTTTATATCTAGTTAACTTTCCTTCCAATCACATAAGTCACTAAATATCTTATAAAAATAATTTAATGGCAATATAACTCATTACATGAGAAAAGTGTAATTTACTTAATATCTAATTCATAATGGAGTTCCAGATGGAAACTAACTCAGAAATGAATAAATTGATTAAACTGATTTAAAATGATTAAACCAATTGCTTTAATTAGGAATATGTTAAGACATTTATCCAAAATAAGAAAATCTAGAACCTAAAACCCCCAAAGTCAATGATTATATATAGATCATACATAATATGTAAATACATAATATATAAATATTTCTAAATGATATTTATGTTTAGGAATAATGTAGCTTATATGCTTTAATATAATTGGATAATGATTTTGTTAAGTGTAACAATGTGGGTATTGGAATTTTATTATAAATTAATATCAAAATGGGACACCTGGGTGGCTCAGCAGTTAAGCAACTGCCTTTGGCTCAGGGTGTGATCCGAAGGTCCCAAGATCGAGTCCTGCGTCGGGCTCCCTGCATGGAGCCTGCTTCTCCCTCTGCTTGTGTCTCTGCCTCTGTGTGTGTGTCTCTCATGAATAAATATATAAAATCTTTAAAAATTATAAATAAATAAATAAATTAATTAGTATCAAAACAAATTGCTAGTTTAGTGTAGTATATTCAACATGTCTCTATAATCGGGTTAACCAAAACAAACACACAAATCGAAAAGTTCTAGCCATTTTGATTGGGCATATTAAGCTGAAATAATAAAAGGTAAATTTCCTAATTTCTTCTTTACTTCACCTCAATTACTTTCTTTTAAATAGGTATAATAGTAATAATACTTGCTGTCAAAACCAAAAGAAAAATTTTGAGATTTTTCTCTACTTCCAAGCTAAGTGGTTATTCTGTCATTTCTTCGTGGATCCTGGTCGAAGACGTGAGACTCCTACGCTAGACTCAATGAATGGTTCATTACTCACGGTAATAGCTGGATTTTTAACATTTTTGTGATGGTTCTCTGAGCCCCAATTCCCACAAAATTATGCAAAGATGGCCTGATGACACCTGAACACTGTGTTATATTATAAGAGAGGGCCCTGCTTTTAGGTAAGCTGGACCTTTTATAAGCATGTTGGCCCCTTTTGCCCTGCAGGGAGATGTTATCTTTATCACACTGGACATTGAGCACACCTGTCTCAGGCTCTGGGGGAACGCGCTTGTAGGTTCCAAACCTAATAGCCTTGAAAACTAATTCAGAACCAAGGACAGCGCCTCCCGTTAAGCAGAAAAATGACAGACCCATAGGTCTCAAGGCTCACCGAATAGATTTTCACCTAACAGAGTTTATGTATGTGTGTATGAAATCATTTTTATATTTCATATATGTAAAGCATACAGTGACCTATTATCTATTATTACCTAATCAGTAAATATTCTCTAAATTTCTCTACAATCTAAAAGGTATTGAAGAGTAAATAAAAATTCAAAGAAAGAGCCTACTCAGATTTTAGTCAAATAACTACATAGACAAATAATTTAGAACTAATTAGGATGACTAGTTTTGAGTATATATTTCAAGGGGAATGACGTAGGCTATGGTGGCCTAAGGAAACTATACGCAATTTGAGATCTGAAACATGAGCAGAATGAGGCAAATGGCTTTGGGAATAGGGAACATTCCCAGCATTGAGATCAACAGTTTCTAAGATGGAAAAGAACATGGCAGGTTCAAGAAATAAAAACACACACATATGGTTTGAGGGTAGGAACCTGGAAAAGAGGAGTATGAGGCTGGAGAATAGATTAGCTCACATCAGGCAAAAACTGTCTGGTCATTCTAGTACTCTGGCATTGATTCTATGGGCAATGTAGTCGTACAAGCAAGAGAAGGCATATTTTTCCTATTGTGTCAAACAGTCAAGACTGCAACTCAGTTTTATTCACTTCATCACTATTCTCCATTCCATACAGAAAACTGAGTGCATAACAAACCCTGGCTGCTTCTCTCTCGGTAGATACAACCAAGCTGGAGTAACTAATGTTCTCCACAAATAACGAAAGCACAATTTTCAGACAAGCATAAACCCGTGGAAATTAGGGAAAAGAAAAGAAGTACAAAGTGCTGATTATTTCCTGGGATTACTTATGAATTTTGTCATTTAAAAAATGGATGTTATAATGTTTTCTACTTGGAAATAGTAAATTTTTGTAAAAATAATGATGTAGGCTCTATTTTGGTGAAATGCACACATGAGGAAAAATGAGTTTTATCAACTAAGTTCCCCTTTTTAAACTCAAGTTGAGAAATTAAAGAACCATATAAATTGTAAACAGCCTGGCTGAGCAGGCTCAGCATTAGAATTAGGGCTTTGAAACATTTGCTGCCTGGAGTAGGCTAAGTTTTGAATTTGTTTCAAAGTCTCTAGAGGCCAAGGAAATTTTATTATGTAAATTTAGGTCCACAGAGACTTAATCCTCAACCTGCATTACCCCAAATTTAATGCCCTAGAGTAAGGAAGTATAGAAGAGGAATATATACTTCTAATAAATAAATGGACCTACCATAATCTTAATGTAGAAAATGAAGATCATGTATAACCTCACTGAGGTAAAATGTGGGAATTTTACATGGCCTATGGCACTTTAAGAGCAGAGATATTAGCTTGTCACAATCTAAATTCACAGAAACATAATTTTAAAAACATTATTCACACTTGAACTCTTCACTCAGCTATAGTAAGTATCTGCATGAATACCAGCCAACTATTTTCTATAGACTTCTGGCACCACAGCCAAACTGTTATAAAGATTACAGAAAGATAAGGGATAACTAGAAACCCGTGATGAAATTATTAAATATTGAGGATGCTATGTAGCTACCATGACATGGCAGCTTGTTGTTCTTATCTCTGTAGGTCATCATGGCAGAAAGGTTTAGGTTTCTATTTTTTTTTTTATCATTGTTGTGCTTCTTCTGTGTTACTTCTGATTGTATAGCCCAATTTAAACCTGTCAGGTAGTTTCATCTTTAATATTTTGAGTCATTCACAGGATATTATTAATGCTTTTATTAGTTGTTTTATGTTCTTTTCATTGCTACTGTTTTTGCTACCATAGTGACAAATCCAGACCTACATTTTCTCTTTACAGAATCTTAATTTTGGAAGCAGAATTTAAGTAACTGAAAGTAATAAAAAGGAAGGAGTAGAGGTAGGAAAAAAATTCCAATCTCTTACTTACTTTTCATTAAATATTTTAAAAGGTCTACTCTAAGGTCTTCCCATAAACAGAGTCCTTTTATCTAAGGACGTCCTCCCCCAGCCAGCCGTACTACACATATCTGATTCTCCAAATCCTGGACTCCACTCCAGTTGTGTGATTCTTACCCAAGCATTTCTTTCTCTTTTCCCTCAGGTATTTCCCAGCTTTTGTTGAGCAGTCTAGGTCTTGCTAAATCTTTTTCTTCTACTTTTTTCTGGTCTTATCTTTTTCTGCCCAATTTTTGAAAGAATTCTGTGTCCCAGAATTACAGCTATCTGATCTTCATCTCAAAAAGAGAGTGGGGCGCATACGTAGAGAGATTTCTTTGGCAAAACAGTATTGTGTTTTGCTTGTTTGTTTCTATCAAGTAGAGGTCGGTAATAAACTGTTGAGGTTTTCTTTCTTTATTTTTAACTCTCCCATCTGAGTAAATTCACTTAAAACTTCAAATTTAATATTTATATTTGTAGATTAAAAATACTTAGCATGAAGACAATGTATAGCTCAAAAGATTCAGGTTTTGAATCAGTGTTTCTGATACTTTCTTCAACATGGTGTAGCTGTCAGTAATGCTTTTCATTCAGAAAATGAACAAATTATTTCCCTTTCGGTAAGATCCCATAGTGCAATGCTCCAAAGCATGAATATATGGATGGTGCCCTCTAGGGTATTAGTTGAGAACAAGTTATCAGAAGGGACCACAGAGGAATTTTGGCTTGTTATACAGGCTCATTTGGGTAACCTGATTTACCACAGGTTTCCCTAACCTGACTTTAGTTGGGTTATTTTAGTTTGTATTCTCCATGCACATTATGTTGATAGGATCAACAGGATCTTAGAACGTGTAGAAAACAAGACAATAAAAAAAATCCCCAGAATTTATATACAACATGGCAGCGATAATGATTGTATATTTGAAAGTTCGTAAGAGAGTGATTCTTAAAAGTTCTTACTGCATACACAAGTTCCTATGTGAGGCGACAAATCCATTAACTAAACTCATGATAGTCACTTTGCAATATATACATACATAATTAAGTTGTATGCTCTAAATTTATACAATATTATATATCAATTATATCTCAGTAAAGCTGGAAACAAAACAAAACAAATAATAGCATGCAGAATCTTTCTACAATCAGAAATCATTGACTTTGTTTAATTTTCTTCTAAAGGGTTTAACTAGTGGAAACAGATATCATATTTTGCATTTATGATAAAAATATATCATCATAGAAAAGAGAAAAGATAACACCCATAATATTGGCCAAAAAAGAAACATGAAATACCAAAAATATTGAGCTGATTGAATAGAAGGCAATCTAAATACTATAAATGTCTTGTTGTGTTTAAGACATGGACATTTATATATACATGTATATTGCATATTTATATTTTAATGTGTGATCTATACATATATGTAAACATATTTTATGCATGTGTATTATTGCTCTGTCTCTGCAGCTTACACACAAGGTAGTGAGATACTGTTTGCAAAACAAGCAAGCCTGCTGGGTTTAATCGCCACAAACAATAAGTCTCTCTAAATCTGCTACCAGCAGCATTTTGGTGTCCTTTATTAGTGGATATATAAAGACCCCTTTGAATTTTTAAAATCCATTGCTGCTGCTTTTCTTACCAGTGTTGGTACAGCAATATTCTGACTTGACCTACATTCTCCAGATCACTTTAATATTGTGCAGTTCCCCTTACTACCAAAGAATGCACCTGGGCAAGGGAGATGGAAGATTAGTAATTGCTTTTTATTCCTAAGATTATGGCCAAATCTATGTTTTCCTAAAGCATCCCATTCTGGGCAACACCTCTATACCTGGGTGAAATAAATCCACTAGCCTGCTTTCCTCCTCAATTAGGTATCTACATCTCACTAAGTGGCCCACTGCTTGCTACTGCACCAGGACAGTCCAATCTTCTCCCTTCACCAGAGGCCATCACTTTCCTCAGGACTGACAGACGTTCAGAGAAAGTGCGTTTGTGTATGTGACAGAGGCAGTGGAGGCAAGGGGACAGGTCTTTCATTTCCTTGTATACAAATAATCTACTCTGTGCAAAATGGGTCAGGTAAAATGTTTATTTCTGAACTCCATTCTCACTTTTTTTCATAGTTTAAATTCATTTCTTAATAGTCATATGGTCTTATTTCCTCTATAGCGATAGTACTAGTGACAATGATTGGTGTGTGTGTCTGCCTATGTATCTGAAATGAAGCTACTTCATTCACTATCCAGCCCTTTTAACATTGCCCACAGATCAAAAGCAACCAGTGTTTGCAGCAGTAATTACTATTTCTAGTATCTGGCTCTGTTTGTGTAACTGTCTCCTTAGTTTGGGTTCTATCCAGTTCTTTCATTAAAAAGTCTTCTTGTTTGGATTATCCTACCATAAGTCAATACACCTGTATCATGTTTCTGAACCTACAGATCTCCAATTTTTATTCAGTGGTGAATATCTTAAGAAGTTTTTCTTTCTTCCTGTCTTAAGCTGTTCTGTTTCAGATCACTACCTTGAAGACCCTCAAAATCAGAGAGTTGCCAGGTCTCTGTAAAGAGACAGCCAAGTATATGATGAGCAAACGAATAGCTAGAAAAAACTTGGATGTATTTTCATGGCAAGATATTTATCAGAGCTTGGGGGAAAAGTTACTTATATTGCCTTCCCACATTTCTCTCATCTGCAAAATGGGCATAACAAAGACCTTAGAATTATAAGGAAAGAGCTCCGCACTATGTTGAGAGACAATTCTCCATAGGTCTGTTGCATTTTGCACCTTTATTTGAGCAGAAAAATTGATTCCATTTGTATGAGAGCACCTTTCTAGGGATGTATAGGTAGCAAACAACCCCAGAAGGTAGAGTATCTCCTATTCAGAAAATAACATGTTTGTTTAATGTCCAGTATAATAAAGATGTCTCCCTCTAGGAAAATATGGTAGGCTTACTGCCCATTATAAAATATTTGGTTCCCTGAAGCTTGAGGCTCCTCTACTAGAACACTGTACATTGAAAGAGCAGGTGTTACCTGGCCTTCTTCATGTCACCTGTGGAAGCTGGCACTCAGCAAATTAGCAAAAATGTGATTCTCTGGTTACTGCTAGTACTTTAGGTAATACAGTTTCCTTCTTCTCTCACCCAGGAGTCTCCAGCATCCATGAAAGTGTAACATGCCTATTCAATAGCTGGTAAGCAAGTTAAACTTCCAAACATTCGCTTTTGGGCTGACCAGCAAAACTACACTCAACTTCAGTATTTATGATAAGAATTAAAATGATTCATTTAAAATGATCAGATTTCAGGGTTTTCAATATTTTGGTATTGGGGAATTAGCCTAATGCTTTCTAAATTACAAAAGTATTTAACACCGTGGTCCTAGAAATGGAATTCCTGACAAATAGGGGAAGAGATAGGAAAAGATGGAGCTATATTTATTGAACTTTATTTTTAATGGAGTGGTTGCAGTATCATTTAGTACATATGTGATGTAGGGAAGTAGAATGATCAAATGATTAGATATATATTTAAGTATCATAGTGCTATCATTAGAGATAAAGATTTCTAATTTAATATTTCATACAGTTTATGATAAAAGCAAGTTTCAGACTTAATTATATGACATATTGATTCACGAGATGGCACATAGAGTCACAAAAATATATTATATAATTTAACCTCTCTGACCTCTGCCTTTCTTAGTTTCAATAACACATTGCATGAAAGTACACTTAAAAAATTGCAAAGATATTTTAGTACCATGATTCAGCCTATAACAAGATCAAGTTCAGAGAGAAGGATACTTAGAGTAGAAAGTGAAACAGAGGAGGAAAGAACAGATGAAACCAATAAGAAAAATAGCAAAATGGCAGATATGAACCCAAACTTACCAATAATCACATTAAATGTAAGTTATGTAAACACCACAATAAGGCTGAGATCATAATACTGAATAAAATACAAACCCCCCACCTACATACTGCCAAAAAGAAAATCACTTTAAAAATAAAAGCAGAGGACGCCTGGGTGGCTCAGTGGTTGAGCATCTGCCTTCAGTTCAGAGTGTGATCCTGGGGTCCTGGGATCGAGTTCCACATCGGACTCCCTGCATTGAGCCTGCTTCTCTCTCTGCCTGTGTCTCTGCCTCTCTCCCTGTCTCTCATGAATAAATAAATAACATCTTTTAATTTTTTTAAAAAAATAAAAGCAGAAAAAAGTTAAAAGTAAATGTGTACCATACCAACACAAAAGAAAGCTCAATTACTTATAATAATATCAAAGTAGATTTCAAAATAAAGAATAATACTAGAGATAAAGTTACTTCATTGTATAAAAGGATAGAAAAGCAAGGAACATCATCATCAAGAGGACTTGGCAATCCTAAATGTTTAGGTGCCTAAAAACAGAGCTTCAAAAATGTGTTAGGTAAAAATTGATAATACTGAAAGTAGATATTAACAAATTTCTAATTATAACTGAAGACTTACACACTCTTCTCAGTAATAAATATTGCAAGTGAACAGAAAATCAGTTAGGATATGGCATGCCAAAGCAGCACCATCAGCAAACACCTAATTATGACATTTATAGAACTCTCCAATTAATAAGCTGCAGAATATACATTCTTTCCACATGCACATAAAACATTTTTGAAGGGAGACTATATTTTGGCCCATACGATAGGTCTCAACAATATCTAAAAGGATTCAAATAATACAAAGTATGTTATCTGATCACAGTATGTCATTTCTCTATAAATTGATTTATAGATGCAATGCAATCTCAATCAAAATCCCAGCAATCTTTGTGAAAAATGATAGCCACTTGGTTCTAAAATCTGTATGGAAATACAAAAGAGTTGGAATCATCAAAAGAAACTTAAAAAAAGGAAAAGTTGGAAGACTTGTACTTCCTGATTTAAGAGTGAAGGAAGTTTGTTATTGGTGTAAAGATAATCAAAAATATCAATGGAATAGAAAAGAGAGCTCAGAAATAAACCCACACACATATGGTAAAATGATTTTTAAAGAGGCATCAAAGTCACTCAATGGGAAATAGATAATCTTTTCAAAAAATGGTGCCAAAAACTTTGAATAGTCACATACAAAAAAAGAATTTTAGCCTATCTTTCACAGAGGTAAAAACATTAATTCAAATGGATAATAGATCTAAATATAAAAGCTAAAGTGTACTTCTACAGTCTAAAAAGATTTTCTAGTGTAAAGTCTTAGGGACCTTATGTTTGGCAAAGATTTCCTAAGTAGATATCAAAAGCACAAACTCTAAAAAAAATAAAAATAATAATGACTAATTGTAATTCCTAAAAGTTAAACTTTTTCTTTTAAAAGAACAACTATTAAGCAAATGAAAATCTAAGCTACAGATTGGAAAAAAATATAAGCTAAAGATTGACAGAAACCTGCTAAAAATATTTATTATTTATTTATTTATTTATTTATCTATTTATTTATTTATTTAGAGAGATGGGGGAGGGGCAGGGGAAGGGAGGAAGGGGGAAAGGGGAGAGGGAGAAAGAGAATACCAAGCAAACTCTCTGCTGAGTAGGGAGCCTGACATGGAGCTTGATTCCACAATCCAAGAGATCATGACCTGAGCCAAAACCACAAGCCAGGCGCTTAACCAATTTAGCCACCTAGGCTCTGCTGACAGAATTATTATTTTTTTAAAAAAAATTTTATTTATTTATTTATTTATTTATTTATTTATTTATTTATTTATTACACACAGATAGAGGCAGAGACACCCACAGAGGGGAGAAGCAGGCTCCCTACAGGGATCCAGATGCAGGACTCGATCCAAGGACCAGGGTACTACACGCTGAGCAGAGGCAGATGCTCAACCACTGACCCACCCAGACATCCCCAGAATTATCTTTTTATCTAGAATATGTAGAGGACTGACAATGATAACAAGACAAGGAACCCAATTAAAAATGGCCAAGCATTTGAATGGTAAATTCATCAAAAATGAAGGTAGGCAAAATGGGTGAAGGTGCTCAAAAGGTACAAACTTCCAGTTATAAGGTAAGTAAGTCCTGAGGATGTAATATACAACATGATGACTATAGTTAACAACATTCTACTATATATTAATTATATATTATCTATATAATATATTTGAAAGTCACTAAGAGTAAATATTTAAAAGTTGTCATCACAGTGAAAAACTTTGTAACTATGTGTTGTGATAAATATTAACTGAACTTATTGTGGTAATCATTTATATATATATATAAATAATATAGTTGCATGACATGTATTAATTTTAGTATATATAAGTATATATATATATATATATAAAATTATATATACCTAAAATTAATACCATGTCATGCCAACTATATTTTTTAAAAAAGAAAAATAAAAATCTATATAGTCAACAAACAAGAACAAGAAAATATATGCAACATTACTAGTTATTAGAGAATGCAAATTAAAGCCACACTGAGTTTCTACTACACATTCTGTATGATGTCTAAAATCCAAAAGACTGAACATGTCAAGTGTTAGAAAGCATTTGGAATAACTAAAAACCTCATATGCTGGTAGCAGGAATATAAAATAGTACATTTTGTAAAGCCCTTTGGCAATTTCTTAAAAAGTTAAACAGTCCTGCCATAAGACCTAGAAATTCTACTAGGTTTATCCAAGAGAAATAAAAGTATATGTCCATTGAAAGTGTTTTCCATAACGTTCTTAGCAGATTTTCAATATCTTTAAGATGGGAGGAAAACAGATCTATCATCCATCTATCATCTATCTATCTATCTATCTATCTATCTATCTATCTATCTATCATCTATCTATCTATCTATCTATCATCTATCTATCTATCATCTATCATCATCTATCTATAAATGAATAAGCAAATTTTGGTATATTCGTAGAGTAGAATACTATTTGGCCAAAAATAGGAATGAACTTTTGATATATGCAACGAACATGGATTAACCTCAAAATAATTATAGGATGAAAGAAGATATACAAAGAAATGCTACATACATATGATTCTACTTCTATGAAATTCTAGAATATTGAAACTAATCTACAGTGACAGAAGAAGATCAATGATTATCTGAGGACTAGACATATGAGAGGGAGTGGGAAAATACTGGGAGAGGCTGGAGGAAATAATCACAAAGTGGCATTAGGACATTTTTGCCGGTGATGTATGTTTATTATCATCCATGTACATTTTAAGTTGTACGCTTTCAATAATTTTTTATAGCCTATTATATCTAAAGCTGTACCAAAGGGAAAGAAATAACATTCTGGATGTAAATTCCTGTCAGAATCAAATATATCACACTCTAAAGTGTATTGACTCTTGGGCCATCTAGATTCTCTTTCAGCGCTCATAGAAGAATGAAAGGAGGTCTTTTACATTTTCAGTGGGGATATCAATTGGTACAGCTACTGTGGGAAACATTATGGAGGTTCCTCAAAAAATTAAAAATAGAAATACCATTTGATCCAGTAATTTCAGTACTGGGTGTTTACCCCCCTAAAAGTACCCTAATTAGAAGATATATATGCAACCTATATTTATCGCAGCATTATTTACAATAGCCAAGATAATAGATGTAACCTAAGTGCCCATTAGTGTAAGACTGGATAAGGAAGATGTGGAGCACACATCTACAAGAGTAATATACCGCCATAAGAAAGGAGAGCTCCTGTCATTTGGGACAACATGGATAGATTTAAAGGCTACTATGCTAAGTGAAATAAGTCAAACTGAAAACGACACATAGTGTATGATTTCACTCAATTGTTGAATCCAAGCAAATGAATAAACAAACAAAAAGCAGAAAAAGACCCACAAACCCATAAATACAGTAAACAGATTGATGACTGCCAGAGGGCAGCAGAGTAGGGCGATGGGCAAAGTGGGTGAAGGGGAGCAAGATGCTAGCTTACTGTTATGGAATAAATAAGTCATGGGAATAAGTGACATAGCGGAAGGAATATAGTCAATGGCATTGTAAGGATAGATGGTAGCTACACTTGTGGTGTGCACAGCATAATGTATAAACTTGTGGAATCACTATGGTTGTATACTGAAACTAATGTAACATTGTGTTCCAGCTGTACTTAGGAAATAAATAGGCAGAGAAAAAAGAGAAAGAGACAGAGACAGAGAAATAACAACTAATTGCAGAGTATGATCCTGTAGTAGAACATGGATTGGTGAGAAAAAAGTGCTGTAAAAAATATTAGGATAACTGGAAATTTTTTAATATGGACTAGATAATAATGTTGTATTACTATTTTTAAAAAAGGTGAAGTACGTCCAGTGTTATACATGTAAGTTAACAGTCTCTAATGTTGTTTAGAGATGCTGAAGCATTTTTAGAATTTTTAGAACTATCTCTAGAGGATGCTATTCAGATTAAAAGCTTTCATTTGTCATCTGACCAATTAATGCTATCAAATATTTGGATAAATTGGGGATCCCTGGGTGGTCAGCGGTTTACCACCTGCCTTTGGCGGAGAGCATGATCCTGGAGACCCGGGATCGAGTCCCATGTCAGCTCCCTGCACGGAGTCTGCTTCTCCCTCTGCCTGTGTCTCTGCCTCTCTGTGTCTTTCATGAATAAATAAATAAAATCTTAAAAAACAAAAACAAATATTTGGATAAATATTCTCTCTTAAAAAAACCTAACCATCCCTACTTTATAGACTAGAATTACTTGGCATGTGAATGGCCACATGTGCACACACACAAATACATATATATAACATAATATAATTTATTATATTATATTATATTATATTATATTATATTATATTATATTATATTATATTATAAATTATTATATATTATAATATAATATATAATAAATTGTAAAGGACAAAATCACTCACAATTCATCTTATGCTTATTTTTCATCTCAATAAAAAACAAAGATACCATGTAGACATCTATGAAGATCAAGAGAGATAATATACAGAGAGCATAAAGCATGAGTACATAGTAGTATTCAATACTCATTTAATGGAAATTAAACTTCTTTACTACAGAAAAGAAAATCAGCTGATGAAATATTCTTTTTCTGGCTTTGCTGATTCTGAGAGTTTCAGCAGTTGTCCAGGGATTGCTTCTGTGGCTTCAATGGGGTCTATTAATAATCAGGAGAGATATGAAAGTTTTTTCCCCTCTCTCATTTTCCTTTGACTTGAGAGAAGAGTATGGCTTTTATTATATAATGTTCAAAAGGAGATAATAGAGGCCATTTATTTTTATAGCCTAGTGGTTTTCAGCCTGACTGAATATTAGAATCAAATGAAGAATTTTTGAAATGCCTCTACCTGGACCCAATCTTAGACCCTAGAATTTCTGAGGGTGTGGTCCAAGCATCAGTATTTAAAAAAAAAAAAAATCCTGTGCATTTCAATGGCTAGAAAAGAATGAGAATGACCAAGTGACACTTTCTGTTAAGAACTTTACTACTTTACTGAATTAATACTCCAGATACTCCAGGAAGTTAGAAATTTATTTAGATTTTATGCACACACATAGACACACACGCACACTCCTTTACCCAGAATAACAAAGATACATACATATATGCGTATAAAATGTAAAAACCTAGTGAAATAAAGTCAGACATTTTTTTAAAAAGATTTTATTTATTTATTTAAGAGAGAGTGAGAGTGAGAGAGATCACAAAGGGGGAGGAAGAAGGAGATTCAGACTTGCTGCTGAGCAGGGAAACCAATGAGGGGCTTGATCCCAGAACCCTGAGATCATGAGCTGAGCTGAAGGCAGATGCTTAACCAACTGAGCCACCCTGATGTTCTCAAAAGTCAGACTTTTTAAACAAGTTTTTGAATCACTCTTTCCTGCCAATAAATGGTTATTTTCCTGACACACCTTTTTTTCCACTTTTGACTCTCTGTAAGTTACATATGTAGTGTAGAGTTGACATAGCCCATCTGATCACTTTTTGACTGTGTGCTTTAAAGCATTTATTAAATTTATTAAGCTGAGCTTACTGTGAGTACATCAAATCCCAAACTAAAATTAAATCAAGATGAATCAAACCTGGGGACTGGTAGCAGATGCTAGCCATCCCACTTAATTGTTTAACAGCATATGCAGAGAGACAATCTCCAGGGCAACTGAAACATAAAACCACACAAAGATTTGATTTTGTTGATTGAAGTCAACACCTTGAATTGCACAATGAAGAAAAAAAAAAGAAAAAGAAGAAGGAAGTCATTCCACAGAATAGGATAGGGTAGGTTCTGTAAGGTACGGTAATCAGGATCTATAGAAATCACTATGGTGTGCTGAGGCTTAACGCTCAGATCAGTGCTGGAGATTATGTTATTGATAGACTCAACTTTACCCAGGATAGCTATATATATATATATGTAAATTACATATATATATATATATATATACATAGTGGAGACACTCCTGTTATTCACTTTAAAGTTTCTACATAGAGCTTTGGTCTAAAGACATTGCCCGTTTTTCACTAGATGTGAAGATATTCACTCCCAGTCTCAGTGAGGAGAAGGACTGCTTTCAACAGTTAGCAGCACTATGGATTTTCCTTATAAAGAGGTAAAAACAAGCAAATAACTATTCTTTTAAATCACCAGTCACAGCATAAGAGAAAGGGTCCTATTCATTTATCCAATGGAGAATTGCAAGGGAAAAGATATACTAAGAGTCTAGCATTACTTCTCTCTGAAAGCAAGTATGATTTACTTTAAATCCAAGCTTTCAGGATTCCTCTACATAAAAAAATCATTATTAAATATTTAGTCCGCAACCTGTCTATGGTATCCTTTACTTTCTCATTGCCTGGATAGTCTGATGCATCCCTTATTCTTTCTATACCATAGTGAGATACACATTGACAAACTCGGGAATTGTATCCCTTTTTTTCTGGGTAAGGAACCACTTAAAAACCTAGTTCCTTGAAGTTAACAATGATTTGTTGAGCTCTTGATTCTGAGAGTTAATTTGGATTGGTTTCACCTGGATAATTCTCTCCTGGCCTATATGGGCCTCACTCATTCATCTGTAGTCAGATTCTGGTCAGCTCAATAGATCTGTTTCAGGAAGTTGACTGAATGATGGCTAAGAAACAGGGGCCACTGGGCCACACGTCCTCTCCCACACAGCAGTCTAATCTGATCTCATTTACATGATAACAAAAGTGTTCCAAATGCTCCTTTCCAAGTTGATGCAAGCTTCACAATTGCTAATTTCTCATTGGCTAAAACCAGTCACATGATCAGTGCAGAGTCACCGGGTGGAGGAGACTCCACCTCTTGATGAATCTTTTTGTGACCACCTCTTTTTGTAATCTCTCCTATCCTTCCTTCTGGCAATAACCATTCACATTCTTTCCACATGCAGACTTTATTCATTTTATCCCAAAGCTTTCAAAACTCCCATTCTGGCTTGGAGTCTAGGTTTAATGATGACCATCAAGTCCTGAGGCAGTTCTCTTCATCCAGGAAAACCCTTGTACTTCCCACTGTCTGAATAAATTAATCTCTTTCTCATCCCTGGTAATTCTATGCTTGTATTTATTTTTCATAAGCCATGGTGCATTTTTAGTTATCTGAATACTTGTTTTCATTCTAGAATGAGTGCAGGGGCAAGGTGAGTATTTTATTTATTTCTGCTTATCCTGCGCATATCACTACTTTCATACGGCCATGTTCTATATACATTTTTTTAGTTTTGAATGAAGAAATGATTGAAGATATGAATGACAAAGTTTATGGCCTGATGATGCAAGGAGGCATTTTTTATATAATCTGAAGTAGGCAATTTTTTGCAAGACTAATCTAAAATTGAGCTTTTCTGGAACCACAAAGAGGTGAAAGTTCATGAGAGTATCCAAACAAATCTTTAATAAGTATCATGTCATTTTTCAGCTTTGGTTGGCACTACATGAAAACTACCAAATTATACATAAACTCATAGGCATAAGATGAAAGAATTAGTCAACTTAGAAGATATCAAAGGTCCAACTTGTAATTTCTGGTTTCTAAAGATTTTCTATTATCTTGGTCTTATCTATCGGATCATTTTTGGCCATTTGTTTTTATATAAAGTCAAAACACAAATGCTTATGAGTAACATGGTAAATCTTTGTATCTTTACACCCCTGACATTTTAAATCAGAAGAGCCAGAAAGAGTTAGATTTACTTAAAATATAAAAAGAGATTAAGAATATTTAAAAAAAATATATTTTACTTATTCATGAAAGACACAGAGAAAGAGGCAAAGATAGGCAGAGGGAGAAGCAGGCTCCCTGCAGGGAGCATGATGCGACACTCCATCCCAGGACCTGGGAATCATGACCTAAGCCAAAGGCATATAGATGCTCAACCACTGAGCCACCCCAGGTGCTCAAAAAGAGATTGAGAGTTTATTTATTTTATTTTTTTAGACTTTATTTATTTATTCATGAGAGACACACAGAGAAAGGCAGAGACACAGGCAGAGGGAGAAGCAGGCTCCATGCAGGAGCCCTATGTGGGACTTGAAACCGGAACTCCAGGATCACGCCCTGGGCTGAAGGCTGGAGCTCAACTGCTGAGCCACCCAGGAGTCCTGAGATTGAGAATTTAAAAACAACTTTATACAGGTATTTTTAATGTAGAAGACTGATGAGCATTTCTTTTTGTGTCAGTGCATGTTTACTATTATCACAAATGTCCTATCTGTATATGAGAATTTTTATAAGTAGGCACATTCATATTTCTCTGTTTTTCTTATTTCTGCATTAGTATATTATTTTGGTATTTCTATGGCCATATATAGGACTATGTATAAATCTGCATAATAGTTAAAATCTGCATAATGGTATTAAGATATCCATGTATACATTGTGTGTACACTTGTTTATTGCATATGCAAGGGTTTGCTAAGAGATTATGGGACATTTCAGAAGATGACTTTATAGGAGCACTTCAAAATTATATGGCTATAGTGTAGGTTGTAGCATGTGTCTACTTATGAGAGGAATGTATAGTTGGCTACATGGATGGGCACTCAGTTTCTGCTCTAAAGAAACTCTTTAGCTCACTTGAGGCATCTGGCTACTAAAAGTTTTCAATAATTTAATTATGTTTTAAAGTATTAAGATAACTAGTGGAAAACAAATTCTAGAGTCAATCAGATTAGTGTTCTAATTGTTGCTTTACCATTTCTCAGTAGCCTTCAGTGAACTATTTAGCAGATGTTGGTGAATTACCACCACTTATAAAGTAGTTGTGTTTGATGTTCTAAATGAATGTATATACCTGTGGTGAATACTGGAACTACCACTAATTGTCTATGTGACTTTGAACAAGTTATATCCTTAAACTTGTACTTTTTTCATTCGTGCAATGACTATACTCATACCTACTGAGTCAAGTATGTGACAATAACACAAAATAGGATCAGGTAAGGATTGTATGAAATGCATTAGCTTCAGTAGAGCACAAGGTTTAACATGTGAAAAGTCCTGAATAAATCTTAATAAGTATACTTCCTTGTTAAGAATTCTGTAAGAGAGAGAATGCAAAAAAGGTTAGAGTATTACATTATTTGCATTGTTTGTACCAATACAAACAGTATCCATTTTTGTTCTGTACTAATTACAATTCATTTTTGTACTGTACCCATTTTGTATTATGCCAATTGTTTTTGTTTGAACCAATACAAACAAATGCCTATTATGGAATATCATGAAATAAGAGATATAGTCTTCAAAATATTCATCTTCCAAATTAATTAAAGGGATTTGAAAGCAAAAATAATTAAAAATTGGAAACTACTTACTATAAACCATTTGTATCTTAAAGTATAAATTTTAAGATGAGATTGACTTTCTTACTCCTTTGAATATCCAAAATAAGATAGAGAAAAATAACCTATCAGTTTATAGATGCTTGGGCATTATTTCCCTCTGCATCCAATTTGAAAACTAGGCTATTTCTTTTTTCACTTCAAATAGTCACCGGATGGTAAGAATATTATCTTATACTTTCTGTCAACTATCTCCTATTATTATTAACACTGAAAATATATCCGTTCTAAGACAGTTCATCACTAATATTTTTAAACGCTATTTTTTTTTAAGATTTTGTTTATTTATTCATGACAGACACAGAGAAAGGCAGAGACACAGGCAGAGGGAGGAGAAACAGGCTCCATGGAGGAGCCCGATGCTGGACTTGATCCTGGAACTCTGGGATTATGTCCTGAGCCGAAGGCAGACGCTCAACCGCTGAGCCACCCAGGTGTCCCTAAGACACTGTTTTTAGACCACCATCTGAAGCTTTCAAGACTTTTGGTGATTCACGGAAAAAGCAGCCAACCAAATCCATATTTGCCAAACACTACAATAATGACTAGAGTTTAAAATGCCCATTTTAAAGCTATTAAGGTCTTCATTGGGAAACTTTATATCTGGTTCATTATTGCCATTTGTTTTCTCAGTGGTTTCATTGAGAATCAAAAGCAGAAAGGCAGGAATAGCACATAGAGGCACAAGTGGCGGAAAGAGTGGAAAATAGCAAAATTGAGAGGAAGGTACAAAGATATATCCCATATATCCCCTACCCCACGTATGCATAGGCTCCCTCATTTTCAACTTCCCCCACCACAATTGATACAAGTGTCACCACTGATGAATATACATTGACACATCACTAATATATATTTTTTCATTTTTACATTTTAGACTTCTTCACATTTAGCAAGGTGTCTTTCTCATTTCCCCTCCTTATTTGTCAATACTAATTTCTCCACTAATGGAGACACACATTAAGACACAAAATATTTATATCAATGAATGTCAATAAACATTTCTTAAGTTTCATTAAAAATTCTATGCATCAAAACAGCTAATTAGAAAATATATAGATAGAGATGTAGGATTAGTTGATGTAAGATATAAGCATATTGAGTTAATTGAAAATTGATAGCACACCTTGACCTTCTTTCTGGTACTTTTTAAAGAGCATTTGAGAAAATACAGTGTAAGTTTTTGTTTTTGTTTTGTTTTTTTTTTTCCCCACTTCATATATACTCTCCTTTTTCTGGTTCCATTTTATTTAGCCAACTAGATTTTTTTTTTAAGAGCAAAACATTTCTATATCAAATGGCATGACCTAACTCTCATGGATTGTTTACCCTACTCTGTCTGACTTCCCCATCTCCTTTGATGTACTATCATAACAACTGGCTTTCATTCAGCATGGTAAGCACTATTTCTAATATATATAGAAGAAATAAACATAACCCAAAATCAAATTAAGTATTTTATCTAATGATTATAAAAGTTCCTCTGAATAAAGAATGCAATTAAAAATATACTATTCCATTTAATTTTGGAGTTGTGATTAGGTTAAAAATGGTCTTTTCATCCTATGCTTAACCCTGGTTTCTAAACAGTGAGATTTTTCAGGGCTTACACAGGTTGTGACTTTATTTTCTTTAACATTTGATTTATTGAATCATGAAATTCAGAGAGAGAAGCAGAGACATAGACAGAGGGAGAAACAGGCTCCTTGAAGGAAGCCCAATGTGGGACTTGATCCCGCACCCAGGATTGCACCCTGAGCCAAAGGCAGGTGCTCAACTGCTGAGCCACCCAGGCATCCCTACACAGGTTGTAATTTTAAGGCTGAACCTCTAGAAATTTTTTAGCAACTACACACTACCGGAATAAGTGAGGCAAAAAGCCATTAATTAATGCTTTGCACAGTGAGACTTATATTTGGGGACAAAACAGGAGACTGGTTCTCTAATAATAAAAAACATTAAAAACATAGTCAAACAAATATTGATTTCTTATTCTAATAGTATTCATTAAAATAAACTTATGAATCAGATTTAATTTGGTGATATAAAAATAATTTTTAAAATAGATACACTGATATGATAGAAGTGCTTTCTCTTAAAAAAAAAAATTAAAATGGCCCTTATCAAAACCAGCCACATACTTCTGTCTTAGTCTGCAAACTTTCCTTAATACAGTGGTCACCAATTATTTTTTTATTTTCCCTTGATGCCATTTAATTACTCAGAGCCTATCCAAATGTTTATTTCATTAGCATCTCTCAACCACAAGGATACCGTCCCATGGGCCATTTGAAAGATTCCAGATATTCTGAGTGCATACGTATCAAATATCTCCTCTCATATCTACTCTTGACACAATTTCAACTACAAATATAACTCAGTGTATTAGGTAGACTCCTAAAATGTTTCTATGATTTCTGATCATAACCTTGGAGACTGAATATAATGAATAGGTCACTTCCATAGTTATGCTATATCACACAGTTGACCTTAAAATAGGGAGATAATCCAGATGACCCTAACTTAACCCACAAACCCTTTAACATCAGAAACTTTTCTCTTACTGGCAGCAGACAGAGAAGCCAGAAACTCCACGCATGAGAGGTATTGGACTCAAGCTCATGAGCTTTGAAAGGTGTCATGGGACAAGGAATGTTGGGAGTCAACAGCCTCAGAGCCAACAAAAAAAACTCTGGAAAACACCCCCCCCCCCAAAAGAAAACCCACCTCAGTTCTTTTTTGATACAGGCTGCTAAATTTGGCCAGCAACCTAAATGAGCATAGAAGCAGATTCTTCCAAGGTTTCCAGTTAAGAACGCAGCCTGGTTGAAACCTTAATCTCAACCTCGTGATACCCTAAGGAGAGAACCCAGTTGAGCCATGTAAAGTTTTGACCTATATAATGTGAGATAATAAACAGGTGTTGGTTTAAATTGCTAGTTTTTGGTAATCTGTTTCCTACCAATAGAAACCTAATGCAGTCTAATTCTATTATTTTCAAGATTTTTGGAGCAGATCCTACTTTCTAGATGAAATCTTTGTAGAAAGTCAGTATGTAAAATTTCTATAAACAGAATTCCTCAGATTAAAAACAAGTAGTCAATTCTAGGTAATGACTTATGGACCTATCAGAGAACCTCAGAAATCTTCAGAAGCCCAGGTGAATCCTCGACCACTAAAGCGAATATTATTGGAGTCTAGAATACCAGAGCCAAAGAGTAAGGAGCTTTGAATTAAGTTTATTTTTCTGTTCCTGATATAGGATACAAGTGACTCTCAATTAGCCACTTGGATTCATCAAAGTCTAGATGCACAGCTTTTACCTGTATCTTAAAAAAGTTCCTACATCCAAATTCTGGCAACAGCTCTGTATATTCTCAATCTAAACAGAAAATAGCCCACTGCCAGTTCTAATCTTCCTTGGGCTCAAAGTGAAGAAAAACATAAGAAAAAGCTTGTGATGGCACCTATCCCGTTGCAGCAATATCTTGCCCAGCTGCAGAGCATGCAAAAATAAAATCTTCCAACACATGTCCCAAAAGCAATGGACCTTTTTATGAGTGGATTTCATCATTAAGAACAAAGCAAAACAAAACACTGAACATCTATGTTGTAGCAGAGAAATCAACTGTTTGAACAAGGGATCCTCAAAAAAACAAATAGATTTTTTCAGGGCACCTGGCTGGCTCAGACAGTAAGCCTCTGACTCTTGTGTTCAGCTAAGGTCATGACCTCAGGGTTTGTGAGATTGAGCCCAATATTGGGCTCTGTAATTGGCATGGAGTCTGTTTGAGATTCTTTCTCTTGCCCTCTGCCCCGCCCCCGCCCCGCTCAGGCACCATCTCTCTCTCAAAAAATAAAATCTTTAAAAATGAAAACAACAAATAGAGTTCTTGAAAAGGTAAGCAATTCTTAAAACCCTTTTCAATTTAAAAACTGTAACATGCCTTTAAAAGATATTCAGAGAAATGTCTGAGTAGGATCATCTATTTTTACACTGATTATTGGGTCAGTTATTAGCATTTGACATTTATTGTCAAATATTCTCTAGGCTGAATTTGTACATGCAGAATTTCTCTTTTCACGCATCACATGTTATCATTTTCTTTCCACTGAAAGGTGTTTGTTGAGCTTTCTAAACACAAAGCCTTGGCAATTAGATAATCAACTGAACATATTTTGGGAGATACTTTCCTTGTATGATGAAGCATTGCTGCAGAACAAAAAACAGGGCTCGCTTGGATGGAAGTATTGCTGGTATCTCTTTGTGAATGCTGCTTTTCATTTGTTTACTTAATTTTTTTAAGTATTCCTAGTAGAGTTTCAAGGAGCTATTACTCATTTGTTTTGGATATTTTAAATACTATCCATGTGAGTAATGCTTCTAAATACATGACCTTTCTGTATTTTTTTAAAATAATATGTGAAGTAGATCAAATTCCATATACTCATTTTGCTTGGTTAGGAAATACTACGACAAAAAAAAATCAAATGAATATAAAGGATTGCGTATCCTGCCTAGTGCATTCTTCTGGGTTATCCGATTCTATGTATCTGTTATTGTCTTTGAACTACAACTCTGTAAGTTTTAAGGGAAAAACAAAAAGAAAAAGAAAACTGACAGCAATGTCAATGATGCCTGTCCATAGAAATGCAAATGAGTTTTATCCAGTGAATGTAGTTGATCATTGCCCTGTGGATATTGACCAGTTTTGCATCTAATTTGCAAATTAATTTCAACATTCCTGATTGCTTAACATGTGTTATTTGGGTTCTCCTTTGAGTCAGTTGTAGTTCCTTATTGCAGTTCTTATTGGTTTCTTCATTAATTAATCAGTTTATTGCTTTTCTACTGCTGTATAATATTACCACAAACATAGCACAAGAACACAAATGAATTAGTTCACAGTTTCTATGTGTCAGCAGTCTGGGCATGGCTTAGTTGGGTCCTCAGGTAATCAAGATACAGGCTCAGCTTGTGATCTTATCTAAGATCTTGTACCAAGACCAGGGTCTTGTACCAAGTTCTGGCAGATCTCAGTTTCTCGTGATTATAGGACTGAGACCCTCCGCTCACATGGATCTTCTGCCGTTTCCTGTCATGTGGCCCTCTCCACACATGATAGTTTCATCCTTCAAGGTCAATAGGAAAGACCTTTGCTGCCTCTACCCCTCTGATTTCCTCCATCCCAGGACATAAGATCTGCTTTAAAGGGTTCATTTAGTTAGGTCAGCCTGCCACCCCACCCCACCCCCCTGCAGAATGTAGAAGTCAGAGTGAAGACATAATATACACAGAGCTCCAGAAAGAGAAAATAGAAAAGACATTCCATTATAAGGTATTGGTTGAAAACTCTCCAAGACTGTTGAAGAGAAATCAACTGTACCCACTCGCAGTTATAGGAAATCCAATGAATTACAAGTGAGATCAAAGGAAAAACATAATTATTTCACATAATTTTCCATATGATGAAACTTAGGAAAACTAAAGAATATAAGATGATTTGAAATGCAGCTAACAAAAGATAAATTAATCACCACAAGTAGATTTAAAAGGAACTTTCCTATAGAAACCATGGAAGTCAGAAATCAGTGAAGATCTTTTAAGAGTCAAAAGAGTTTCTGGCAACCTAACTTTACACCAAGCAAAATGATCTTTTAAAAGTGAAAGTGAAATGAACACATTTTCTGACAAACATTTACCAAGAAAGGTTAAAACGACTAATGGTGACTAACAAAAATTCTTATGGAGGTATTTTAAGAACAAGGAAAATGATTCCTCAATATAGACTGAATTATAGAAAGCAGAAATGGATAAAAATAATCATAACTGGGCAAATCTAAACCACTGGCAATATACAATTTTCAAATGTCTAATTTGGGGTCATTTGATATAAATAAACTGGAATTAAATATACTGAACAGCAACAAAACATATGCAGGGAAAGTCTTGATAGAACTTAAGCATTCCAAATTTGTTTTGTTGCTAGGAAGGGAGGGAAAGATACTAAATATATTTAGAATTTAAGGATGCTTCTTAAAGTAGCAAGAGTAGTAACACTCAGAGTAGACATAATACATGTAAACTTTTTCCTTTTTATGTATTTATTTTTTTAATAATAAATTTATTTTTTATTGATGTTCAATTTGCCAACATACAGAATAACACCCAGTGCTCATCCCGTCAAGTGCTCCCCTCAGTGCCCGTCACCCATTCACCCCCACCCCCCGCCCTCCTCCCCTTCCACCACCCCTAGTTTGTTTCCCAGAGTTAGGAGTCTTCCATGTTCTGTCTCCCTTTCTGATATTTCCTACGCATTCCTTTCTCCTTTTTATTCTAAACATTAAAAACCCACAGTTTGCCAAATACTGTAAGGGTTCTCAATAAATGAAGATTAAAATGACATTCCTCCCTGGAATTATGCTGAAGAAGAAAGACAGAAATACAAGAAATACTAATCACAATGTACTAAATCTTAATATAAGAGAAATATGAGAGAATTGATATTGTTTCATCTGGCAGTTTTCTCCAACAGAAATTGGAGATGATTCTTCCTTGATTCTTTAAATGTTTCCTAGACATTGTGGAATAACCCTACAGTAGCATTCCTTAGTCATAGGACATTCATCTTAATAACCACAAAAGGCCCATTCTGTGTTTCCAATGCCTCCTGAGAGAGTGGAACCATCCTCTTTGAGAACATGTTACTAGACAGTGTCTACTGGGCCTGTCAAACCTTTTAGTAACAGTTCTGTGAAAGGAAAGAGTCAAGGTACCTACTTAGGTCCATCTAGATTTTCCGGTATTCATGTAAGGCTGCACTGTCTACGGGCATCTTATTCAGCAGGCAGAGAGTATTATGAAGATATCTGTAATACACTTTAAAATATTTCAGCATAGGCTGCATGATATCATGTATATATTAATGATTTACATTTATTTTTTAAAAAGATTTTATTTATTTATTCATGAGAGACAGAGAGAGAGAGAGAGAGAGAGAGAGGCAGAGACAGAGGCAGAGGCAGAGGGAGAAGCAGGCGCCATGCAGGGAGCCCAATGGAGGACTCAATCCCAGGACCGCAGGATCACACTCTGAGCTGAAGGCAGATGCTCAACTCCTAAGCCACCCAGGTGTCCCAATGATTTACATTTAAATTAAATCCTAGATAAAGTCATTTGCATTAATGGGGAATTCACACAACAAATATTATGAGTTATCCTTATCAGAAAGTCTTTGTTAGGGGGGTAGCTACAGGAAGAGCTTCATTTACCATTAGCTCCTGTTAATACAAGAGGTTTTGCTGAATAACAAAGTGTCCTGAAGAAGTGGGTTGTCCCAGTGCAACAGGGGACTAGCTGGACTATTGGGACACTTCCAATCCTTGTAGAATAAGGATGATCTCTACAGCAAACTAACCTCTGATAACCAGGTCATGCCTAATGCAAACACGACCTTAAAAGCAGGGATAGCAGCAAGTTCAAAATAAGAAGCTACAGATGGAAAGATGCACAGTGCTTTGAGAAGTTCGTTTAAAGTATCCACTAAGGAAAATGAGCATTTCAAATCTCTGTTGTTCACAAGACTAATACACCACTGAACTATGTGTGTGAACAACACAGGGTACAGTTTTGCACCTTGTGACACTCAGGAATTCAAGACCAAGTGGAGTTTCTTTTTCATTAAATTTGTAGCTACCCAAAAACTGCCAGGATTTCTGGTAAATACTGATAAATATGCTCAATCCTGGAACCTCTACTGAGAGTGATAGGACATGCTATTTTGTTTGTCTTCATGAAGACTTCAAGGCTCCTTTTAGGTCAATTGGTTCCAGAAAGGCTCCAAAAATTTTTTTACATGTGTACATACACATACAGACATAGGATGTGTAGGTCTACATGTACATAATACTGATTGCATATAAATATGAAATATTACATTTCATATTTATCTCTATCTACATAAAACAAAAACACTTGTGAATCAAAAATTCCAACTCAAAAGTCAAATGAGGCACATACCAATTAATTTCTTGGACTTAAGAATTACCTTTTTAATCATTTAAACCTACCTTTGTTCATTCCCGATTCAGACTTCTTTTTTAAAAAACGATTTGAAATTTAAAACATCTTTTGAAACAGTTATTTTTTTTAAATGAGCAAAGCAGTATTTTTCTGTCATTCATTATTTTCTTACAAATTCTATCTTAATAAAATACGGTGATAATGAATTCACCGGACAATGAAATACACCATGAAGAAGTAATGTCTACCATTTATATAACTCCCTTGTCAAGAGAAGCCAAGCATGCTCAGAATACCAAAGGAGCTTTCCTAAGAAAATGGTCCTAAAATTTAAGAATAAGATTTTCTTTTTTATTTATTTATTTATTTATTTATTTATTTATTTATTTATTTATTTATGATAGTCACACACACACACACACAGAGAGAGAGAGACAGAGAGAGGCAGAGACACAGGCAGAGGGAGAAGCAGGCTCCGTGCACCGGGAGCCCGACGTGGGATTCGATCCCGGGTCTCCAGGATCGCGCCCTGGGCCAAAGGCAGGCGCCAAACCGCTGTGCCACCCAGGGATCCCAGAATAAGATTTTCTGATCTACAAATTGGGAGTATCTTTTCATAACTGGAAATAGTCTTTTATATTGAACTTTTTTCTCATTGTAGTTACTACTTTTCTTCTATTTTCTTTTTATCAAGTCATTTAAATGTCCAGGTACCTCAAACATGAAACACCTCAAATAGAGATACTATCTTTGTCCAGATAGTATCTCTGAAGTCATCATAATAATCTCAAATACAGTCCAAGTATGCCATCGTGTTAAAATTTACTTTTTCATGCAAAATGCAATACTTTTCATAGCAAAGATTCCAACCCCAGATTTCACCAAAAAGACAAAAATAAACAATTTACAGTTACTAAATGATATTTGAAATGTTGCAGCTTAAAAATGTGATAAACTGAGCAGCCTGGGTAGCTCAGTGGTTTAGCGCTGCCTTCAGCCCAGGGCCTGATCCTGGAGACCCGGGATTGAGTCCCACGTCAGGTTCCGTGCATGGAGCCTGCTTCTCCCTCTGCCTGTGCCTCTGCCTCTCTCTCTGTGTGTCTCTCATGAATAAATAAGTAAAATATTTTTAAAAATGTGATAAACTTAGTAAGGCTTATGCTTCCTCTCTACTGAAGGCCTGTTGAAAAACAGTATATTCTCATATGTTGGAAAATATTTAAATGTATGTCTATCTGAAGTAAGAAATATTTATTTCTCAATCTTCCTATAATTCCTGTGGTTCTAATATTCTGTATATGCATATAGACTTGAAAAGAGACTTAATGTAATTTTTACCTAAAAGTTTTGTGTTTTTTTCCCCAAAATTTACTCTTAATGTGGTACTTGGTATTCAAATGGCAAGAGTGAAGGGAGGGTTATAAAACAGATACACATGGGACACCTGGGTGGCTCAGTGGTTGAGAGTCTGCCTTTGGCTCAGGGCATGATCCCAGGATCTGGGACAGAGTCCCACATCGGCTCCCTGCATGGAGCCTGCTTCTCCCTCTGCCTGTTTCTCTGCCTCTCTCTCTTTCTGTGTCTCTCATGAATAAATAAATGAAAGCTTAAAAAAAAAAAAAAAAACAGTTACACTTAAGTATAATCATTGCTATGTGAAAGAGGTTTATTTCCACAGAATCTTTACTCATCACTATGGCTTTGAGCAAGAAAGTCAACCTCCATTGATCCCCTATTTTTTTATCTGTAAAATAAAGATAATAATTCTAAATACCACAGGTTGTTTATAATTATCAAATGAGCTTTTGTACATGAATGTCATCAAAATGTAACTCATGACTATTATTATTGACACAGCCTGATTATCTGTAGATTCCTTCCTTGCCTTCCCATCTTTCCCTAGAGGCTGAGTGTTGCCACAGGTGTCTTTTTTTTTTCCTCCCCACAGGTATGTATCCTTAATTATGTCCTGTAGTGTTACCCTCAACTCTCCTATTTCTCTTATATTCCATATCCAATCCAGGACAGTTGGATTTTTTTTTCCAAAAATTGAATTACTCCTCCCATAAGCATTTTTCAATTCTAGGTTTAAGCCACCATTATCGCCTATTCGGATTATGGAAAATGTTTGTCAATTGGTCTTTTTCAACTCTGACTCCTGAGAGTGTATTTTTTAAATTACATTGAGAGCAGTCCTTTAAAATGCAAGTCTAATCATGCCCTCTACTTAAGACAATGCAGTGGATTTCATTCTCCATCAGAATAAAAGCCAAAGTCATTATACTTATGATCTGCCAAAGCTTCCCCACATGTTGCTCAGCTCCCATGACTGACTGCACTCCAGCTGCCTCTCAAGCCAGGTATCATTTTGCTGCTGGTCTTGTGTTTTCCTCTTCCTGGTTTGTTCTTACCCCAGACGTAAGCACCACTTGCTTTATTGCTTCGGGTCTTTGTTCAAATGTCCATTTTTCAATGTACTAAGCGCCTCCCCCCTGGAGACCCGGGATCGAATCCCACGTCGGGCTTCCGGTGCATGGAGCCTGCTTCTCCCTCTGCCTGTGTCTCTGCCTCTCTCTCTCTCGCTCTCTGTGTGACTATCATAAATAAATAAAAATTAAAAATTAAAAAAAAGTATGCAACATATGTTTTACAGTTTATTTCATCTTCTGAAATTTTTATCTCTTTTAAAATCTAATTCAAATACTACATCCTATGGAAAAACTTTCCTGAACCCTTCATGAAAATTTACTTAACTTCTTGTCTGAGTTCCTCAACTGCTTTGTAAATTCTTTTTCTATTTTAATATTCCAGTTGTCTATTTTCTCACTTCTAGATAATCAATTTTAGAGGAAGTGAACTTATTTTTTACCCCAAAATTTAGTGAGGTAACGTAGAACACTGGCTTACCGAATATTTGTTGAATTAGTGAGTTTTATTTCTTTCTTTTAATATAGTAGTGGGAGAAAAAAAAACTGGTAAATGATCTTACAGAACAGACCAAGATGGTATCTTTCAAACAAATCAACTGTCTTTCTTCAACTCCTATAGAACTTGGCTCCAGTACCAGCCACCTAATTCAAAACTACCAGCCTTATCAAACCTTTCTTTTTTCTCCTGTTATATTTTAAGATGTAAAGTTTTATCATTGTGCTATTCTAATGTAGCATTTCTCTGGGGCTCCTGGGTAGCTTAGTCAGCTAAGCATCCAACTCTTGATTTCAGCTCAGGTTATGATCTCAGGGTTATGAGATCAAGCCCCGCATCAGGCTCTGTACTGGGTATGGAGCCTGTTAAGATTCTCTCTCTCTCTGTCTCTGCCACCTCCACCCCCCAAAAAAGTAAGAATAAAGTAGTATTTCTTAACTGGACTGAACTTTCCCTCTTTGGGATACCTGGTAATGTTTGGAGATATTTTTGATTTTCACTATGGGGGGGATACTACCAGTAACTAGTGGGTAGAGGCCAGGGTTGTAGCTAAACGTTGTACAATGAATAAGAGAACTTTCTACAACAAATGATTATCCAGCCCATAATGTCAGTCGATAGTGCCACTATTGAGAAATCCTGCTACGGAATGAAGGCTCTATCTCCCCACAGGCAATATCCATATCTGTATCTATATGTCTAAATAGATTATTTTAATCAATTTCTTTGGGTGCTTAAATGCATTTTTATTATATGCTATTTTTATATAGTTGTATGCATAAAAGTTCCATTTTTCTTTCTCAAAGGAAACTAAGATATAATTTTCTCTAGAATATTACATCTTTAATTTTCTAGATGTATTTGACCTATATATATTCTCCACTGATTTTCACCTAATTTTAGTGCATTCCTTTTGTAAAGACTAAAATTTATTTTTAAAAGTAATTTGGAAATTAGCATCCAAGATGACTTCATTTGTTTCAAAACAGGAAAAAAATGACTTAAGCTGTCTTTCAGAGATATTTTTATAACGTTGCAAGAGTGAAAATTAATTAGTACTTTGTTCCTATACTAGACTTTCTTTTGTAAGCTATAAGTAGATATCATTTCTTCCTCTAAACACACAAAGCAAATGAAACAGTCTATTCCCAGTTTAGAAACAATAGAATGACAAAATAGAATATTCTTCTTCATTATCTATACTGCATATATTTCTCTCTCTCTTTTTCTTTTAAAGCTTTCTACATATATTACTGAACATGACACATGCAATACAGAAATACTATGGTGAAACTTAATAAGAAGTTAAGAAAAGCAAAAGTGAGAGAAAGATTAGGTTTTACCTTCTCCTTCTGTGATTTATGAGACTTATTTATAAAAGAACTTGCAGATTTCCTGCAGCCTACAGAGCAGCAGGCAGTCAAGCTTTATGTATCCTAAAGACATATTGGCCATTTAAACTACAAGGTGACATCCAGTATTAATTTGCTTTTAACAAGATCACTTACTATTTTGGAGATTTGCAGATAGATAGATCCCTAATTTTATGAAATGTACAGTCCCATATGGGAAACAGACAAGCGAGCATGTGATAAGTATATATTACAGCAAATGCCACAGAAGCACACTGAAAGGTTCGAAACGGATACCCTGCCCAGTAGCCACAGACATCTTATTCCTTGCTATCAGAGGCTGGTTTCTGCTCAGGAATTGTTGGGTCACATACTCAGGAAGGGGTTCCCTCTCCAACTTCTTCTGGAATGGAGCTGACTGAGCAAAGCCCATAATAACCATCTTTGCCCCTTTTGCAAGTGACTGGCTCATGCATGCTCGTATGATAGAACTGCAACTACCAAGATAAAGACAAAGTTTGATTTTGGTAACTTAGAAAAAAAACTTCTTCCTCATTAAAGAAACAAATAGGGGGGAGGAGGAAAGAGGACCTTTTTTTCTTTTTTTTCTCCTTTTCCTTCTGCCAAGTGGGTTATGTGAGGGCTTGATAAGGAACCGCAGCAGCCTTTGCAATCATTAGGGCATCAGCCTGAATTTGAAAGTCAAAATGCTGAGGACGGTGGATCAGAGAGATGAAAGATCCTGGCTCTTGATGGGCTGGCTCTGCCTTATACGAGATTTCTTTTATCACCTTTCCTTTTAAAACTAATTATAATAGTATTTTCTTTTCTTACAGCACAAAACATCTTAACTGACAGAGAAAGATACCTACGCAAAGCCCACAGAGATCAGGTAAGACTTCTCAAAGTAAATACCATCTGCTGGCTCCATCAAACCACATGCAGGTACTGTTGACGGTTTCTTGTTCTCTCTGACCACTGTCTGCGGGCAGAAATTCAGTAATCAGCTCCGAATAAGGTGCGAGTATTAGGGACATAGTGCAATGCCATAACCCATGGGATTTTCTTCAAGATCAGAGACCTCGTGATATTGAAATTATTGAAACCCACAAGAAGCAAGAGAAATATTAACTACTACCCCATATGTGCAATCATTCACTTAAAAGTCATTTTTTTAAAAAATCAAAATAAACATGTGGGGACATTGAATTTCTCAAGATAGATAGACAACAAAGGTTGCTACCTTACAAAGGTTGTAAACATAATTACTAAGATACCTTGCAGCTACTGCCTAAAAACACCTGAAAAGGACTGTAACACGTTATTTCCTGACATTCTCCTATCCATGAGGTGAGGAGTACAAGAGGATGCAAGAGAATGCGTGCAAAGAAAGAGATATTTAGAGTCCTGCCAAGTATGCTTACAAAAACGACTCCAACTTTTCAGTTGTCCCTTCTCTTACCCTAACAAGGGGCTATTTCATATTTTTTTTAAATGTAAGAATAGTTGAAGGCAGAAAAATATACATCTTCCCCCTTCCTTGTACATGCTCTTATAGCCTAACTATGCACTGAGCTACTTTTACCAACCTAGATTGTTGCTGCTCCTTGACCAACTGGTCCTTGTACTGTAACTGTGGGGTCCAGCTGTAGTTCCCAGCAAACCTGGAGTGACTGATGGTGCATGTTGTCAGTTAATGTTGTAACCAGTATATGAAATTGATACATTGATAAAATAAACATACATTTTGCCATCCAAATCAGGAACCTTCTGTGAGGCAAATGAAAGCTGTTAATAATTTAACTGGAGTAACTGGCATTGCCCAGGACCATCCGAGTTTCTTCTATATTATCCAGGGAAAAAGCTTTTATTTTAAGACCTTGGATAGTGCTGCCTTTTGACGTCAGTCTTTTTCAATAAAAACATCTATCTTCTCAAAACTGTATTCTGAAATACTCAATAAAATATATTTCAAGTGCTAAACTGTTTTAGGAAGTGAATTAATTTGTATATAATAAATCTTATTGATGGTTGGCATTTGAAAAAGTCAAGGTAGATTGGAATTCCTAGGAAAGGTTTATGGAAGAAATGGAATTTGAAACAGATCTTGCAAGTTTTGTTGGGCTTGGAAGGGTAGAGGAAGGGTTGATGATGGTGTGGAAACAGTGTGAAGGGAGGGAAAAGGAATATTATCGATATTATACCAATCAATTCAAACTAATAATATGCATCGTCTTCATAAAGGTGATAACCACTACTGATTTATAATGTGCACAAGACTTCATGACTGCCATCTGACATTTATTTCAATGGATTAAATTCTATCTATAATTATTCTCATGATCGCATTTAAAGATATGGGGGAGAAGGATAAGGTATTTATCGAAAGTGTCACAAATTTATCCACATAGGCCAAAAAAAAAAAAAAAGATATTTTAGGACTTTAAATCTACCAGTTCCTTCTACTCTGTAGCATCTCTTCTCTAATAATCAGAAGATTGCACAATAATTGTCTCCACATGGCTGAGGGGGAAAAAAAAGTGAAGATAATTCCACAGTTGTTATAAGACTGAAAAAGAGGGATGCTTGGTTGGTTTAGCAGTTGAGCATCTGCCTTCAGTCCAGGGCAGGATCCTGGGATCTGGGATTGAGTCCCACATTGGGCTCCTTGCAGGAAGCCTGCTTCTCCCTCTGCCTGTGTCTCTGCCTCTGTGTGTGTGTGTGTGTGTATGTGTGTCTTTCATGAATACATAAATAAAATCTTAAAAAAAAAAGACTGAAAAAGAAAAATGTGGAAACCATGAAAAGAAACTCCTAGAGGAGTCAGAAATAGAGCTGGCTGTGAGCCAGAGTGCAATTTTTGAAAGCAGAGAGGGTAATAGAGAGAGGCCTTGATATTCCATAATTGTGACTTTAAGCTTCTAACAACAGCTATATACATACATATATGCATATATATACATATATACAGAAAATGTTGGGTATAGAGGTTAAGAATATATTCCATTCTCTATTTAAATGAGGAGCAATGAGGATACAGCTGTTTAATGTGGACAATATTGTGGTCCAGCGGACCAGAGTCTAGACTAGGCTCTACTGTATTTACTAAATACTACTCCAGTATGTAATCTGGTAGACCTTAAACAGATTGCAGAAGACAAGGAATTGGAAAGGTTTTACTGGCTCCTTGCCTACTTCTTTCCTCCATAGACCTTGGTCTTTAACTGGATCTTGGAAAAACTGAAAGTCTGTTCTGGAATATTATTAATCTCCCTTGCAAAAGCTTTGTGACACAGAGTAGAGACGGACAAAGAGTCAAAAACACATCCTAGAGAATAAGAACAAATTAGAACATGTGTAGTAAGGAGAAAGGCATGCTGGCCAGTGGCTGTTATCAGTTTATAATTGTGAATACCAAACCCTCTGCTGAATTTGTTAAAATGTAATGATAGGTTGCACTTGATTGTGTGCCCTCATCCTACTGGTTTGCTCAAGATTGGACAGCATAAATCTCCTATTTTCAAATGCACAAGGAAATGATGATATTCCTTGCATGAGCAATTTTGTGCTTCATTGCTCTTAATTGCGTGCGTAAGCTCACTCTTTGAAAGGCTGCAAAGTCTTAGAAAAAAAAGGAGGTCAATATGTGAGATCTTGCAGAAATATAAAAAAATCTGAAGAGGAAAAAAGATCTGCTGCTTGAGGAGTAACTCATTTAAAAACACAGTTTATGCATTGAAATTAAGTACAAGTGTAGCCTATATGGGATTCAAAAGAATTTCATTACACAAAAGAGTAGTTGAAATAAGTAACAAACTGCCAAAATCAACAATAAAAACAAAGTGGTATAAATCATTTTAAGAGGGAACCGAATCAGATTTAAAAAGGAAAGAAACCAGGGCTACTGCCTTGATTCTTATGGCAGGAAAAAAATATATAAATTAACTTCTTCGGGTAATCACTAAATTTGACCTATTCCTTACTATAGCTCATCTAACTCATAATCATTTCAAAATTGATTCTGATTTCTTATATATGCCAAATAAAAAAAATAGTCCCCCTTCTACTTAACCTAAGTTCTCTGAGGACAGAGACTCTGGTTTGTTTTTCATTGTTTTATTCCTATGTCTATGGTCATGCTTAGCAAGGAACAGAACTAAGTCATAAGTTATTAAATGAATTATTGAAGAAATAATGGACAAATGAGCTTACAATAGCAAGGACCATATATTACTCTTCCAACAATATCAAATCCAGACGTTTGTGCACAAAACAAATCTTATTCTTAGAACCATGATCTCTTTTATTTTTGGTATGTCAGTTCTTGTTTACTGCTGCCCTCCATGTGTCTACAATAGTCATACATTTATAACTTCTTTTTGCTTTCTAAAAGAATTGGGGGTGATAATTTTTTTTTTTGTCATCACTACTTGCAGCCATATTTCTCTTGTGAGTGTATGGAATAGACAGGCAGGCAT
This sequence comes from Nyctereutes procyonoides, assembly GCF_905146905.1. Taxonomy (NCBI): domain Eukaryota; kingdom Metazoa; phylum Chordata; class Mammalia; order Carnivora; family Canidae; genus Nyctereutes; species Nyctereutes procyonoides. Next base: position 14,005,823 of record NW_026575047.1, on the reverse strand, counting down.
TAGGTACCATGCTTTCACTGCAGATATTTCTTGGGCTTTGTGATGCTCTCATTGCCTGACAGACTTAATGATCTTTCATAAGCTCCTCATTTGCTACCTACTTGAGCACTAGGGAGAAAAGAGCCCCGTAAATTCTAGGGGACTCTTTTTAAAATCAGCCCATAATGAAAATCTATAAATGTACATGTTCCCTGGATTCCTCTCATAGAATTCATTTTTAAAGTGATTTCAAAATGAAGTTGGTTTTATTTCACACTAATTAATTTCCAATTCTTTTTTCATCTATTTTATATGCTTCCAGTTTTAATGAATCTAAATAGTAGAGAACTGCCTATACTTATTTGTAATATTTCACAGTATAAATTTTATTACTCAATTTATTACCAGTAAATGCCACTTTACACTGGAGAGAATTGTAATCTGTGTTTCAGGGCATCTTGGGTTGGGTTATTTTGTCAATGCATAAATTTTAGTAGTATTATGAGTTTAGATATATGTTCAACTCTTCAGAGAATTGGACACTCTGCTCTTCTTCCCTATCTGCCAAAGAGTTGAACAGCATTGTTTGTTCATTTGTTTAGATTACTTACATTTGATTAAACCACTGAAAAATCAATTCTGTGAATATAATCCTTTAATGGTACCAACCACATTGGAAAATAAAATTACAAAAATAAATAGAAACTTAACCATCCTTCTTTTTATGAACACATTTCCCAGAATAACAACAGAGTAATTCTGGAAACCCAAAGAGAAGAATATCTCAATCACTTGTTGCTACAAAGTTTGTGTCAAGGTTTGAAATGACAGTTGCAGTTCCTTTTTATTAGAAAGAAAACAAAGCAAAAAAAATCATTCATTATACTACTTTGCTTTAGTGCTAAAACTCTTAGCAGAAAATTTACAATGAAGGTCTTCAGAGACTGTTCAACAACTATGTTACTGATATGCTCCTAGTGAATCTCATAGATACTCTAATTAAAACACACACACACACATACACACACCATAAATTAAACTAATTCTTTAATAACTAGAATATGACAAAAGGATTAACATATTTTTGACATGAGTTAAAATAATATATATATAAGCCAATGATCCTTTGGTGCCCACTACAAATACATGAAAGTCCAATAATGTCATACATAGATTTTATGAAGTGCTCCTTTTACTTACAGAATCTTAGTTTTGTTCATTGTAGGTCAATATTTATCCCAGGCTTCAATATACTAAAGAATCAAACCCTCAAATAAACTCTTGAGTGCTTGGACTCCAACATATTGAATCTCAAATTCTGGATTAAAAGCACTATTTTCATAATAATTCACTAATATTTTACTTCTCTTCATTATACTTTTTGTAGCCCTTCCATTGCTTAGATAGCTTTTCTTTTTCTTTTCTTTTCTTTCTTTTCTTTTTTTTTTTTTTTTTTTTTTAGGTAGCTTTTCAATGCTACAAGGTTCTAAAGTTTTAGGGCAGACAGGGATTTCAGAAAGGATTAAACTTTTATTTTGTGTGGTTTTTCTGTTGCCCTTACCCACATGCTCCATTCTCAATGCTTTTCTCTGATTTTTGGACAACATTAATGGCATCATATGAATTCTTCTGCAGGCAGGCTTATGAGAGAGAGGTCAGATTTTTTTTTTTTCTTCTCCAATCCAGACTTGTTTCAGCTGTGGTTCTAAGAGTGTCTGTATCTTTCCATGGCTATACTTCATTGGTGGAAGACCCTTCTCACTATTGCCAGTTTTAAGAAAACTCAGTTTCCCTTGTCACTTCTCTAAAGTCTGCTCACACATTTATAATCTCTTCATTGACATCTTTTCAATGGAGCCATGTGAATGGACAAGATTGTAAGAGATAGCATAGTTGGTTACTAATGTACCATTAGGAAACAAGCTCAAATGGAATTTCTGAACACAGATTTATCATATATTAGTTGAACACATGGATGATATCCTTGCTGAGGAACATGGAACAGTGATAATCTGTTATTCACTGACACCAGACCTAACCAAATTATCATTATTGGTGGCTAATTGGCTACATAATTTGCAGCCCTCAATGGTAAATGAAAATACCAGCCCCCTTGTTTAAAATTCATTAATTTCAAGACAATAACAGAGCATTAAAATCAGTGTTGGGTCCTAGTAAGAACAAGGCCCTATGGAACTAGAAAGGCGGCAAGCCTTAGAAACTGATTCTGGGTGAGCACATTCGGTTGAGCTACCAATGGAGAGTAAATGTGTGGTCAAGTGTTAATTCAATCAAGTATGATCAATAAGAAAATTATATTGATTACAAAACTGTAGGGTAGAAGGCCTTCTCTGTGCTGGAGACCTTGCTAATAATAAAATAATAATAATAATAATAATAATAATAATAATAATAAACTATACATAAGAATAGGGCCTTTAATTCCCAATTGCAAGAAAGGTGGGGAAGGAGAATGCTTCTGTGACAATCTTAAAACAATCTCATGTCTCATAGCTGCAAGAAAAGCATGCTGAAGACTTGGCTCTAAATTGAACTGTGTTGGGACACCCGGGTGGCTCAGTGGTTGAGCATATGCCTTCAGCTCAGGTCAATCCCGGGGTCCTAGAATCCAGTCCCACATCAGGCTCCCAATAGGAAACCTACTTCTCCCTCTGCCTATGTCTCTGCCTCTCTCTCTCTCTCTCTCATAAATAAATAAATAAATAAATAAAATATATATAAAAAATAAATAAATAAATTGAACCATGTTAAGAGTTACAAGACCAGTTAAACATGCAACTTCCATGTCTCTTAGGCTTGAAATAGGTCACTGGTTGGGAATAGTGGAATTTGAAGGCTCATTCTGGGGGCATTTTGATAGATACAAACAAAATTGGGAATCTCACCCTAAAGTATATTTGATGTCTATTCCCAGAAGAAAAATGCTTCCACTCTCTGAGGAAACTAGCATTCCATTTTATAAAAACCCTTTCTAAAAATCAATTAATGACTTGACCTGGGGCAGTTGCTTGCAAGGGGATACTTCTTGTCCCAAAGATACTTCCCCACTGTCCATCTAGACTCAAGTCTGGTGTAAGAAAGGTAGTGTCTACAAAAGGAGATGGGCTATGTACCGAGTAAAACAGCAAGATTATTTCACCTCTTAAAGTACTGAATCTAACAGGACCAATTTATCAAAAAAATGGTTTTAATCCAGTATTAACCTTTAAAATGTTGACCCAAGCACTTGAAAGTATATCTAAGAGTTTGATTCTTTAGTATGTGGAAGCCTGGAGTAAACAATGACAAACAGTCAACAAAGCTAAGATACTAGACTTGGAATGCTATACAGGAAAGAGTCTAAAGGCTCAAGGAGACAGGCATGTTGGAGCGAATCTGTCTCAGAAGATTAAGAAATATGTTTTTGTGAAGAAAAGCAGCATTTCTGAAAAGATCTGTGGAGTGTCCTCTCTTAAATTGGAGATGACAGTGAGCAATGATATGGAATTGGCTCTCTGTTTCAATAGGAATAATGGCATCTCTGAATGGTAGAGGCCATCTGTCAGGGCTTAACAAACAGAAATCAGGTGGTTGTAATTGCCCAATAAACCTCACCGACTGAGTGTTAACCAGATTATTACAACCAACTAGTCTCGAAAGAGGGACTTGATTGATCATAAAGTCCTTGGGAATGAAAGAGACAACTTATTAATGTGCTATTTTATAAGTAGGAAACTTATTATGTCTGGTGGGCAGAAACCCAACTTCAGTCTCCACAGGAAGGATTCAAAGCTTCCCATACAATATTAAGACTTCAACCACTTTGCAGACATGGAGCATATATATTGAGGAAGGGAGAGGAGTCCCTTTTAGGAGATAGGCACACATACACACACCCACACATTTCCTCCAAACCTTATCCAGAAGAATTTTTTTTGACTGTTTATAAAGTGGTTAGCCACTGGAAAACTGAAAAGACAGATATCTCTTAATATTATTAGATACTAGATATGAATAGATGTTGTGATCCATCATTTAAAGTAAAACTAACAGAAGTCATATGGTAGATGTCCAGTGGCCCATTTTGTGGTTAAAGACTGGGTTTCTGAATGTGTAGTTAAAAGACACACACTGAACAATTAACAAGATCCCTTAAATTGTTCCTTGATCCTTATTAAGATAGAAAAAAATAAATAGAACCCATCAGAATATTCCTCACTTATACCTTATCACTATCAAAAACAGTAAGTGAATATAAAATCAATACCACATTTAAGAGGAAAATGCAGATTATATTGCTATTTCACATTTAGAAAATGTGAAAGGTCAGGGTTGGTTGGTAATCTTTTCCTTATGGCTGGTGAATGTTTGATTGATCTTGGATAGTAACTGTGTATTATCATAAACTTGGTAAGAGAGTACTACCCATCATTGAAGGTCAAGATGCTATACCTTAATGGAAAAAAAAAAATAGCCCGTTTCTTGGTAGTGGGCATAAAGCAACTTATCTGGGAAATATTCTTTATTTGTTTGCTTTTGTTTTCCAGTCTGTTCTGTAAGAGACATTGGAAACAGTTCTCCTTCAGCAAGCAGAGATGGTTTTACACTTTATTTAAAGCTGTGTCAAATCTCCTGCACTTTGTCTTAATAGAAGTTGCGGAGATCTCAGTTACCTTGATACCCCTGTAGGAAGGAGAAGCAAGTACCCTGGATGTCTAAATAAGATACACACATTCTGGAGGATGGGAAATTAATACATAAACGTTTAAAAGAAAGCAGTGTTGTTAAATTCTCTGGGTCCAGTGGTCTCTAAGTTCATCCCTTCCAAAGTAAAAGACAAATTGCTCCACTTTGCTCTAACCAACGCAAATACAGAAGTTTGAAGGGTGTCTAGATTTTGCATGTAACATACAACATATTTAGATGAACTCTCTGACTTGTCAGGGAAAACACGAGGATGCTAATTTTGAATAAAGATGAAGAAGGAAAGGCTCTGCAGCAGGTCCAGTCTGGGATTCAAGCTGTTGTGTCCTTGTACTTATACCAGACGAAAAGCTACTTCAAGAATCCATGGCAGGTAAGGATGTTCTCTGAAGCCCCACTGGGAAAATCAGGGTACATATTTGTAGACTGTTGGAGCAAAGCCATGTCCTTTTCTGCCAATAATTATCTTTATCTGGAAGCATATCAGGACCTATAACTCCTGTGGTAGAAATTCAAGGCTTAATCTAGGACACCAAGTACGTTGATATTTACACTGCCCATCACACATTAGGTGGTATAATGATACATCAAATCATGACATTGTGCTTGTGCCACAGCATTTTATTAGTAAAATGAAATGGTGTATGTGACACCAGGCTCAGGAAGGTAAAAAAGACAGGATGAAGATTCATAAGTAGGTACCTCAGACTAATACAGTAATTAGTTCTGATATTTTGCAATTTCCTTTTAAATCAACACTTAAAAGCTTTCTTGTAACAGTAGAAGGACAAAGGATGACATTACAGTTGCTTCTACATGGTATATACTGAATGACAGTAGTGAAGCAAAATTTTCTCAGAAGATAAAAATTAAACACAAGACATCTTTTTTTTTTTCATTTCGGAAGAAAAGATGGTATAAGGAATGGATTTGCACCACCTTATAAGAAGGAGTTGATAGATTTGCGTAGCCACTCAGTGCCTTATTTAGAATAAAGTTAGATTAGGAACAATGAGGTCTGGAAAAAAGTATGTAGATGGACTTCTTGGAAGAGGCAACAGAAGAGGTTTTCCACTCCAAATAATTGGTCAAACAAGATGAACAATCCCCTGTAGACCAATTTTTTATCCATCTACTCTGGTGTTCAATGAACCCACATACAAAGAAGCCAAAACAATAGGTTTAAAAGGTAAGATCTCATCATTATGTATTTCCGCCTAACCAAAACTGGTCCGCCTAGCCACCCTTGCTAAGTACCGAACTTGCAAATAGCAGAAAACAATACTGAGCTCCTGATTTTGCACCACTCCCAGATAGAGCTGCTAACCACTTGGCAAGAAATGATTACAATTTACCCCTTTCTTCACTGAAGAGGCAGGTATTCATCCTCTTCAGCATAACTCATTTAATATGGTTTTTCTTTCCATGATTTAAGCATTCCTGCTCCTGTCATCTTTCATAAATATAGCGATTGTGTCATTCATTACCGTGCTAACCCTATCTAACACTACCTCTGACAAGGGAATTCACTTCCCCCTATTACTCAGGAAATGGATCCATACCTATGCAAATGGTCTTACTATGTACCTCACACACAATAGCAGCTTATCTGATAGAGGAGTAAAATGGACTACTGAAAGCTCAGTTATGACACCAGCTGGGAGACATTTTGAGAGGTTAGACTGTTAACCAACAGAAGGTATATATCTTAAGCTAACAACCAATACATGGCACTTTTTCCTTAGAATTGAGGCGAATGGCTACCAAGAAATGAAGGTAGGAATGGCTGCAATTATACATAATAACCTGTTCATATTTATGCTTTTGTTTTTGCCTTTCCTTCCTCCACCATGATTTAATGAGTTTGGAAGTTTCTTCTTTCCAAGGGAGAAGAGCTTCCACTAGGTAATACATCTCTAATTTTATTAAACTGATTTCTGAAACTGTCCACTGGAAACACACAGGGATCAAAAATGTAAATATAGAAGTTAACTTTTCTGGCTAGAGTGTTTGATTTTTGTCTTAGTCAGCTTGGGCTGCTATAACAAAATGCCAGAGACTGGGTGGATTATTTTTTATTTTTTTCTAAAGACTTTATTTATTTATTCATGAGAGATGCACAGAGAGAGAGAGGCAGAGACACAGGCAGAGGGAGAAGCAGGCTCCATGCAGGGAGCCTGATGTGGGACTCGATCCCGGGTCTCCAGGATCATGCCCTGGGCTGAAGGCAGGCACTAAACCGCTGAGCCACCCAGGCTACCCAAGACTGGGTAGTTTAAATGACATTTATTTCTCACAGTTCTGGAGGCTGGGAGTTCTGATATCAGAGTGCCAGTAAGACTGGTTTTTGTTTTTATCTCTTCCCTTGTACAGACAGCTGCCTTCTTGCTGTTTGCTCACATGACATAGAGAGCTCTAGTTTCTTCAACCATTTAAATGGGCTTCAAACATTCAGTCCATACGGTCTTGATTACCAAGGGGAAATTAGATTGCTGCTATACAGGTGGCAGCAAAGGAAAGCGAGTCAATAAAAAGGCCAGAAACAAGTGGACCTATGGAAATAAAGATTTGTTATCCTTGAAGTAAAAAAACAGTCAAGCCAAAATGCCTCCAGAAAAGAAGATGAATATAAAGTGATGGAAATGACTTGTTTTATGCGAGTCTGGAGTTTTTACTCAAAAGGCTAATGCATACAAGTCCGGATTGTTTTAAAAAAGTATTTCAACCAAAACATAATACTGCAATAGAATGAATACAGAAACATATATGGAAATCCGGCTGTCTTCAATTAAGTAAGACATTAATACTATTTGTAAAAGTGTAAAATGATGTAATGTTCTTAATTCACATAAACAAAAGCTTTTCAGGTTCCTCAACTTTTTAAAGTATGTGGAGTAGGTGAATTTTTAAAATACATGTTTATTTTTTAAATATGTGAAGGAGGTCCTTAGGGAAAAAAAGCTTTGAGAACTGTTAATTAAAAATACAGAAATATAATTTTATTTCCTAACAAAATCCTCACTATATAGTACATCCTACCCTAATAATTTTTAAAATAAAAAAAATCCTTTAAATTTCATAAGGTAATCACACATACACAAAAATAAAATAGATGTGAAACTAAAGACTACCCTACTTTAGATAAAGCCTTCAAAAGTAAGACGTGAGAACTAGCTTAGAACGTGAATGATATTGTCTATGTCTCCACATCTAGGATCATAAAGATAATACTAATATTAGTAGCTATTAAATTTATTTCCATTTTATAAGGAAGACAGTAAGTAGAAGAAACATTGTTTCCCAGGCACAAAGAGATCAACAGTAAATATGGCAGAGATTTTTGGAGGAGAAAGAGGTAAAGGATATGAAAGAAATTTTATTATCTTGTTTTTTTCAGGTGATTAAAATAATTTACATTCATCACCATTAACGTGAGTTATTACATGTATACAGAAAAGAAAAATGCAGTTAAAAGAGCTAAGTAACAATCTCAAGGTCCAACACCAAGGAAATACTGTAGCCAATATTGAAAAACAATTAGCTCCATGTCCAACATCTCTCCTTTTATCTTTACATTGCATAATCATTTTGTCCTAACACATTAAAATTGCTTTATACTTTGCTGACATATATAATGCATATTTGAATATTAAAATTTTAATCTCTTTATTAAAATTCTATGCTACATGTATTTCAAAGAATGTGGATTGCACATTAGTGTTAGATTTGTATTAATATGCATTGTGAATGTAAGCAAATGGAAAAATCAATAAATGGAGGGAACATAGGACATACACACTCTATAAGGCTAGACCAGGCAATATTTACACCACACCAACAAGCCTCTGAGGGGAAAATCAAAACTAATATATGATTGAGTGCTTAGGGAACATAAAATAGATTATGAATTTTTAAAAAGGGTTTTGAATTCCACAAATATTCAGTGGGCTCTCATGGGGCATGTGGCTAATAATAAAAGGTACATTCTTGCATTAGTACTAGTAGGGTTGGGCTGGATAGAGATAAGTACCATAGCAGAAATATAGGCCCCCTAGATTTCCCCAAAGTCTGAGAAAAGTATTTTCAAAATCTATACTTCAGGAACCCTTCTTAAAATGGCCTTCCTCCATCTGCCTTCTGTCCATTAATGTTTGATACTCTTGAGTAGAGGAGTGCTGTCTTATTCTGTCTTCATGGATATGAGATTTTAGGGTAAGTACAGCATCTCTGGAACTTAGTTTGGATTGTACAAAGCTGCACTGCTTATTAACTGTGTGACTCTGGGCCACTTAACTCAAGCATCTGTGTCTCAGCGTTCTTGTGGGTTGAGACTGGCTGGCAATAGTACCCATCTCATAGCCTTTACCTTATTAATGGCAAATTAAATAACCCTGAGACAAGTTTAAATGACTTAAATTTTCATATTAGCATGCATTAATTGCTGCAGATGCTTTTCTGGGAGCAGGTTTTGCTCAGAGAAAATACATGAGTCAGAAGTGGAAACTTTTATTTCTGAAGTAAGGGAAGATGGTAGGAATATATACCATAGAATGTGTCCTGAAGAATTAAAGGGATTAAAAATACATATTCACACATAGTTAATTAGTTGTTGCCTAAGGAGCAACCACAGGACTACAGTGGCATACAATGGTAAATATTTATTTCTTGCATAAGCTTGTGGAGTTTAGATGATCTTGATAGGGCCTGTTTGGGTTGCTGTGTTTAGTTTAGTTGGACTCTATCTAGCATCTACAAAGAAGCTTAGGGTTCAGTGATAGTCTGGATTTGGCTGGGATGCCCCATCTTCGAACATCGACATGTTTCCCTGCTCCTGTGACCAGGTACCTAGCTCAAGTACATACTTTTCATGGAGATGTGTACAAGAGGAAGTGCATGAGAGGGAGCCTGCGTGCTCACTTCAGTAACACATATGCTAAAATTGGAACAATACGGAGAAGATTAGTGTGGCTCCTGTGCAAGGATGACATGCAAATTCTTGAAGTGTTCCATACTACTAGAAAGAGAGAAAGAGAAAGCCCCATCAAAGCGCTAGTTCACATCACATCTGCTAAGCCTGTCATTAGCCAAAGCAGATGTAGTAGGTTGACTAGTGGTTGCTAAAAACAGACGTCCACATTTCAGAACCTGTGAGAGTAGGTTTATTCAGTAAAAAGGTCTTGCAGATCTAACTGTTGAAGGAACTCAAGATGAGATTATCCTGGATAACTGTGGCTGGGGGGCCCTAAATCCAGAGACAGGAGTACTTAGAGAGAAGAGGGGCAGACACAGATGCAGAGGGAGGAACCATCTGAAGATAAAGGCAGAGACTGAAATGCTTGAAGCCATTACCCCTTGGAAGAGGGAAGGAAGCGTTCTTCCCTGGAGGCTTTGTTTTTTTTTGTTTGTTTGTTTTGTTTTGTTTTTTTTTTTCCCCTGGAGGCTTTGAAAGCAGTTAACCTGATGATAACCCTGGTTTTGGACTTCTGCTGTACAGAACCAGAGAGAATATATTTCTGTTGCGCTAAACCACCAAGTTTGTGGCAACTTGTTATGACAGCCCTATAAAACTAACGTAACAAGTACCACTTCTGGACTTAGATTCAAATAGCAAGGTAAGCAGTGCTCACAGTGAACAGGCTCTGCTCACGTGTGCGGAAAAGGGCAGACCACAGAGAAGACTGAAGTACAGAGGCAATTCACTCAGTCAACCACATCTCAGGACTCGGCCCCTACTCCCAAGAAAATGAAAACACCTCATGACACTTTTGTTTTCTCAGTTCGATGAAACATGACAAAGAAACCACCATCATGTACTCACATCCTATATCATTTGATGTTATTTTGATTCATTACATGTTCAGCAAAAGACTCAAAGGGAGCCCCTGTGATCTCTGCCTCCTAGTAAATCATACGGTTATTTTAATCTTCTTTCTTTAAATGTGGGTGGTACCTGTGACTTGTTTCCAACCAACAGAATATGGCCCAAGGGATGAGGCATGACTCCCATGATTATGTTACATGTAAGACTTCATCTTGCCAGCAGACTTACTCTAGAGATTTCGCCTTTGCTGGTTTTGAAGAAGTAAGGACCTATGTTAGGACTTTCACATAGTGAGTTGTTGATGGAAGCTTCAAGGACCTGAGGGAAGCCTCTAGCTATGAGCCAGCACGAAGCCACAGAATTTCTGCAGACACATGGAACTGAACTCTGCCAACAACCTGGGTCAGCTTGGAAGTAGATTCTTCCCAGTTGAGCCTCCAGATGAGAACACAGTTCAATGACACACATTGCAGCCTTGTAATATCTGGAGCAGAGGGCCCAGCTAAGCTATGATGCTTAGATTCCTGACTCATAGAAACATTGAGATGATGAATGTGTGCTATTTTAAGCTGCTAAGATTGTAATAGTGCATTAAGCAGAAAAAAAAAAACCCAACAATATAATATGTAAAGGAACATTTTCATGCTTGTCAATCAGATTGGTCTCAATATTTAAGGAATGACTGCACCATAAGCTACAATTCTGAGATTTCTTTGTTTCTAAATCTGGCACATAAATCTATTTAGATAAAAGGGACAGTGATGAACTTCGGGCATGTGAGGTAAAGAAGTACTATAGCACAATAGTAGAAAAGCACAACCATTGAAAAGGGAGATTTATTTTTGGTAGTGAACAAAAAGTTGGATAAAAAGATTAACTCTCTTTGTAAATCTAGAGATTTTTTCAGATGGAAGGGGGTAGTAGATTCATTTTGAAAAAGACTCCATAACTAATGAATGGAAATCATAAAAATGCAGTTAACCTTCTAAGTAACTAAATGTGGACAATTAGGGAATAGGCTACCAGGTAAAATGGTGAGTTTTTTGTTCCTGGATAAATTTACACAAAGGTTGAATGGAAGCCTATCCCTGATATCATGGGGGGAGAGCATGAGATGACAGATAGATACATAGGTAAATAAATGTATAAATGGATGGCAAGGTAGATGGATAGTTGGATAGATGGAGATATAATATAAAGAGACTGATACATGGATATATGGAGGAGAGTTGGGTGGATAAATGAACAGATACAGCTATGATTATATATTTTACAGATTAATTAGATAGATAGATGATAGATAGATAGATAGATAGATAGATAGATAGATAGATAGAAGATAGATGAGAGAGGAAGAGAAAGGCTTAGCTGGATAAGTGAACAAGTAGATGAATTGATGGATAGAGAGATGAATGTAGGGACAGATGGAGAGATAGATGCACAGATAGATGTACAGACAGCTAGCTAGCTAGACACAGATTCATAGACAGGTAAAGAGGATTTTCTGGGTTTTTTTTTCAACCTTCTTTCTTGAGTTCTAGAAAATTTCAAGTGTTTTTTTTCATACTGCTATCTTGCTTTGGGGATGAAAATACTGTAAGTAGTGTAAACTTCTTTGCTAAAAGCGTTAAAAGTATGCTATATACTGTGAGCAAGGGGGAGTGATAGCCCATTTATCAATCAATCTCCTTCCTCTCAATGGTTGATATATTTCTTTTCTAGACTAATTTGTTTGTTGGATGGTGAGTGAATTACAAGCAGCACACGTTGGAATGCTTACTCTATCAAAACAGAAGTCAGCTGCTTTCTACAGCAATGGGTGATGCCAGCTGGCTAAAGAATGGCATTGGCTCCAGCTGTGTTTTGAAGCTACACATTTCATGTTTTACAGTCCAATCAGATGCACTGGCACTGAATGAAATGGGTCCAGAAAATACAAGAGAGGATGACATGAATAGGAAGAGGATAATGCTATGTAGTGAAATAAATTCTAGTCAAGATTCGAGTTAATCGGTCACATTACACACAAATATTCACAGTTAATAACATGAAGCATTATTTCAGTTTCTATAAATTCTTTCATATGTAGATCTTAGTTAAATATATATTATATATATTCATGAACAAGTTGCACAAATAAAAAAATATGAAGAGATGTCATCTTTGGATTTGTCTCAATTGAATTTTAGCAATTATTCTTGTATTTCTTTAGGATTTAAATGCATTCAAATTTTAATTTTTGTTTAATGTTACAAAAAACGGAATGACTTTTGGATTTTGAGTAAGTAAATATTAATATAAAGCGTATACATCGACCAAATCTTAATTCTTTCAATACTCTAATGTTTTCATTCATCCATTCAAATACTGAGCACCTACTATGTGCCCCAAACTAGGATGAGCATATTATAGAAAGTGAACGTGTCATAACCATTACACTTAGGAAATTACAAGATGAAAGGAAACATAGGAGTAAATGTTAATGACACATGGTGGGTACTAGTATAGAGGATTTTACTATATGGCAAAATCTCAAAGAAAGGGAATAATCAATTATCTTTTGAGATTGGCAAAAATTGGTTAGAGCAAATACTTTTGGTGTGGCCTCTAGTGTGAGTAGGAATGACCAGGAAGAGAAAAGCAGAATGGCAGAAAGGATGCCAGGCCAGGAGGCAGCATGATGAAAGTTTAGAAGTCATGGTCATTTGGGGGAAGAGTGAGTAAACTGGGATGCATTCTTGTCCAGGGACATCTTTTGATGCAGTACAGAATTAAATGGAGAGAGATGGAATATGAATGGGAAGGAGGGAGAGAAAAAAAAAAGAATGAAATGAAAGAAAAAAAGGAAATGCAAGTAAACTAAACTAGAATGTGAGCAAGGGGAAATGAAGAGAACTAAGAAGAGGAAGAAGACTCAGGTGTACAGATGTGAAAAAATCAATTATCACTTTCATTTTCTGCAACTAAAATAAAAGATGTATCTAGTCATGTGTTTTTGTGTTGTGACTATATTTTAATTTTTTTAAAAGATTATATTTATTCATGAGAAACACAGAGAGAGAGGCAGAGACATAGGCAGAGAGAGAAGCAGACTCCTCATAGGGAGCCCGATGTGGGACTCCATCCCAGGACCCCGGGATCACGCCCTGAGCCAAAGGCAGACGCTCAACCACTGAGCCACCCAGGCGTCCCTATATTTTAATTTTTTAAATTAAAACTGAATCATTAGAAAAATGACACCCAATTATGTAATTTCTAGGGTTAATTTCATGATATCCCCTCTTTTATTCTAGGATTTTCAAAGGTGTTTTTAAAAATTATTTATTTATTTGGGAGAGAGAGATCATGAGTGGGTTAGGAGAATGGGCAAAGAGAGAGGGAGAAGCAGATGCCCTACTGAGCAGGAAGCCTGACGTGAGACTCGATCCCAGGATCCTGAGATCACGATCTGACCCGAAGGCAAGAGGCTTGACCGGTTGAAACAATCAGGCATCCCTTTCAAGGGAATTTATAACAGCTCTGTTATTTATTACTTATATTCATCTGCCATCATTTACTCTACTATCACATAATTCATATATTCATTCAAAGAGGTTTTATGAGCCTCTTTGAATCCAGGAATAATGTCAGATACTAGGGATATGATATTGGAAAAAATGGGCCAAGTCCTTGCCTTCTAATGATACTGCCTTTTCCAACTGAAATGACATCAGACTTAAGAAGAAGATGCAAATTAGAACACAAAATTTCAGATTTTTTTGCTTGCCATTTAGAGTTGTCATCACCTCCTGTAATTACTTTCATGGACACTGACTCTTACTTTGCCTCTGGAGAGTTCGGATTTGTCCAAAATGACCCGGTTCCATTTTTCTGAATGCAAATTCAGATATTTGTATAAGATGGTTTTGTATGTTTATTCTCTTTGTGATTCATTTTAGGCCACTTTGCCAAGGCCTTTAATTGAATAAAATTGTTATCCCTATATTTATCTAGTTATAATAATCAGTACCCTTACTTTTTATGCCAACTTTTCTCCATAAGCTGCCACAGGAGGGTAATGGCAATTGAAAAGCTACAAAGAGGTGGGAATAATTATTGTGACCAGCTTGTCATCAGAACAAATTCTATTAATCCTCAGAGAAAGTCCTGCCAATCCAGCAACATGTCTTTCCCACTGGGAGGGTAAAGCTCCTCATCCTTTTTCCCTGCCTTCTCTAAATTGCTGCCCCACATTTACTGTTGCAACTGCATTATTGGCCAGTGACCTGATATTTTTCTCCTGCCTGCCAAATGGTTAGGAACCACAAGCAGGCTGCTTCCCTTTCTCGAGGCAAAATTACCATACACAAACATCCGACTCAGGATAAGTAAATTACCTTGGTCAATTGATTTACAATTTATCTGGGGCAAGGTTTTGATAGAGATATTAAAAGGGAAGTAAAATTTATAATACTGACATAAAGCCCAGAATCCACTGCTTCTGCCAAGAGCAGCCGTACGCTCCACTCCACCAGGCAGGTTAACTCAGCATCTTGGCTTACTGGATTTTTCCATTTCTAACAGTTTCATCTATGCTTTGGGGTTTAAATAACCTTCTGCTTAAGGCCTCATGTCCCTAGTAGAGTACAGCCTTGTGCATATGAGAACAGCAGCTCCGTATTCTCCTGGGTGTGCTTTGGAATCCTATAACCCAGTCCCTTCCTTTGATTCCTCCTATTCTCCAGTAGGTGGTAGACAAGCAGTACTGTGACTACTTACTTAAGCTGCCAGAAAATGTGGGAATAGGAACCAGGGTGTTTTTCCCCAGGCAAGGAATAGATCAGGATGCATTAGGCTGTTGCTGCTTTCTTCCTAACTCTTGTTCTGGCCATCAAATCCTCTCTTAAAAGAAATGTATCCAGTCACATTTTTGTAAACCATTACGAATGCTGGTCCAGTCGTACTATTCTAAAATAAAATAAAAGAACACAAAAATAATAAAAGAACAAACTAAATACTCTTCTCGCAGATGGATTGTTTTGGTTGTGGAGACATAGATATTTTGTGAAAATCAAGTGAAAGATGAACAATGCCAGATACCAGACTGCAGGCTGGGTCCCTCCTCACATCTTATGTTTATTCGGTGTAGGTAATAACACATGACAGACAGAAGATGCTTACTAAATTTACATTACATATATTTTCTAAATTTTCCTGCTAGGATTTGAGAGTAGGGGTGGAGGGCTGGAGAAAAGAGAAGACAAAGAGAGGGAGGACAGTAGGACATGGCATATTGGGGAATATGATCATGGATTATCTTTAAACTGTTGACAATTTACTAAACTGTTACTATTTACTCTTTAAAGTTTATTTTATAGTATTACTATGGAGTATGGAACTTTCACATTGTCCGGGTGACAGATCTTTTTCTCATGAGAAAATAATACAGTAACATTCTTGTTAAGAAGAGTCCAACAAATCAGACCTTTATCTTTTTGATTAACATACCACATCTAAAAACATCTTTCTTAGGATAGTGTCCAAAATATCATCATGGAACTTTCAATTACTTGAGAACATAAGGAATCAAGTGTCAAAAAAAAATAAAAAACAAAGATTTAAATATACACAAAAATCAAAGTTTAGTAACTATAAATATTCTCCTACGCTGTGCTGTCTTTCTCGATAATCAAGGTTAACTAAAAAGCATGGCTTCCTCTGGACCCAAGAGTAATCATTATTAAAAGTAAAAGAGAAAACACCAAACATTGGCTTGGCTATGGTGGTGTTTTGACTGCACTGTGTGGGTGTGCCATCTGTTTCAAATCTTCAACCTTTATTCATAATCCTCATGTCATTGACTTGTTTTGTATCTACTTCTTTGTATCCAAATTCAACCTCCCTGTTTGCCTGTATCCTTAAACTCTATTTCTACATATGCTTTCTTCTCCAGTTGAAACATCTAGACTTTTTTCTTGGCCTTATATGGCCTGTAAGTTTTCTTGCAAATATTATGTACTTAATAATGCCCTATTATATTAAATTGTATTCATCTTATTTCTGACTATGCTGTATAACAAAATTTGGACTGCCTTCACCTTACCTGCTCATTTTACCTGTTCTCTTGATTTTTAACAGATATTGTGTATTAACACCTGCCTTCATCCTCAGGGTTTGTAGTACCTCCATGGAAAATTTAAATGTACTAATAATCATTTGTTCATGCTCTCTATTCTATGGGCACACTATTCATTCCATCTTCAACATACACACTCCCAAACCCCATCTTCCCCAATATGCCATGAAGTCCATGATCCCGATGGCACAAGTCAGGGTATATAAATGAGAAAATAATCTTGCTTGAATTTAACTTTCACAAATCAGATTGGAGAGAGTAAGATTCAAGACAGAGAATTTCCTTAAGATGTGCTTGACCCTTAGCGAAAGCAGGATTTTCTTTAATAGTTTGGTGTCCATTTATCCTTCTTGTTCTAATGGACGTTTAAGGTTTCCACCTTGACAGAGAGAATAAAACTAATGTAGATGTCTCAGGAGTAATAGCATCTGTAGCAATAGGACGGTGGGTGACAATGCCGAACTTTACTAAGCCTGGTAATCATGGAAAACATGACAGTTAAAGAAACTCTCCCACATTTTGTTCCTGGACATGGCTTGCTCTAAAAAAAAGCACTCTTTTCCAGATGACTCAACTAAAATTCATGGATGTCCCCTTTGCTTACCTGTGACAAAGCCAGACAAAGACCTACAAATTCCTATTTATCGTCTCATAAATGAGTAGCTGAACTGCTTTGGTCCCACTAATTAGTCAGAACTGAATGCTTATCAACTGACTTTGATCAGGATTCTCCACTATCTCCCACACTCCTGAACTGTGACCCATCCTCAGCCTGATCCAGTGTAACGGCCCTTCTGCAATGGACCTTCTCAAGAACAGGCTGGCTTTCCAGGTAAACATTCACTAACCTACCACCCAATCCTGCTGTCCTTGCTCACATCACTTCCCTAAACCTAATTTCCTAGTCTCCCATGCTCTTCTGTGAAACGGAAGCCCCTTTCTGCCTAATCTTTGGATTGACAGCAGGTCTCTTGGTCAGAATATTCTTCCTATTGCAACAGACTCTCTCCCCCTATTGCAAAAGTTCCTTTAATCTATTTTGCACTAAACCTTCGGAATAAAGTCTCTCCATATTTAGATCCAGAGTTTGGTTTTTATTCAATAGTTTCTGGTACTATGACTTGGATTAAGATTGGGTCACACCTATAGATTCCCACATCCTCACACAGGATATGGTGCCTTGTGTGTCCTTTGCACTCCCTTGCTGCTAGGCAACTCGAGGATCCTTGAGTGAGTTCAATTTTCAAACCAGTGTCCCAGACATCTTTTCTGTTGAAGTAGTAAGGAGTTACTTTGATATTTGTTTTCAGGTGGAGACTATTCTATTTCCCCTTCTCTGAGGCCTCTTTTGTTTTTCCTAGATTCCCCACATCTGGAGATCATGAAGGGCATGATCTTTTCCTTTGGTCCAGAAATTTCCCAAGGAGTTTCCCACAGCTCTCCATCCCAGGGATTGTGTAAGGAAATTAGTCATGGAATTTTACTCTGGCTACTTTAAAGTTTTCTTTTGTTTTTCTTTTTCTCCTTTGGCCTAACTATCTGTTAATCCCATAGGTAACTCTCCCTCTTAATCCTCCCTCTTCTCCTAGGGACTATATGATTTGCTCTTAATAGCACTAATTCAGTCTAATACTTCCAATAATGGTACTATCTGCCAGCTTTTCTGCAGCTCTCCTGAATCCTAATCTCTGACCCCTTTCAATACCTCTTCCTGCTTCATCCCCTTCTCCTCACTTCAGCTCTTTGATTCCCTGTAGTCATTTGAATTTAAGTCCTCTTCCTCTATTAGTGGCTCTCAATAGGCTCAAAGATCCCAAGAGCAACCTGTTTCCTAGTGGAAATAGGAAAGATATTTTACCCCCTCAGAAGGACTTTGGAGACACAAAGATAGCCTTGTGTTCTCTCCTCAGTCCTTGACCTAAAATTTAGTTCACATTCTCCCTAGGATTATACATCATGACAAATGCACTCTTATAGGTTTCCTTCATAATTATTAGTAAGGAGCAAAATCAACTTGCCCCATCTTCCAGAAAAACATTCTTTGTGAAAATGAAGAGGTGGGGGAAAGGACAAGAGTCAAGCCTTTTATATAAACCAGTAACTTTGCATTCTGGGGTATATGCCTAAAACATGGTTAAAATTTTAGAGTTGAGGGAACCCTGGGTGGTGCAGCGGTTTAGCACCTGCCTTTGGCCCAGGGCGCGATCCTGGAGACCCGGGATCGAGTCCCACGTCGGGCTCCTGGTGCATGGAGCCTGCTTCTCCCTCTGCCTGTGTCTCTGCTTTGCCTCTCTCTATCTTTGTGTGTGACTATCATAAATAAATAAAAATTAAAAATATTTAAAACAAAACAAAAAAAATTAGAGTTGAAGCTATAGTCTTGTTATTTTTGTCTGTCTATATGTGTATGTATGCATGTATATACATATATGTAGTATTTCCCTACCTCTAAGTGGTACTATCAACTGAGATTATATAATCCCTTTAAAGAGCTCTATTATAAATAGTTTAAAAATAACTAAGTAGTTACACCAACTGAATATGCTTAAAATTCCCAGAAAATAATGAAATTGAGCTTACTTTAAAAATTTTTATTTTAATAGTAATTATGTTTTGTAGTATGTTAGCTTGCAGATAGTTTTCAAGAATATTTTTAGTAATTTATCACCTTAAACTTGCGAAATTAAGTATATGTGGAATGCAGGATATGTTTTTGTTACAAAAAAAGAGATGATTTTTCCTAAGGTAAAATAGCTATTTTATTCAAGAACGAGAAAGATAAACTGCAGAAAACACACAAATAGATATGGAAAGTTGTGGGAGGTTTGTGGAAAGGGGATTTTATTTACTATGATCAACACTGGCTAAATTTTGAGGGTTTATTTCTAATATTCCTAAATGAGACTTTGCATAAAATATTATACTCATAAAAAAAACTAGGGTTTGGTTTTCTCTTTGTTATAATGACAAAAAGATTTTGGACTACTAGTCTTCTCCGTAATAAGAGTTTGTAAGATATTTTTTTTTTTTTTTTCATTTTTTTTATAAATTAATTTTTATTGGTGTTCAATTTACCAACATACAGAATAACACCCAGTGCTCATCCCGTCAAGTGTACCCCCCAGTGCCCGTCACCCATTCACCCCCACCCCCCACCCTCCTCCCCCTCCACCACCCCTAGTTCATTTCCCAGAGTTAGAAGTCTTTATGTTCTGTCTCCCTTTCTGATATTTCTCACACATTTCTTCTCCCTTCCCATATATTCCCTTTCGCTATTATTCATATTCCCCAAATGAATGAGAACATACACTGTTTGTCCTTCTCCGGTTACTGTGGCCAAGTTCAAAAAGGGTGTTGCCTGAGTTCTCCTCTGGGATTTTGATGGAATCTTGTCTCACATTTAGATCTTTCATCTATTTTGAGTTTATCTTTGTGTATGGTGCAAGAGAGTGGTCCAGTTTCATTCTTCTGCATGTGGATGTCCAATTTTCCCAGCACCATTTATTGAAGAGACTGTCTTTCTTCCAGTGGATCGTCTTTCCTCCTTTATCGTATATTAGTTGAGCATAAAGTTCAGGGTCCACTTCTGGGTTCTCTGTTCTGTTCCATTGATCTATATGTCTGTTTTTGTGCCAGTACCACACTGTCTTGATGAACACAGCTTTGTAGTACAACCTGAAATCTGGCATTGTGATGCCCCCAGATATGGTTTTCTTTTTTTAAAATTCCCCTGGCTGTTTGGGGTCTTTTCTGATTCCACACAAATCTTAAAATAATTTGTTCTAAGTCTCTGAAGAAAGTCCATGGTATTTTGATAGGGATTGCATTATACGTGTAAATTGCCCTGGGTAACATTGACATTTTCACAATATTAATTCTGCCAATCCATGAGCATGGAATATTTTTCCATCTCTTTGTGTCTTCCTCAATTTCTTTCAGAAGTGTTCTGTAGTTTTTAGGGTATATTTTGAGAACCATTTGAATGGTAAATGGTTCTCCAACCTTTTATTTTCAGGTTGTAGGTGTCCTTCTGTCTAAAATGAGTCTCTTGTAGACAGCAAATAGATGGGTCCTGTTTTTTTATCCAGTCTGAAACTCTGCGCCTTTTGATGGGGTCATTAAGCCCATTCACGTTCAGAGTTACTTGAACTTCTTCTTAAAGGGGAGTTTTAAGAGTCCCCTTAAAATTTCTTGCAGAGCTGGTTTGGAGGTCACATATTCTTTCAGTTCCTGCCTGTCTTGGAAGCTCTTTATCTCTCCTTCCATTTTGAATGAGAGCCTTGCTGGATAAAGTATTCTTGGTTGCATGTTCTTCTCATTTAGGACCCTGAATATATCCTGCCAGCCCTTTCTGGCCTGCCAGGTCTCTGTGGAGAGGTCTGCTGTTACCCTAATATTCCTCCCCATGAAAGTCAGGGACTTCTTGTCTCTTGCTGCTTTAAGGATCTTCTCTTTATCTTTGGAATTTGCAAGCTTCACTATTAGATGTCGAGGTGTTGAACGGTTTTTATTGATTTTAGGGGGGGATCTCTCTATTTCCTGGATCTGAATGCCTGTTTCCCTTCCCAGATTGGGAAAGTTTTCAGCTAGGATTTGTTCAAATACATATTCTGGCCCTCTGTCCCTTTCGGCGCCCTCGGGAACCCCAATTAAACGTAGGTTTTTCTTCCTTAGAGTGTCATTTATTTGCCTTAATCTGTCTTCATGGTCCCTTAATTGATTGTCTCTTTTTTCCTCAGTTTCCCTCTTTGCCATTAACTTGTCTTCTATGTCACTCACTCGTTCTTCCACCTCGTTAACCCTCGTCGTTAGGACTTCTAGTTTGGATTGCATCTCATTCAATTGATTTTTAATTTCTGCCTGATTGGATCTAAATTCTGCAGTCATGAAGTCTCGTGAGGCCTTAATGCTTTTTTCTAGAGCCACCAGTAGCTGTAGAATAGTGCTTCTGAATTGGCTTTCTGACATTGAAGTGTAATCCAGATTTTGTAGCTCTGTGGGAGAGAGGGCTGTTTCTGATTCTTTCTTTTGAGGTGAGGTTTTCCTTCTAGTCATTTTGCTCAGTGCAGAGTGGCCAAAAACAAGCTGTATTGGAACACGGGGGAGTATCACTGGTCCCTCTAGCTGGTCTTCTGGGGGAGGGGCCTGCTGCGCTGATTTTCAGGTGTTAGCACTTGGGGGAGCTGCTCTGCCCCTGCCTGCTGCCGGGCTCAGCGGGGGTTGTTTACCCCGTCGGGCCCCAGGAGGAACAGCCGCAGTGGCTATGGCAGCTCTGGAAGCCTGGATTCAGCCTCCGCAGGAACTACGGGGCTCGGGGCTCTCGGTTCTCCGTCCGCAGGGCCTGGAGGCTCCGGGGCGGGGCCGCTGATCTGCTCAGCTGGGGCAGGAGCGTCCTCGCTGTCCTGGGCCCTCCCGGCCTCTGCCTGTCCCAGGGGGAGGCCGGATCCTGGGCTGTGTCCCGGCGCCCTGTGCTCCGGGGCCTGCGCTGGTGGATTCGCGCTCCCGCCCCTTTACATTTTTAGTTGTCTGCCCGGAAGGCAAAGATTCTACATCTAATTAAAAACGATTTGCACATAATCCTGTCTTTGAGATTCCTAGGAAATCTTTGGAAAAATCACAAAAGATTTGTTCTTTCACTTTGTAAAAAGAAAGGTATGTATTAAAATAAGTTTATTTGATACATCATGAGATTCATGGAGGTGTTGTCCTGATACTTAACCATCATAGGTTAGATTTGGGTAAAATATTATTAATGTAAGTATTTCAGAAATCGTATAAAGCTCCTGGAACTCTAACAAAGTCTTTGTTGTCCATCATGTTTTTAATTGTTAGAGTCCTAATGATGATTTGTCTGATATTAAATAATATTATATTGCTATCAATCATAAATCCAGCTATTTTATAAAATGTACCATGCCACAGAAACAAATGTCCTTGCCAATCACCTTCTTTTTATAATAAGCTTTTATCAGTCATTTTATTTTTTTTATTTTTTTAAGATTTTATTTATTTATTCATGAGAGACACAGAGACAGAGGCAAAGACATAGGCCGAGGGAGAAGCAGGTTCCCTGTGGGGACCCTGATGTGGGACTTGACCCCGAGACCCCTGGATCATGCCCTGGGCCGAAAGCAGACACCCAACCACTGAGCCATTCAGGCACCTCTTATTCATTTTAAATCTTTACAAACAATTTTTTGTTTTACTGTAATTATTCCATGATTGTGCTTACAATCAGCTACAAGCCAGAATTCAACTAAAAAGGACTTTGTCAGAGACCCATGGTGAAGACTGTGCCAGGTACTTGTGAGCCCAGTTTTGATGACACTGCTTAACTAATTTTAAGACCCTACCACAGAATGAAGTCAGGGTTCTTAGAATTCTAATTGAGAAGCTGATAGATTCATTAGACTGCTAACCCAAGATGGTTGAGACAAGAATTAATTGCAAAGGACTAAAAGAACTGACAAGAGATGATAATGGGCTTCATTTGGAATACTGCTGATGCTTTAATGTCCAATTTTCTGGAAATAAGGAACCTCTTTCTCTTTTCTCTGAAGCCATCTATAACTCATAACAATTTAATATACTTTACTTTTATAAATGGAAATGAAACATCAATATTTTTCTCCCTGCCCGGTCCCCTCCAGAATTTTGTACTCTCTTAAACTTTTATTTGCATAGGTTCAACAAGAATCTGGCCTCCTTGTTAACAGAACATACTGGAAACATTGATTATATAACCAAAGATTCGAGTGAAATGTTATATTTGAGAATGATACTTGATTCAGATAGAAATAGACACTTTCAAAAAACTGTGGTTGACTTCATGGAACCATGATTATTATTATTTTTAATTTAAATTCAATTTGCCAACATATAGGGCAACACCCAGTGCTCATCTCGTCAAGTGCCTTTCTTGGTGCCCATCACGCCATCACCCCATCATGCTCATAAAGCTCTTCTGGGAAAACTGGCTTGGTACCCAGCTTAGAATGTTCACAGCCTTACACATGACAAAGGAAAGTAACTTGTCAGCAAATTCAGGAAACTCAAATATTTTGAGGTCATTTGTAAAGAAAGGAATACACCCAAATTGTTAGATACTACGTGTGAAATCTTGTGATGAGTTCTTGTGTTGGCTTCCTAGCCTCAGGAGACTTTTAAAATTGGATATGAGGGCAGCCCCGGTGGTGTAGCAGTTTAGCGCCACCTGCAGCCTGGGGTGTGATCCTGGAGTCCTGGGATCGAATCCCATGTCTGGCTTCCTGTATGGAGCCTGCTTCTCCCCCTGCCTGTGTCTCTGCCTCTGTCTCTATGAATAAATAAAATCTTTAAAAAATAAAAATAAAATTGGATATGAGATCCTTTATGAAAACATCTAGCAAAACAAATTTATAAAAGCCTATGTATATGTTATCATTTTTGTAGTACTTACATAAATAATCAGGCCAAACTGTAATGAGCTTTATTTTATGATCAAGAATAATCTCTCTCTGGTGTTACCTTTGATCAAAAGGAGGTTAACTATAGAGAGAAATTTTGTGTTTCAGTGAAAAACTATAGAACACTCTAGTGGATTACCAGATACTGGCACTGTTCATCAGCTGGGAGCTAAATCTGCCCCTCTTTTTAATTTGCAGGCAACTGCTAGATATGAAAAAAAAAATTGTTACTTACCCATAAACTGGATCAAAATCTGTTATTTTGCACACAGTGTCATTCTTTGGCAAAATTTCAATTCTTCCAGTTTCTTTCAATATCTGGTTAAAGTCCTCCAAACACACATAGCCATTTTTTTCTCCCTCCCTCCTGACTTAGTGACACTGAGAACTAAAACCTGACTGCCCAGATCTTTATTGGAACTTTAGTTGCCTGCAGGTTGACTCTTCTCTCAGATCTGAAGAAGCACTATGTGACATAAAGTTTAAGGACTTGATATATACCTCAGAGGACCCATCACTGCAGCCAACCATGCATGCATGGGCTAGACTTCTCCCTCTACTAGCTGCTGCCTGGGTCACTAAGAAACTCTGGTAAAATGTTCAGGTCATGCATGCCTTATATGCGAGGTAACCATGGCTGTCAAAAACACCAAGAGCAATCTCTTAGCTTTAACAACCCAAGGGGCATGCACATAATAGAAAGATTTTAGTCCATTAACTTCTTAAACTCCTATGTTAATATTTCACTTTTGCATTGTAGGCACCCCTCTTTTAAGATACAAAAAGCAAATATTTGTCACCACTTCTCAGTAGATGGATCAACTGATTTTGCAAAAGCAATGTCTACCAGAGTCCTCAGGAGACTATTTCTTAGACCCTCCTTTGCCCCACTTAGGAGATCAGATTCCTTTGAGCTGCTCTGCAAAGAATGCATATTATGAGTCTTGCATAGAGGAGGGACTGGCATGTTGAAGTTTACCTAAACCTTGCGACTCTGGAAAACAGGGAACGTTAATAAAATCTCCCCATTCTTGTATTTGGAAAAGATTTGTCATGAATAAACACTCTTTCTCTATTACTTAGAGAAGACAGGATGCCCTCTTGTTTACCTTTGGTAAGGCCAAACACAGACGTACAATTCTTATTCTTTGCTTCATAAATGAAGAACTGAACTCTTTTGTCCTCATTGATCAATTGTGATAAAATGCTTGAAAACCAAATTTTGGTAAAGTTTCTTTTCTCTCTTAGACTCCGAATTATGACTCATTTTCAACAAGAGCCAGCATAAACCCCTCCTTAATAATACACACACACAATCACATACACACACAGAACAGTCTGACTTCAAGGTAAATAATTTTTTGGTCTACTATCCCATCATGGCACATTGCTCATTCCAATATCCCGAACGTGGTTCTTTCTAGACTTGAGTACTCCTCTTTATAAAATAAAAGTTTTCTTTTTCCACCTAGCCATTGAAAATCTTGCAGATCTCATAGTCTTATATTTTCCTTGTTATAATAAACTCTTCTTTGACAAGAGAACTGTAGTATCAGTTAATCTTAGGGTTGTATATGGCTTCAAATTTGGCCTGGTTCAATGGCTTTTGATATTGTTTCAACTGCAAAATTCTTTGAAGAAACAATAACACAGGTCTTGACTGTGGAGAACATGCAATAGAGACTGATTGTATATGAGTTTTGGGTTCCAAATCATCAACGTTCAACAACAACAACAAAAAAAGTGAATTTTTAATACTCGAATTATACAAAAAATCTTTTACAAAGACCTGCTTTTTAGGTCAACACCTAATTTCTTAATAAGCAACAGAGCCAAATTTTCCTATATCATTGGGTAGATGATATGTTTTTGGTTTTGCACTAAGCAATTGGTTTGAATGGAGAAGCCATATGAAAAATGTATTTCTTTAAATTCTAGAATCATACTCAAGGCTGTAAGACACCCACAGGATAAACAATACATAGAAATTTAGAAAAACACTTACCAGTATCTTCCATTTTTCTCTAAGTATATGCTCACTGACTTACCTAAAATTTACTTTTAATAGGTTAAACTCATGTTTTGAGTGACTACATTGTATTAGAAGCTGCTTTTGGGGACACCTGGGTGGCTCAGCAGTTAAGCATCTGTCTTCAGCTCAGGGAGGATCCTGGGGTCCTAGGATCGAGTCCTGCATCAGGCTCCCTATGCGGAGCCTGCTTCTCTTTCTTCCTGTGTCTCTGCCTCTCTCTGCATATCTCTCATATTCATAAGTAAATAAAATCTTGAAGAAGAAGAGGAAGAAAAAGAAGAAGAAGAAGAAGAAGAAGAAGAAGAAGAAGAAGCTGCTTTTTTTGAAATAAGAGTGGTGGGTTCATAGTGGGTGGGTTCACCCACTAAACTCTTCTACTTCCCCTTAACTCCTCAGAATCCAGAACTTCTCTTGAGCATTAATTTAAACCCCCTGATCTAGCCCAGCCACCGCTTCAATAATCTAAATACTAGGTAACAAAAATGGAGACAATGCTAGTCTCACTACTGTGTTAGCATACACAATATTTTCATTATATTTTTCAATCACATGGGCTTCCTTATACATAAAATTTCTATATTGCTGCCACTTTGGTGCCTACTAAAACCTGCTTCAAAGAAGTTTGGAATTGTCAGGTTCTTTTAAAGAAGGTCAAGAGCCTCCGGGATCAGAAATAGATGAAGGCTGTAGTTTTTCTTTTGTAAACCCGACTAGAAATTGACATGCTGCTCTGAAAATAAGACTTTTGCTAAATTCTATCAAAATGACAAACATTAATTAGCAACCAATCATGAGAACAGCTGTTGCATCTTTTGATGTAAGCTTAGGGGAGTCCCTGCTCTCTGCCCATAAGTACTGTGACAAACAATTTTCATGGAGGTGAAATTCTGGGGCACCAAATCACGTGAAACTCAGGACCTAGGACACCACTCAGAATTAGTGTTGCTAAAATCTTATAACCTGTTTGTAAACTGGAACCTGGATCATCTTTCTAATAAATCCCATAAGAATACAGTTTGAGGCATGGAAAATAGTCTTTAACATCTTTTATGCCACTTAACAAATCCCTAAATACAGATTCTGATATTTAAAATTTTGCCTATTTGTCCTAGACTAACATACCTGATTAGGTATTTCAAAAACTATATAAATATTCTTGGATTGTATCCTGAATATGATGCTTCAAATGCTGACTTCCACAGTGTATAGAATAAAACACATTTATTCAGAATTATTTTAAAGTGATCCAGACAGTAAGAAAACAGACCCAAGGAAACTAAAAAGTTAACAGATGTTCCAAATGCCATAAAATTACCTTAGATTCAAGTTATACCTAGAAAAACATTTAGTCTACTTTTTTTTTTTTTTTTTTTATTCATTGATTTGGTTTTAGTCAAACATGTAGTCTTCCCCAGAGTAAGGAAAGTATCTTAAATATCAAGAAATCTCTGTCCAGGGCTCTTTCTAATATATAGGTTAAATATTCTGTTTCTCAGACCTTGTTTAAACTGTCAAAACTTATAGTTTATTTTTGATTCTAAAACTGATTAATTTGTAAGATAATTCTAAATTCTTGTAAAATAAATTAATGGAAGTTATAATAAAATAATTTAATATAACCTTGCCTCTACCTTTCTCACCAGTAAAATGAGCCTTTAAGAAGACTGATAAGCCTTTAAGAGTTCTTATTATTCTTTAGCAAAAATGTATTCATTTGTGAGAAAAAAAAAGTCAACATGCCATGATTTATGAGCATTTAAATTTTCAAACTTTTTGGAATTTTTTCCTGAGTTATTTGGGCATTTAATTCACTCCATATTTTATTTTTGCCATTTATATTTCATATTCACAAGTTTATTATATGATTTCTGAATGCTGTGTATTCATTCTCATTAGGTTCCTGGCTACATATTAAAGACATTGTGTTAATTAGATGGAGTGAAAATTAGTTTTACCTCCATAAAATAAATAGCTTATTTTAACTTTGTGTATGTTGTTTTATATATTATTATTCCATTGCAAGAATTAAGAAAAAAATTACAGTAGCCATCTTGGATATATAGATATATAGATTATATATGTGTCAAAATTGCTATGAAATTTTCAAAATATTTTCTGCTAAGAGAATAGAAAATGCTATAATTTTGAGCTGCGGGGGGATAATGTACATGAATACTACTTATTTCTAAGTAAACACGATTAAAACAAATTTATGAATATTTTAACATTTGTAATGCAATGATGTTTTGATCTGTGAGCATATGTTGAACACACAAAAAATCTTCAGCACTTGATAAGGCAAATATTTCCTGGGAGATAACATTTTTTCTTTTTCTATATGCATTATTCATTATCAGATAAGTAAGATCAGTATGCTTTGAAGGGGCTCATCATAAAGTGTCAAGGCAGTAGGTAACAAATCAATGGCTGTTTAAATGATTGTTTTTCCCTAAGGGAAAATATATTTTGGTTTGGAGATCTAACTTCATTATGCCTCAGTACATACTGAGTGAAAAATACTATTTCCGTCATTAATGTGTTTATAAAAGCTTTTTGTTGTCTGCGCTGAAAAGTCATTTGGTTGAATTTTTTCTTGTGATGTATTGTCTGGCAGTAAAAGCTAATGCACTCAGTAGCATTTGTAGACTTTCAAATTTTAACTAAATTTTTAAAGAGGAATACGTCTCACTATATTATTAATTATTATGAATTATCATACATCAATCAGAAATGGATGTGAATTCAATTTTTTAAACTAAGCATACCAATCTCTCCTCATACATATTTTACACTGTTCAAGGAGAGATTTCAATAGTTTAATTTCACCACAATGATCACTGCTATTTGAGATTTTCAAGCTCTGCTGAGTTTTCCTGTCTATTATTTTGTTTCTATAAAGATATTTCTAGAGAGAGTAGCAGAACAACTAGTATTGGAGCTACTGTTGATGTCATATTTCATTCTGTAATAAATAAGATTAACTTTTAAAATGTTTTAGCTAATTAATATTATTTATAAGCACTCAAATATATATACTCTCTTTAGGCATTTGTAGTTATATACTCTGTCATTTACTTAAAAGTATTTCCATATATATATATATATATATACACACACACACAATTACACATTAATGTGTATGTTACCCTTAAAGTATACCCTAGAGGCTACTAGATTTTTCTGAAACCTTATTAGCAATCCACACAAAAATAGAAATTACTAAAGTTTCAGATTTTTATGTTTAAAAACCATATATGAAATATCAGACACATAGTGTTAAATATTATATCTTAAAGATATTTTCCATCTTCATGAGTGTAAGGCATGTAATGAAACATGTCATAATCTAGACTAGCCCTTCTTAATATGTACAATACTTTCACACACTGCTTTTTGTTAGGGTTTTAAGACCACCATATCTTAGTCTTTCATTGGATACTTTGGTCACCTGGTTGGTATAGATGTTTTCTCAAACCACAAAACCGTAGAAAAGAGGAGAGCATGCAACAAATAGTGGAAGCTAATGCCATGCAGCATAAAAACTCGGGATTCTTCTTTGCTGTCATGGGGAACTCCTCTTCTGTGATTGATTTCCTTTAGAGATGTTCATACTATGTCTATGATTGGTTATACGCAAATTAGAAAGATGTTTATCAAAGATGTTTAACAAAGATGTTAATCAATAATATAATTACTGCCTATGCTCCTTCTGGTACCCACACCGATCTTGCTGTGTTATGGATATGCCAATCAGAAAGCCCCAATATACTGACACTGAAAGGATGCCCTGGCTTGGATATGGACAGCCTTACCCAGCTGGAAATAAAAAGGTGCGATGACCAGAGCTGGAACAAGAGTTAAATCCATCTACTCTCATGCTCTATAGTTGAGATTTGAGAATATAGAATATTCTCTTTTAGTAGTTGCCCTTAATAATCCCTAAGCCTATTATTTGATTTCTACACACTTAACCTAAGCACATTATATCTAGAAACAGGGAGCTACTTGTATTGTATTTCCCCAATTAGTTTGAAAATTCTCTGACTGCAAAGAGCTGATCTAATGCTGCCTCAGTAACATTCTCTTCGATTAACATACTATAATTTGCAAAGGAATGTTGTTTTAACTCAGGTTTGGTTTGGTCAACATCTTTTTGCCATACTCTTGTTTTTTTTTATTATAGTTTTCCCCATCTCACCCATGTTAAGATTCATCCATTTTGATTCACATGACTTTTTATTATGTTAAAGGCTCAGACTTACAAATTATATTACTTTGGAAAGACCAAAGAACTTCTCCCATGGCAGAGTAAAGAGTATAGACTAAAAATTAAAAACATTAAAAAGCTATGTATTTTCAGTTTAATCTTCATATCATAGTTCATTTTTCTAAATTTTTGAAGCATGAGTCATATTTCTATGTTGCATTTTTTTCAGATATTTGAACACTGCTACAAATACACATTTTTAGAATTCTTGTAGGATAATTAAATGTAATCAGGTGGATAATGAAAAGCTATATAATTTATCTTTCATGGCATTTAAGAATTTATGGATTTTTTAATGATTGAAATATATAAATTCTGGATGGAAGAATAACCTTTATAGTTATGTTTACTTTATTCAATAGAAATAATGAAAATCAATGGATATTAAAAAATATATTGTGAATGAGTCAGCTCTCTGAAGATTCAAGAATCATTTCACATTTATTTATACAAAAAAAAAATCTTACCTCTGACATTTTAAAGAGGGAGAAATTCATCTAAAAGAAAGCATCCGAGGGATCCCTGAGTGGCTCAGCGATTTGACGCCTGCCTTTGGCCCAGGGCGTGATCCTGGAGTCCCGGGATCAAGTCCCACATCGGGCTCCCTGCATGGAGTCTGCTTCTCCCCCTGCCTGTGTCTCTGTCACTCTCTCTCTCTCTCTGTGTCTCTCATGAATCTCAAAAAAAAAAAATAAAAAAAAATAAAAGAAACCATCTGTATTTAGCATATAATATTTGTGAGAAAGTCTTCTAGGTAATATCATGTATACTATTTTATTTTATCCTCACTAAAATTATATAAGTCAAGCATTTTTGTGACAGCTTACACTTTATTTATTTTATTTTATTTTTTATTTGACAGAGAGAGAGAGAGAGAGAGAGAGAGAGAGAGCTCAAGTAAGCACAAGTAGGGAGTGTGGAAGGCAGAGGGAGAGGGAGAAGGCTCCCTGGGGAGCAGGGAGCCCACTGTGAGACGCAATCCCAGGACTCTGGGATCATGACCTGAGGCAAAGGCAGATGCTTAACCAACTGAGCCACCTAGGAGCCTGACAATTTACACTTTAAAAACTGAGTTTCTGAGATGTTAAATACAATTTTCAGGGTTACATAGAAAGTAATGAAGATAGAATTTTTGCCCAAGTTTAAAAACAGTCATTTTAAGTTTTCAAATCATTGACCTCTCCAAGGTTAAGATTTAAAATAGCAAATATTACACATATTCACAGTTTGAGATATATTCACACATTTAATCTCATTTAATCTTCACAAATTATGTGAGAGCAAACACAGGATCAGCATTGTATAGGGAAAAATCTGTTTCACAGAAGAAAAGTGAAATTTTCTATAATTCTTACACACAACACAACTGCACTTAACACAGTCTTGCTTGTCAAAACATCACTATCATCACCTTTTTTAAACTCAAAAGTTTAAATATTTTATTATTCCAAGTATACATTGCATATATTCACATCTATTTAAAGTATATTGGACTATACTAATGTCTTTTATGCAATTTGAATACCTTGATTGATCTCTAAACCTCAAAATATAGAGCCTGTTGATTGTATATTAAAAAGTGAACATTGATCAGTGTCTATGTAGTTGTCAAGAAGTATTTCCTAATTGTACAGGTTTTTATTTCTTAGGCAACCTCAAAATAAAGTGTTGTGTCTTCATTTCCAATCACAGAAGTAAACATATTCCAATTACATAAAGGGCATTAAAATTATATACATAAAACTTGATGTGTATATGTATGTAGGTGTAGATATAGATGTAAAACATATATATATATATAAAACATATATGTATAGAATATATATAAAAATATTTGTGTGTAGGGTGCCTGGGTGGCTCATTCTGTTAAGCATCTGCCTGCCTTTGGCTCAGGTTAAGCCCTGCCTGGGGTTCCTTGCTCAGCACAAGAATCTGCTTCTCCTTCTCCCACTGTCCCTCCCCAAATTTGTACTCTCTTTTTCTCTCACTCACTCTCTCTCTCTCAAATAAATAAGTAAAATCTTAAAAAAAAAACCTATATGTGTGTGTGTGCATATATGTAATTTATATAAATATATATAACATATATAATTTTAATGCTAATGGTACATTTGCTATAACTACATATCCAAATTTATTTTTCTTTTTTATTTTTTTTAAAGATTTTATTTGTTTATTCATGAGAAACACACGGAGAGGAGGAGAGAGGCAGAGACACAGGCAGAGGGAGAAGCAGGTTCCATGCAGGGAACCCAATGTGGAATTTGATCCTGGGCCTCCAGGATCATGCCCTGGGGGGAAGGCAGGCTCTAAACCACTGAGCCACCCAGGGATCCCTACATATCCAAATTTCGAGTAATAATTAAGTCAGTGAAGTTGTTTATGACATTTCTCCCCTCCTTATTTTTAATAAAATGATCCTAAGATTTTAAAGTGAAGGATTCTTAAGCCCTCTATAATCAGAGAAAGTCAACTCATTAATCTAAAGTCACCATAATAAGTCCTGAATACACTGGCCTAAGGACATATGGTGTCATTTGCTTAAGACCAAATTGTTTTCAGCCAGGGAGACAACGGTCCAAATTCTTTCATCCTCTTAATGTCCATGGACACATGGAAAAGTCTTTGATACCTCTGAGTAATATTTTATTTTCAAAAGTAAAATAGGGGGACACCTGGGGGTGGCTCAGTGGTTGAGCATCTGCCTTCCACCCAGGGGATGATCCTGAGGTCCTGGGATGAGTCCCACATCGGGCTCCCTGCATGGAGCCTACTTCTCCCTCTGCCTATGTTTCTGCCTCTCTCTGTGTGTGTGTCTCTCATGAATAAAAAAATAAAATCTTAAAAAAAGTAAAATAGGCCCTTGAATTCTCATTATACAGGTTTGTTATATATTTTAAAAGAACTTTGTGTGTTTCACTTGGAATTGGAGCAAAAAGTCTAGATTTATCACTTAGAGCATTCTTTGTATCACATATACTTTGGTTATTTTTTTCCCATTTCTCTTTATCCATGATGAATTTAATACATCTCACTTTAACTTCACACTTTAATACCTGCTCTGCAATAAAAACTGGAATTCCTTTAAGAACTTCTCTTTTAAAATTAGCACAAGGTTAAACTTTCATAGTTGACGGTACTGGAGAAACACCACAGAAAGAAGACGTTTCTTGCAGGTTCCTGCTGTTGCATGTTTAATCAGCAGGATGGATGTGAAGACATTGGTGGGGCTCTGCTCCAACTATGGTCCCTTAGCAATCTCAAAAACAAAACAAAACAAAACAAAACTGGCTCACAGTGAAGACCATGTGGAAACTGGCCCTCTATATCTCCTATCCACAGTGGTGCCTTGACTCTCTCTACGTGGCTACTTCCCTGGAAGTCTGTTTCCTGAGGTCCTTCCAATGTAGCATGGCAAGCTTCAAACCATCAACTGTAGAGACACATCAATTCACTCTTCATACCCAACCAATGGTGGGAGCTCACCTGCATTCAAAAGATTACTTCCTATTTATCTGGTGGCTGGGGAGCCAGCTCTGGCTTGGGCAAACCAATGAACTTCACCACCATCCAGTGAGCTACAAAACACTCTAGCCAATGAGGTCTGAATGCCAGTCTTTTGAAAGGACCCTTCCTTCCAAGTTGGACTCTCCCTCATCCCTGGACAATCCTCTCAGAGTTACCTTTGCCTCTAATTACCCTCCTATCAACAATAATTCTTAATATTAAAACTTTTCCTTTGAAGTTACTGATGGGTTGGTTCTGTGCCCTGATTTGAACCAGAGTAATATGACTATTCTCCAGATTTAACCACTTTTATAGTCCTCTACTGTCCAGTTTTATTGTCTGTGCCATGGGACACTAAAGGATGAGATACAGTCTCATTTATCTTTCCCTTTATGTTTCTCTTGTTATTTAGGATTAATACAATTTTCATATTTCTCTGGCTTACTAATGCTAAACATGGATTTAAAAAATCATACTTGTCTAAAATGTTGAATAAATATAAATCTATCTAAATCTATCTAAAAAGCATCTAGGATTCATAAGTAAGTGTTGCAGGTCAATATATGCTGCATACACACACACACACACACACACACACACACACAAATTGACTTTCTAAGGCCAAATTAAAGAATATATTTTTTTTCTTAAGTACACTATTTACTTTCAGCCAGCCTATTACTGTGTAGATTAACAACAAAACATCAATAAAAAAACAAGTTTCTGAACAAATTTTCTACTTCTCTTTAGCTAGCTATTATCTCCCCTTCATGCTCAGTTCTGTTTCCTTATTCAGACCTTCATTTTCTCACATGAGACCAGTAAAACAGTCTTGCCTACTCTCTGTGTTTTTGTCTGCTTGTATTTTGGTCTCAAGTCATCCTTTCTTCCATGTGTTACTAGCGATCTTTCTAAAATCAAATAGATTTTCACGCTATTTTCACTTTTAATCTCATCCATCTCTTGGATGTGTCCTGGTCAAAATGAAAGGTCATAATTCATTAACATTACAAAAAAAGTCCTTCAAAATCTTTTTAAAATTTGCTCTACAGACCCATCTATAAATATTGCCATTTCATTGTACTTTCTTTCAGTCTTCATATGTTACCTTTTTTTTTTTCAAAATTTTTTGGGCTGTCATGTGTGTTTGTTAATTTTTTATTTGTACAGATTCATGCCTTTCAAGTATAATATCAGCAAATTTTACTCATTAACCAAGATGAAGTTCAAATATGTTTTTGGTAAAGTTTGCCTCATTACTTTGAGCAGAATTAACTACTCTCTTCTGTTATCCTATAGTAGTTTACTCATACCTGTTCATGTTCTCAGATTCACCTTGCAATTTCTGTTTTCCCTCTGCAATGTGTGATTTCTTAAGTCAGAGACATATTTTCTATAGTTATCTGCATCTCCTATCTTTTTGCTTGTTTAATTAATATTATTAATGATAAGAATTCACACAGGGCTGAATAACAAGTCTAATATAGTTAGTATATGACATAAGGAAAGATTATATTTTAACCTAGGAGCAAAATTTAGCTTTATCCTTTAGCATATATTTAGAAGAATTTATGAGATCAAGCAGTTGTAAGTGTAGACCAACATTGATGAAAAACAAAACTAAATTATCAAAAATGCTATGTAAATCACTTTCCAAATTAGCAGATATGTCTTTTGCCTTGAAATGAACACGATATCTCTGTCTTTATATCTCTAACTAAGAATGAGTCCTAGAATTAAAAAAAAAATCCTATATTCCCTTTTAGTTCCATGCAAAAAAAAAAAAAAAATAGATGCTTTATATATAACATGTGCTTTGAAGTCAGTTAAATATAAATGAATTCTGTTTTACCAACAGTCATCAATATGACTTCAACAGCATCATTATATACAACATATTTCAGGGTTATTGCTAATAATCACTAATCACTAATTTATATGTCACAGATAATTAGCATGCATTCACTAATTAGAAAATAAGTAACTTCAGGATAAATTTAGTGCCTTAAGACAGAGAAACATGACTCCTAAGCAAATAAAATTATTCCGAAGATGATAGCAAAACTCTTTTTCACTTCTCTGTTGAAAGTAAAAATTTACTGATTTGAATTTGTCTTTTCACTAGAGGAAGTAAGTATGATAACCAGAGTAATCATAAAACCTCAATACGTTGTGATCATTCTGGGTATAAATGAGACCAGAGATGTTTAAAGCTGTGTAAATTTAAAGACCATTTGACTGAATAGCAGAAAGAAATCTACCCTGGGCATCTAAGGATGTACAGCTCATTGCTTTATTTCTCACTTGAACATTAGTCAGCTTTGCTAGTGGTCTTGGACAAGTTATTAAAATGTTCTGGGTAAAATATGGAGGTTGGAGTGAATCATCTACAGATTTCCCTTCAGCATTATTAGCTATATTATTATTTCTAAATCTGTAAAATCAGTTAGAATTAATCACCCACAGTGAAGAAGCAAGTGTTTTCTCTTTTGAAAGGATGGTTAATTATATTACCAAAAGACGCATGCACTTCACATTAAGGTAAATAAGGGGAGGAGCTAAGATGGTGGAATAGAAGGAGGACCATAGGCTTGCTTCAATCCTCAAACACAACTAGATAATATCAAATCATTCTAAATACGTAAGAAATCCATCTGAGGACTGCCAGAACAAACTGCACAATTAGAGGGAGAGAAGAGGCCACACTGTGGAAAGTAGAAGGTTGGGGACACAGCTTTTAGAGGAAACAGATTGCTGGTGTGGTGAAGTGGAGTGAGCCCTGGTCATGGAGAGAGGTGGGAGAGACAGTGAGAGAGAGAGGAAAACACTTCTTCAAAGCCAATGACTGGTAAGACAAGAGGGACTGTTTTTCATGAATTTTTACAACCAGTGGGGCTCAAAGATGGAGTAAGAGGTCTGTGCCATGACTGGTGTGGAACTGGGTGGGTGCTATAGTGCTCCTGTGGAGAAGGAGAGCAGATAGCCTGGTAGTGGACAGCATGATCTGAGGAGCCCCTGAGATACACTAGGAGAGATGGTTCCCTTTTTTTGGAGTGCATTGGAAGAGGTGGCATTGCCCCTCTGGGGACAAAATTGCTGGTGGGCACCATCTCCTTCCCCTACTCCTCAGCTTAGGTATAGAAACATCTGCTGAGAGCAGCTAGCATGAACACTGGCAAACCTGCATCAGTCCCAGTGCAGCAAGACCATCCCCTAGAAGACCAGTGGAGATCCCTGCTATGTCAGGTTCCTAAACTTTGGAGTTTCAGAACTTAGCCGCCCTACCCAGAATAGAACACAGGTGCAACTATGCTACCAGGTGAGCAGATGCCCCAGACACAGGGTGAAAGCAGGGATCAGAGGTAAACCTGGTACACAAAAGGGGAGATTGCTCACTTCTCTGAGAAGGCTTCCCAGACAGTGGCAGGTGTGGACTCCCTTCTCCAGGGATTAGGGAGCTGGCTGGTGCCATTTCCACTGCCCCTTCCCCACCGCTCAGCATAAACTAACTTTAGTAAGTAGCACAGTGTCAACAGTGGCAACCTATATCTCTACACCCCTACCCCCTGTGCTATGCAGGTGCTGCTTTTCTGGAGCAAGAGTGCCAGAGAACCAGTTCAATGGGCCCCTACCCCAGAAGACCAGCACAAACTCCTACAGGTACCATTTACTGATCAGAGTTCTGCAAAATTTCAGCTTTTGTGGAATTTGCATCAGGTCTCTTCTAACAAGCAGACCAGAGCACATCTAGTTGAAACTTGTCACACTCTGACCAAGGTCTAAACACTTCCCACTCCAGGCAAGGGAAAGTGCACAAGACTGACTTAAAGAAAAGAGCATCAAAAACACAGCCGCAAAGTGCACACAGCATATACCAGATTCACTTGCTGAAGTGCTAGGCCCTGGAAAATATCTGACCTTTTCTTCATAAAGCCATTACTCTCAGGAGCAGGAAAGATAACAGGTTTTCTTTTTTTTAAATTTAATTTTATTTATTTATTCATGAGAGACACACGAGAGAGAGAGAGAGAGAGAGAGAGAGAGAGAGAGAGAGAGAGGCAGAGACACAAGCAGAGGGAGAAGTAAGCTCCATGCTGGGAGCCCAACGTGGGACTCGATCCCGGGTCTCCAGTATCAGGCTCTGGGCTGAAGGCGGCGCTAAACCACTGAGCCACCTGGGCTGCCCAATAACAGGTTTTCTTAACATACAGAAGAAGACAGAGACATAGATAAAATTTCATGATGGAATAATTTAGTGCAAAAGAAAGAACAAGAACAGTTCACAGCCAGGTATCTAATCAAAACAGATATAAGCAATATTCCTGAGCCAGAATTTAAAGCAACAATGATAAGGATACTGGTAGAGCTAAAGAAAAGCATAGAAGACACCAGCAAGTTCCTTACCACAGAAATTAAAGATAAAAACTACTCAAACTAAAATGAAAAATGCAATAACTGAGATTCAAAACCAAATGAATGTAGCAATCACAAAGATGGAAGAATTAGAGTAATGGTATTAAAGATAAAATTATGGAAAATAATGAAACTGAAAAGAAGAGGGAAAGAAAAATATTAGATCATGAAGGTAGACTTAGGGAATTCAGTAATTCCATAAAGTATACTAACATTCTTTTCATCAGAGTCTCAGAAAGAAGAGAGGGAAAAAGAGGAAGAAGGTTTATTGAGGAAATTCTAGCTGAAGCAGATATCCAAAATCAGAAGGCACAGACAACTCCCAACAGAATCAATGAAAGGGGGACATATCATAGATAAATTTGCTATATATATATATATATATATAATGAGAAAAATCCTAAAAGCAACAAGGTACGAGAAGTCCCCAAATTAC
The DNA here is from genome assembly GCF_905146905.1 of Nyctereutes procyonoides. NCBI lineage: Eukaryota > Metazoa > Chordata > Mammalia > Carnivora > Canidae > Nyctereutes > Nyctereutes procyonoides. Next base: position 13,967,104 of record NW_026575047.1, on the reverse strand, counting down.
AAAGGAAGATAAATAAAGTTGGGGGCAGATATCTCTAAAGGAGCTTGGCAGGCCAGAAGACAGTGGTGTGATATATTCAATGTGCTGGATGGGAAAAATATGCAGCCAAAAATACTCTGTCCAGGAAGACTGTGATTCAGAATAGCAGAGATACTTTCGCAGACAAGCAAAAACTAAAGGACTTCATGACAACTAAACCAGCCCTGCAAGTAATATTAAAGGGGACTCATTGAATGGGAAAGAAGGACCAAAGCAACATGGACTATAAAGGAACAGAGAAAATTTCTGGAAACAATGACAAAACAACTTATAAAATGTCACTATATTCATATCTATCAATAATTACTATGAATGTAAATGGACTAAATGCTCCATTTACAATTTACAATAAAAAGACATAGCATGTCAAAATAGCTTAAAAAAGAAAGATGTATCTATGTGCTGCCTACAAGAGACTCATTTTAGACCTAAAGACACCTACATATTGAAAGTGAAGGAATGGAGAACAATTTAGCATGCAAACGAATGTCAAAAGAAAGATGGAGTAAGTGATACTTAGATTAGATAAACTAGACTTTAACCCAAAGACTGTAACAAGAATTAAGGAAGGACATATATCATAATAAAGGGATCTACCCAACAAGAAGATCTGACAATTGTAAATATTTCAGTTCCCAAGTTGGGAACACCCAAATATATAAAATGATTAAAAACAAACATAAAGGAACTCAAGACTAATAATACAATAATAGTAGGGGAATTTAATACCCCATTTACATAAATGTACAAATCATGTAGACAGAAATTCAACAAGGAAACAATGGCTTTGAATGACACATAAGACCAGATGAACTTATCAGACATATTTAGAACATTTTATGCTAAAGCAGAAGAATACACATTGTTTTCAAGTGTACATGGGACATTTTCCAGAATAAATAATATACTAGGTCAGAAATCAGGCATCAATAAGTACAAAAAGACTGAGATCATATCATGTGTATTTTCTAACCAAACACTATGAAATTTGAGATCAATCACAAGAAAAATACATGAACTTAAAGAATATCCTAAAGGATAAATGGGTCAACTGGGAAATTGTAGAAGGAATTTTAAAAATACATAGAAACAAATGAAAATAAACGTACAATGATCAAAAACCTTGGGATGCAGCAAAAGCAGTCATAAGAGGGAAGTATATAGCAATACAGGACAACCTCAGGAAGCAAGAAAAGTCGGAAATACACAACCTAACCTTATACCTAGTGGAGCTAGAAAAAGAACAACAAAGGAAGCCTAGCACCAGTAGAAGAAGGGAAATAATAAGGATTACAGCAGAAATAAATGATATAGAAACAAACAAACAAACAAAAACCAGTAGAACAGATAATGAAACCAAGAGCTGGTTCTTTGAAAAAATTAATAAAATCGATAACTCTTAGCTAGACTTATCAAAAAGAAAAGAAAATTCTTAACAAAATACTAGCAAATCGAATCCAATAATACATTAAAAGAATCATCCACCACAATCAAGTGGGATTTATTCCTGGGTTGCAAAAGTGGTTCAATAATTTCAAATCAATCAACATGATATACTACATTAAGAAGAGAAAGGATAAGAATTATATGATCTTCTCAGTAGATGTGGAAAAAGCATTTGACAAAGTACAGTATCCATTCTTGATGAAAACTCTCAAACTAGGGAAAGAGGGAGCATACCTCAACATCATAAAGGCCACATACAAAAGACCCACAGTGAATATCATCCTCAATGGGGAACACCCGAGAGTTTTTCCTCTATGGTCAGGAATAAGACAAGAATGTCCTGTCTCATTACTGTTTTTTGAACACAGTACCGGAAGCCCTAGCCTCAGCAATCAGACAACAAAAAGAAATAAAAGGCATCCAATAGACAAGGAAGAAGTCAAAATAACATGATACTTCATGTAGAAAACCCAAAGACTTCACCAAAAAATTGCTAGAACTAATACACAAATTCAGTAAAGTCATAGGATACAAAATCAAAGCACAGAAATCTTTCATTTCTATACATCAAAAATGAAGAAACAAAGAGAAATCAATGAATCAATCTCATTTATAATTTGACCAAATCCTATTTACAATTGCACCAAAAAAATATAAGATGCCTAAAAATAAACCTATGTAACTATAGAACACTTTTGAAAGAAACTGAAGATGACACAAATAAATGGAAAAGCATTCCATGCTCATAAGAATGGAAGAGGAAATGTTGTTAAAAATGTCTATACTAAAAAAAAATGTCTATACTACCCAAAGCAATCTACAAATTTAATGCGATCCCTATCAAAATACCACCATCATTTTTCACATCATTTTCCTAAAATTTGTATGGAACCACAAAGACCCTGAGTAGTCAACGTATTCTTGAAAAAGAAAAGCAAGGCTGGAGGCATCACAATTCAAGACTTCAAGTTATATTACAAAGGTGTAGTGATCAAGACAATATGGTACTGGCACAAAAACAGACACATAGGTCAATGGGACAGAATAGAGAACCCAAAAGTGAATCCACAAGTATATAGTCAACTAGTCTTCAACAAAGCAGGCTAGAATACTCAATGGAAAAAAGACAGTCTCTTCAGTGGTATTGGAAAACTGTATAGCAACGTGTGAGAGAATGAAACACGACCACTTTCTTATACCATACTTAAATTCAAAATGGATGAAATACCTAAATGTGAGAGAGGAAGCCAATCAAAGTCATAAAGGAGAACGCAAGCAGTAGTTACTTTGACATTGGTCATAGCAATTTCTTATTAGATATACATCTTGAGGCAAGGGAAACAAAAGCAAAAATGAACTATTGGGACTTCATCAAGATAAAAAGCTTCAGCACAGGAAAGAAACCAATTAACAAAACTAAAAGGCAACCTGTGGAATGGGAGAAGACATTTACAAATGATCTACCTGATAAAGGGTTACTATCAAAAATATATAAAGAACTTATAAAACTCAATACTCTAAAAACAAATAATCCAGTTTAAAAAAATGATCAGAGGACATGAGTAGACATTTTTCTAAAGAAGACATACAGATGGCTAACAGACACATGTAAAAAATCCTCAATATCACTCATCATTAGGGAAATACAAATCAAAAATACAATAAGATATCACCTCACACCTATGAGAATGGCTAAAATTAACAACACATGAAACAACAGATGTTGGTGAGGATACAGAGAAAGGAGAATCCTTTTACACTGTTGGTTGAGATGCAAACTGGTGCAGCCACTCTGGAAAACAATACGGAGGTTCCTCACAAAGTTAAAAACAGAACTAACCTACAACCTAGCAATTGTACTACTAGGTATATACACAAAGAATGCAAAAATATTAATTCAAAGGAATACATACATCTTGATATTTATTGCAGCATTATCCACAATAGCCAAATTATGGAAAGAGCCCAAATGTCCATCAACTGATGAATGGATAAAGAAGTTTAATATATATATAATATTTACATATAATATTAATATACATATTAATATTATATGTAAATATTCTACTATAAAGGTATATATTCCACTATAACAGAATATTGCTCAGCCATCAAAAGAATGAAATCTTGCCATTTGCTAGGATGTGGATGGAGCCAGAGAGTATTATGGTAAGCAAAATAGTCAGAAAAGACAAATATCATATGATTTCACTCATATGTGGGATTTAAGATAGGAAAGAGATGAACATAGTGGGGAGAAAGGGGGAGGCAAAGCATAAAACAGGCTCTTAAGTATAGAAAGCAAACTGAGGGTTGAGGAAAGAAGGTTGGGGGGGATGGGCTAAATGAGTGATCAGCATTAAGGAGGGCACTTTTGTGATGAGCACTGGGTGTAGTGTGTGAGTGATGAATCATTAAATTCTACTCCTGAAACCAATATTACCCTATGTATTCACTAATTAGAATTTAAATAAAAACCTGAAGCTACAAAAAAAAAAAAGATTTAAAAATTTAAAAATATAACTAAAGCATTTTCTTCCTTCCTTTTTTCTTCCTTTTTTTCCTTCTGATCTTTCCTCTCTTGTCCATCTCTCCTCTCTCCCTACTTCTTTGCTTCTTAAAACGACAAGAATTTAAAAGACATAAGAGAACAAACTAAATGCAGGCACATGAGTTAAGAATCATGAAAAATGGGACACCTGGGTGGCTCAGAGGTTGAGCGTCTGCCTTGGGCTCAAGGCGTGATCCAGGATCCAGTCCTACATCAGGCTCCCTGCATGGAGCCTACTTCTCTACCTATGTCTCTGCCTCTCTCTCTCTGTCTCTCATGAATGAATAAATAAAATATTTTTAAAAAAATCATGAAACAGTGGATATGGATAATTCTGTCAAACGTTTCTCCTCAGGACAGACATTATATAGCAACATATTTAACAAAAACAACAGAGTTAAACATTTTTTTTAAACATTTTTAATCCAAAAGCAAGACTGAGAGTTTTAAAAATGACATAGCTCCTATTATTAAAATGAAGCATTATGAATAATTATATGCTAATTTTTTTCTATAAAAAACAGAAAGGTCTCACAAAGATCGCTATATAAAGTTGGAAAATAACAACGAAATATTGAAAAATATCCATTGCCAACATTTGCGATTTAATCAATGCTGAAGACATTTCTCATTTTTTTAAATGAGCATATGAACTCATTGTAAAAACCAGGAGTGAAAATTTATATTAATGTTTTGTAAATGTAATTTTGTAGAGATCATTCATAACATTGGAAATGAATATTGTTTTTTTGGAATCTAAACTATATAAGTCAGTGGAATGAATGAATCTAAAGTAGAAGCTGTAAACACAAATACCCATAGAGAATAGGCAGCAAATATCATGTAAAATGGTAAAGTATATAATCCAGCGCTGTGAGAGGCCAAGTTTGAGTGGACCAGGAGAGTGTATGTTCACATAGAAAGGGTAGTAACAACTTGACTCCAGACAATTTGTGCTGATGTGACCTGGTCAGTCTTTAGAAAAAGCTTAGACAAATAAATTACAAAATATTTTAACCAAATTAACAATTGCAATAATTAAGAGTTTTGCTTAAATATCTTTAATTTGTAGTTCTTACACTTTTACTTATATTTACTATTACTTTGGAATAAAAATTTGAAGACAGAAAGAAAATAATATTACTCTTGGCTTATAGTGAAGGAAATTAATGAACTCAAGAGACGTGATCAAAGTAAGGTCTGGGATTCAAATCAAAGTTGCCAAGCCCCCCTAATCACATGCATGTTATTATATCACCCAACGCTCTCTGGTTTAGATTCAGGATTTTACAAGTATCTGTTGACTTACTATAGGCAACAAAACAAAATACACACACACATACAAACTGCCATCGTTGTTCAAATTTTGGTCCATACAGAAGATAAAATGTCAATAATAGACTTATTTCCTTTGACAGGTCCTAGAATATTGTGTAGAAAAATTTATGCACATGAAGAAAAAGATATACAGGAAGATACCAAAATATAAGCAAATATGGAATAATTTTAAGTATTATGGAAAGGGAAATATGATTAATATATTATATAATAATATATTTTATATGAAATATAATTTTATATACATAAATCCTAGATAACACATTAAAATTCAGCTCCAAGTGGTATGGCATATATTTATAATGCTAGCAATCAGCCATAGCAAATGGACCCACTTAGTGTGCTGCAATGAGAAGCTATAAGCTTGTATTTTGAAAAGAAAGAATGAAATGGGGAATGGAGAGAAGCATTCTCTATTTACTTTTGTCTGATGAACCTCACCAATATTATGGCTATCAGAATACTTTTTTTTTTTTGTTTTTTTTTTTTGAAAGAGAGAGAGTTGGAGGGAGGGACAGAGGGAGAGGTTGAGAGAGAATCTTAAGTAGGCTCCATGCCCAGCACAATATAGGACTCAATTTCACAACTCTGAGATCACACCTGAGCCAAAATCAAGAGTTAGACACTTAACCAACTGAGCCACTCAGGTGCCCCAGAATGCATATTTTAATACGTGTTGCCTCCTTGTATGTATATTATGAATGTCTTTCTGCTGTACAAAAATTTGCGTTTTATAAGAACTTGAACTCTATGAAGTAATTCTCCCTGTATCTATATTCCTACAAATAGAAATCATAGAAATTAGGATCTGATGAAAAACTTGTTTTCTGAATCTACTGATAGCTTACTCTTACAAATAGTGTCGACCTTTAACAAAAGCTCTATTTTAGCTGAACTCCCTATTTGCTGGTAGCTTGGGCAAGTTTACTCATTTTCCAAGCTTTGGAGATGGGCTCAGAAATATATTGAGGATAAAATAAAATATATATATATTAAGCATTCAGTGCAGGGAGGAGCTATTTTACATACATGTCAGGTAATATGGAGTATGCTCCAGTGACTCCACAAACTTCCTTCAAAATGGAGTAACATTCTCCACTCCCCCACCACCCCACCTCCAGTTGCTGGTTCATGTAACTCAATGGTCAGGCTTGCTCAAGGATGTCCTCAGCTGAAGAGATGCTTCACCCAATTCATGTCCCTTTCTGGAGGCAGCCAAATCCAATGACTACTTGACTCAGAGAAATCAAGGCTGGTTCCTTTGCCCCACAAAGCGACACTATTATGGGCCAGCCCAGCTCTAACATTCTATGTAGGGTCAACCTGAAGTCTTTGCTGAGACTGCACTTCACCCCAATTCCATTTTCTGCCCAATCTCTGTTCTCTCCTTCCATGATAAGTCTCGATCCTGAGAGCACTCCCCAAATAATTTCCTGTATAATAATCTCCGTCTTAGAACCTGCTTCCCTCGAAACTCAGCCTCCAACACATATTATAAATTTCACATTTCTAGTTTCAAAATTGTGTATGTTAAAATAAACTTTTAAAAATAATTTTTGCACTTAGTACTTTTCTTTTTAACATCATGTCTTTAAGGCATGAAATAGTACACTTATTTCTTTATCTGAGAGTCGTTTTATGACTTGAATTCTTTGGAAAATGTGATACTTTATACACTTATTCTTTTAGGTCCATAAAGCAAGACTACAAGTACAAACTAGCCCCAAGGCTCTTTTTAAGGCTGAATTGGGAAAACCAATTAGGTACTTACTGCCCTCAGAATATCCTACAACATTCACTTAGAATCTAACAGTTCAGATACATACTTTTTTTAGGCTTCCTTTTCATAAGTCTCTATAACATTGCTTTTAAAAGTATTTTGAAACTAATGTTCCTTTTATGCTGCATTTATTCACTTTTATGATACTAATTAGAAATAAACTTCAAAACTCTGGTTTCAGTTTGGAAATGTACAAATTTTATCCAAATACAAATTTCTCTGGGAAAAAAAAACAGCAAAATATACTAAATTAGTAGAATTATTTAATCACATTAATTTTTTTTTCTAAGCAGACACAAATGCAGGCAAAATCTCTATGGACTTTCAAAAAAGAAACAATTAAAATTATTGATTCAATTAAGTGAGCTCTATTTACTTTAAAACTTAGCTCAAATACCAACTTTTTAAAATCAAAAACACTATTGTAGAACTTTAATCTTTATTTCTCTAACAATAAACTGTATTCTTTCTTTGAAATTGCCCCAGAATTTTAAGTATTCTCAGGAAAAGATTTTTGTGCCTAAAACTAGATTCTGAACATTCTGAATGTCTTATTTGTGAATTTGAGAAGCGTGTTTCTGCCAGAACAATGTAAATACATACATTTAAGATTCAACTGCATGCATTTCATATTTGTTATTTAAAACCACATTACAGTTGTCCACTGTAAGAGATTAAAATTTGAAATAAATGTATTCTAATTGTCAATATATACAATTCTGTGTTTAATATGTTTGTATGTTTTATAACTATAGACACTATTCTGTTTTCTGTGATTCAATCCTTTACCCAATTAAAACATTAATGCTGATAGAATTATATGAAAATTTGTGCTCTCTGATTGATATAATTCTTTCAGGAGGACTAATATATAAAATCTTTTAGCCTACTGTTGATAGTAGTATTTCTTGTTCATTTCAAGAACATCCAATTAATAATTTACAAACTTTGTTCATAAATTTCCATTTGTACTCCACAACAAGATTTTCTGTTGATTATTAACAGATGAGTTTGAGAAAAAAAATATAGTCTTTTTGTGAATTTTAAAATTCTAAAGTACCCTCTATAAAATTTCAGCAATTATTAATTCTTCTGTCTACATAACAAAATGAGACTGATTTAGAGAAAGAATAAAACATACTTTGCTTTTTAGAAATGTGTTTTAGCTGATAAATCATACTAAGGATTTATAAGGATATTTTTAAAGAATTGTAAGGCAGAGTACATATTTAAAATAACATTTGCCAATAAAATTTTTAAGAAGGCTTATATTTTGCAATGAGAGTTGGTACACATTCACATTTGTAGTCCAAAAGAACACTATGCATGCAAAAAGTACCGAATAAAAGATATTAAATGGATCTAAGTTTATGATGATTGAAAGAAGTAATCTCAGTTAATCTCCTTAGACTTTAAACATTGCCCTCATATAAAATTCATTAAAAAGCTAATAAGGAATATTAGCTTCTTACATTTTATTTTATTATTTTATTTTATTTTATTTATTTTAAAGATTTTATTTATTTATTCATGAGAGACAGAGAGAGAGAAACAGAGACACAGGCAGAGAGTGAAGCAGGCTCCATGCAGGAAGCCTGATGTAGGACTTGATCCCAGGACTCCAGGATCATGCCCTGGGCTGAAGGCAGGCGCTAAACCGCTGAGCTACCCAGGCATCCTGCTTCTTACATTTTAAAATAATGCACAAAAGAAGTCAGATGTCTCAGGGGTAAAACAGTAGAAGTAATGAACAGCAGAATTCAATTCTTAAAGAATGACATTTTTAAATGCATCATGTCCAACATCAGACAACTATGCTAAATATATTTAAATTTTAACTTCAGCTTAAAAAAATGATACAAAACCCTAAATAGTACAGACCTATAGAACTGATAGAATCAAAACAAACAAACAAACAAAAAAATGTGAGATTCAATGAATAGGTCAAGAATCACATCAGAAAGATGTGAGACTTGAAAGACAGCATGACAAGATCTGAAATGGATAAAATTGGGTTTTCTGAAGGATATCATAGAGGGAATGAGAAAATGGGATATTAGTGATATAATGGCTAAAGAATTTCTAGACTTGGATAAAGATACTAATGTTTAAATCCAGGGATTCCAAAACATCCCAAAGAAAACTCAAACACTAAAAAACCAGAGTAAAACTGTAGAATTCCAAAAGGAAAACATCTTTAATGTGAGTGGGAAAATCAACAAAAACAATAATACACTACAAAATATAATCAGTCTGAAAATCAACTTAGTAACAGCAACAATGAAATTGCAGACATTAGAATAATGTCTTCACTCTGCTGAGAAAATATTTTTGGCCAAAAATTCTGATCCCAGAAAAATAATTTTTATAACTAAAGCAAAACAAAGAATATATTAAATAAAACAACAGCAACACCCAAGGGACTTTAATATAAAGAGAATACTAAAATATATTGTTTAAGGTTATATACGTGTCAAAAAGAAGGTGACTTCAGATAAAAGATTCATGATGATAAAAAAAAAGTATTTAACAAAAATTATGGTTTCCATGAGAGTAGATTTAAATAAATTGTATATAAATCAATGTAGTGCTAGGAAAAATGTAAGTGGAAAGTGTAAGGAAAATAAGATGCAACTTTAAAAGACTATCGAACATTTTTCAAGTAGATGTTTCATTTTACAGTCTTAGCAGAAGTGTATAAGAGTTTCAATTGGTCCATATCCTTTCAGAATTTTTTTCTAAAAATATCTGAATAATTCTAGTAGGTGTAGAGCAGTATCTCAGTTAGGTTTTAATCTGTATTTCCCAAAATCTAACAACGTTAAATAACTTTTCATGTTCTTTTTTTTTGCAATTTTTATATCTTTGTTGATGAATTTTATGTTCTAATAGCTTGCTTATTTTTAAAAAATATACTGGGCAGTAAGTATTGTGGTTGTTTGTTTTTTTATTGAATTTTGATAGTTCTTTATATATTGTGGTTACAATTACTCTGTGAAATACTATTGGCCCTGTAACAACACAAATTTGCATTGTACAGGTCTGCTTATCCAAGGATTGTTTTCAATAAATACAATACTGTAAATGTATTCTCTCTTATGATTTTCTTAATAACATTTGATTTTGGCACTCCAACCTCCATGTTGTTTAAAGGTTAACTATATACTGTTTACAAACATATCCTCCTTGTCTGTGATACACCTTTCCATTTTCGTTAGAGTATCCTTCAAGGCTAAGAAGTGTTAAGTTTTTGTGGAGTCTAATTTTATGGTTTATGTTTTTTGTGTTCTACTTAAAAAAATTTGTCTAACTCACTGATGCACTGCTCATTTGTTGTTGTTTTAGAGGGAGGAAGGGCAGAGGGAGAGGAGAGAAAGAATCCTTTTTTCTTTTTTAAAGATTTTATTTATTTACTCATGAGATACACAGAGAAAGAGAGAGAGAGACAGAGGCACAGGCAGGGGGAGAAGCAGGCTCCATGCAGGAAACCCCACGTGGGACTCGATCCTGGGTTTCCAGGATCATGCTCTGGGCTGAAGGCAGTGCCAAACCGCTGAGCCACCCAGGCTGCCCGAGAGAAAGAATCTTAAGCAGGTTCCACACCCAGGACAGAACCCAACATGGTGCTTGATCTCACAATCCTCAGATGATGACCTGAGTCAAAATCAGAAGCCGGACACTTACCCAAATCAGCCACCTAGGCACTCCATGCAGTTCATTTTTATCTCACAAACTTTGTTTTTCATTTCCAGAAGTTTAATTTTATATACTCCTGATGTCTCTCCATAACATGGTCATAATTAATACCTTTTTGAATATATGAATAATATATTTTAAGAACTGTTTAATGTTCTTGTTTATTAGGTCTTACAGCTGTTTCATTTCAGGGATACTTTTTTACTGATTTATTTTACTCCTCATTTTAGCTCACATTTTCCTGCCTTTTTGGCCTGCCTGACAATTTTGATTGAGGTGCCAGGAATTATTAATTTTACATTATCGTATATTGATATAAGATTATTAACTTTATGTTATTTTAACCTGGATGTTTTTGTATTCCTATTAATTAATATATTTTGGGCACAAAAGTAACTTGGAAACAGTTTGGTTATTTCAAAACTTGCATTTAACCCTTTATTGGTTGAGACCGGAGTAGCCCTTAGTCTAGGGCTAATCCTGTGCATTAATTAGTGAGAGAATCTGGCTCTGCGTACTGTATTCAATGTTCATGTTGCTACTAAGTTTTTTCTGTCCTGGTTGGTGAAATATGAACTATCCTGTCCCTGTGTGAACTCCAGAGATTGGTTTATCTGCTCTTTTCTGAAGCTCTTCCCAGCTTCAGATACTTACTTTCCTTATGAACTCACACTGATCAGTGCACAGCTAAAGATCCCAGGGGAGACTTGGATTTCCAGTTTTCTCACTCATCCAGTTCTCACTTCTGGTGATCTGCTCTTAAAATATTAGCCACATTGACCTCCATGAATTCATCACTTCATGTTGACTGTCAGGCTCATTTTGATCCTAGATTCCACACCCAGAGTGATTTGAAAACTCTCTTCAGGCAGTAGTAAGCTGAAGCTGATTCATTCTCTGAGGTATGACTGTCGTGTGGCTGCCTATTGCATAGTGCCTAAGTGCCATTGTTCCATACACATGTTCAGTATTTAAGGCAAAAGAGTAAATCCAGTCCTATTTAGGAAATTAAAATCATAATATATTATAATTATAATAATAATAATTTCCTATTATGCTTATAATAGGAAATGAAAATCTGGTACTTTTAATTTTATTTAGATATCCAAGTGTTCATTTCTCCTATATTAAAATGCAGGTTATTTTTATATAATGATGTGTCAATATATGTGATTGATTGTTTTCTCATTGTATTAGATCTAGTAGGTTTTTGTAGAAGATTTTTTGTTTGTTATTCATTTTACAATGAAAAAAATGGTGTCTAGTAATAAGACAGTTTTATTTAACTTTTTTACCTTTTGATTTTTTTTTCTCTTTTTTTAGTCTAAGTCTTGGTTGGTACTTTTAACATTATGTTGAATAAGAATTCTATGAGTAGATATCTTTGCATTTTTTTCCTATTCTTAGTGGAAAAGTATTCAGTCTTCACCATTAATTGTGATGCCATCTGTAGGTTTTTCATAGATACCCTTTATCTAGCTAAGAAAGTTCCCTTTTAGTTCTATTTTGCTGAAATATATTATTTTTTAAAGTTAGAAATTGATGTTAAATTTTGTCAATTGCTTTATCTAGATCTATTTATTTGTATTTACTGAGTTACACTACTTAAGAATGTTAAATCAATTTTGCATTCTCTGAATAAATCCCATTTGTTCATGGTGTTCTAAATTCTTTTTTTTTATATTGCTCAATTTGATTTGCTAATATTTTGTTAGAGATTTTTATGTCTCAAGGGACAATATTGGTTAGTGCCCTCTTCTGGATTCCATAACAAGGTATAACCACATAATTCTAGTTTCTAAAACTGGGTTGCAAGATATTTTTTCTTCCATATTCTGAAGTTTTGTGTAGAATTGGCATTATTTTTCTTTAAGTAATGAAGGTCATCTGCTTTCTCCTTCTTTAAAAAGACATTAACATGCTGATTGCAAAATTTATATGAAAGAGCAAAGGGCAAAACAACACAACTACATTCCTGAAGCAGAAAAACAAGGTGAGAAAAATTACATTTATCTAATAATATAGTTATTAAGATAGCAAGATATTAGCATTGAGATTTAAAAATTTATAAACACTATGTAATATAAAACCAAGAAACAAAGCCATGCATATATAGATTTCTAAATTATGACGGAGTGGGCATGATAGATTAGAAGAGTGGACTCAAACAAAAATTATCTGGAAATGATTGAATGACATTATGGTTAAGAATAGTTGGACTAGGGATCCCTGGGTGGCACAGCGGTTTGGCGCCTGCCTTTGGCCCAGGGCGCGATCCTGGAGACCCGGGATCGAATCCCACGTCGGGCTCCCGGTGCATGGAGCCTGCTTCTCCCTCTGCCTGTGTCTCTGCCTCTCTCTCTCTCTCTCTCTCTCTCTCTTTCTCTCTGTGACTATCATAAATAAATAAAAATTAAAAAAAAAGAATAGTTGGACTATATATCATATAATGAATAAATTTAATCTCATTTGAGTTAAAAGGTCCAAGATGAAAGACTAAATTATAAAACTTTCAGAAAACTGCATGATTATTTCATATCCTTAAAATATAGATGGATTTCTTAAATGAAACATAAAAATGTCAAAACAGATAAAAAGACAAATGTTTTGATGAAATTATAATTAATAACTTCTGTTTATCAAAAGACATAAACAATAAAAATAAAAAATAAATTTGCAAAAACAAAAAACTAGAAGTTGTTTACATCTTGTATAACAGACTTAAGAATATATTATGGAACAGTAAAAATGAAATATTTAAAGCTCATGTGTTAATACTTATGAAAGTTAAGATAATACTGAGCAACAGGAAACTTTTTAAAAGTAGAAATCTTTCAAAAAAGCATATACTTATGTTTTATAACAAAATAAGTGGTATTTCAGCCAGGATGGAAGGAGGGATATTTGAGGAAACATAGAGAGTTGCTATTAGGATAATTATCTATTTTGTAAATAGGCTAATATACATATATGTGGTTTTGGTTATATTAATGTTCTAAATTATACATGGATGCTCTTAGCACTGTATATTTATTATTTTTCAGACTTAAAATATTAATAACAAGATAAAAATCATGTAGTTCCTTTCTAACCTATGTTGACTTTTTTCTTCTCTAAACAAATTTTTCAAATGTAATTAATATTGGATATATTTTCAATATGTAGACTATATGCTCTGCTCATCATTCATGTTACTATCTCAAACCATACTTTGCTATTGATCCAATTGTTACAAGTACATTTTAAAAGTTCTTTTGAGGGCATCCCGGGTGGCTCAGCGGTTTAGAGCCGCCTTCAGCCCAGGGTGTGATCTGGAGACCTGGGATCAAGTCCCACGTTGGGCTCCCTGCATGGAGCCTGCTTCTCCCTCTGCCTGTGTCTCTGCCTCTCTCTGTGTGTGTCTCATGAATAAATAAATAAAATCTGTTAAAAAATAAATAAATAAAAGTACTTTTGAGCAAACACCAGGTAAAAAGAGGTATAAGGGGATTAGAAAGAGTTGTAAAAAATAAAATGGAATATTTGCCCTCTCAATATTCACAAGCAATTGTTGAAGATCAAACTTTAGAAGGCAGCTATCTTTGCTTCTTAATATCCAATGGATTTCAAGAGGTTAAAAATTACACAATTAATAGGTAATGCACCTAGATTGAAACTTAAGAGTACTTCAGTATTTAATTTTTAACCAATATGAAATATTGGCTCCCAATCTGACCCCATTATATTGACTGTATTTCCATAACTGGACGTAACAGATTTGAAAGTGATCAAGAGAGCCTCTAGGTTCCTTCTTGCCTGAAGATCCCTGATCTCTCTTTCTCTAAAATATTTACTTTAGGAAAACTTAACAACTGTAAATTCTTTCCTCCTTTCAGATATAAATATTCTACAACCCAGAAATGTCTTTCCCAAGAACCTGGAAGTTATCCCTGTGAAATGCAATCATCTAAGAGAATAGTGACTGCATCTCCCTATCTCTATGGGAAACTGGGATGCTAACTTCAAGCAGCAATTAGCAAACACAGATGGCCTAAATACATTTACCAATATCTTCTCTAATGTCTCCCAGTACTTGACCACTAGTTCAACACATCTTTCCAGTGTTTAAAAATTCTCTTGCTTTTTGTTTCAGGAGAGGTGAGTTTCAGCTCTCCTCCCGTATTGCAATAGTCTTGATCCCATTGCAATGGTCATAGAGTCTTCCTTGCCTGTTTAACCCATTTAGTAATCTTAAAAAAAAAATTAAATTATATAGTACTTACTACTACTTCCTTCTGCCCCCCAGCATAAGAGACAGATAGGCAAATATAGAATATCAACTATAGGAATAACAGTAACCCATAAGCAGAAACCTCTGCAAGAACCAGTGCTTATGGAAGGAAACCTGAACTGTGATTGACAAATCACGAAGAGCATGGGAGTAGACAATTCTGACAATCAGTAACTCCACCCCTACATACTTTTTGAATTTTATCTCTTGGAATTCTACTAAGTTCTCTTTCATGTTTCTGGCAGGAGTCTTAAGTCCATATTTTATATATTTTTTTTCATTGTAAGATGAGCTATTGAGTCATTTGCTAATAACAAGGGCCTCACAGCAGCATTTAAGACCTGGTAGGTCACATATTGAGCAGATTAGTATGGACAAGTACAAAGAAATATCTGGAGGCACCTGGTTGGCTCAGTCAGGTAAGCATTTCCCTTTGGCTCAGGTCATGATCCCCAGGTCCTGCGACTGAGCCCCGCATCAGGTCCCCTGCTCAGTAGGAAGCATACTTATCCCTCTTCTTCTGTCCCTCTCTCTGCTCATGCTTTCTCTCTCTCAAATACATAAGTAAATAAAACCTTTAAAAAAAGAAATATTTGAGAGACACCTGAGTGGCTCAGCGATTGAGCATCTGCCTTCAGCTCAGGGTGTGATCCTGGAGTCCCGGGATGGAGTCTCACATCTGGCTCCCTGTATGGAGCCTGCTTCTCCCTCTGCCTGTGTCTCTGCCTCTCTGTTGTGTCTCCCATGAATAAATAAATAAAATCTTTATTAAAAAAGAAATATTTGATCAGAGTTTATAGCATATTTGATCTCAACATCATGTAGGACAGCATACATAATCAATGTGAGAATGTCAGTCATACAAACAAGATTTGTCATTATTTTTAATCATATCTGAACATTCATTTTCAAATATAGTTAAGCATCCTCGATACAATTTGGAGGCGAATTCTTCTTGTTTACTTCACATACTGAAATTCTACCAGCCAGAAGTTTAAGTCTATGCTTATTTTTCCAAGAATAAAACATAGCAGTAATTAATGTGATTACATGGTATAAACAGCAATTCACCAAGCTATACAGTGTAGACTAACATACTATCTTGTACTTTGTTACATTTCAATTTAAAAGTTTTAAGAAAAAAAGAAAAGGAGTGGTACTGAGGATAATTTCCTTCTCCATGGTTATATTACAAGAATCAAATGCAACGAATATGTCCATGAGGCTAATTTTGAAAATATACTTACCTTTGACAGTTCCTAACTGCTGTGTACATAAGAGTAACAACACAAAGAGTTAATAATATTTAAATATAAGTAAAGAAAGAGGTAGATCGACAGTACATACACACTTTAAGAATATTATAGCTGGCTAAGTAGCTGAATTGTGATTTGAACCCAGCCTGTCTGAATACATAGCTTATAGGTTCAACAGCTAAGTTATGGTAAATTAATACAAAATATCTAATTGACTGTGTAGTTGACTGTGGATATATTACACGATCAGCTTTTAGGAAAAAGTTGAGTTTCTAGTGTAATGGGCATAAAATGATAGCTCAAATTTATTAGAAGTGTTAAAAAAATGAGACATTCAATGAACAAAATTTGAAAAGAAAGCTCGATATTTCTCAAGGTTTTTATGATCCTCAGAGGAACAGGTTACTGACAGGAGAGATGAGTGTGCCCTTAAATATTTGAAAGTTTCCCAAATGTCAAATCAGAAAATATTCCACCCCAGCCTGCAATTGCTAGATCACAAAACATCACCACTCATATGGGAACACATAATTATTCTTAGGAAGAAGCAGCATTTTGATCTATTAAGTATCTTTTTTTTTTCTGGGTCTGAAATTGAGCAAATACATTTTCTCCTAGTGGCATTCTTTATAATCTACTCAAAAGTTTAGATCCTGTCAGGGTAGATTAGTGAGATGGGTAATTTTATGTGTCAACTTGACTGGCTATGGCCTTCCCAGATTAAACATTATTCCTGGATGTGACTGTTAGGATGTTTTGGGATGACATTGCATTTGAATTGGTGGAGTTAGTAGGTAGATTGCCCTACCCAATGTGGATGGGCATCATTCAATCCTTTGAAGGCCTGAATAGAAATAAAGGTAAAAGAAGCAGAAATTTGTCCCCTTTATTTTCTTGCCTCACTGTTGAATTGAGACATCTCATTTCCTCTGTCTGTGACTTACAGTATTTACTCCTTAGGTTTTCAGGCCTTTAGACTCAGACTAAATAAATTACACCACTGACTTTTCTGGGTCTCCAGCTTGCAAATGGCAAATTGTGAACTTCTCAACCTCATAACAAACTTACTATATATTTATATAAATCCTACTCATCTGTTTCTCTGTAAAATACTGACTAATGAAATAAGATATGCTCAGATTCACATCCCAGTCCTTGCTAGAAGAAGCCAACTGATACCTGCCAAAAGCTACCCTTCTCCAATTCCATACATCCAGGTTTTAAGGATCCTAAAGTTGAACTCATTACTGACCGGAAGCTCTATCCAAGGTCTCACCAGTAATGGGAAAAATAAAACATGTTACTATTTCCTACATACCACAAGGCTCCTCACACTGTTTTCAGAATGAAGTCCTGACTCTTTATAGTCTTTTTCTCAACTTTACTCACTATCCAATCAAATGATACATAGAACCATGCTAGGTCCTATACTGTGAAAGCTACCTAAACTGTAAGTCCAGTTTTCTAGACCAGGGGTTGGCAGCCTCAGAGGGTGGTACACTGACTCTTCTTTCACCACCTAGCAAGGAGGAGACAGGGTGTGAAGAGAAGATGGTTTGAATCCCCAACTTTCCCTTCTCTGCCTCCACTAGAGAACACTGCAGAGTGAGATGGGAGCTGCTCTTCATAAGGTGGAGTCTCAGACAGACCCCCAGGAAAACTCCCCCAAGAGTCAACTTCAAACCACAAGGACATAGATACAGCCTACTCACTCTTATCTGTGGGCCCTTAGCAAGAGTATAAATGCAGGTTCACACATATTCTTATCATTTTAACTAGTAATTAAATTTTCATTAATAAAGAATACGATTTTGCAGAATTTCACTTTTTTTGAAAAAAGTCAATTAACTTATCAATAAATTATCAAAACAAACAAAAAACAGCAAAAAAAGAAAAAAACACAAAAAAATCAGACTCCCAAACAATCCACTCAAATACCCAATGAGTAAATCAAATACTAAAAACAATGTCAAAAAATGAAATTAAATAAATAAATAAAGTAAAATAAAATAAAAGCAATGTCAAGCACATCCTCAGACATGGAAAATCCTTAACAAATATGACACATCACTATTTTGAACTTCCTAAGAATTTAGATTATCTTTATGTGGTCATTAATTAATATGCGGTGGTTTTGCTCAACTTTCATTTGATTATGGAAAATAAGCACATCCTCTTATGAACTGTTGACAATAAACACACAAACACACAGGAAGAAAATGTGTGGATACCAACCAAAGATTTAAAATCAGCTTTTTTAAAAAATAAAAATACAAAAAAATCCAAAAACGTTACATTTCCTATTTGGTTTACATTGAAAGAAAATACATAAGTGTGGGGTTGGGAGTTTTAAGCTTTTATAACTCAATGGGGATCCTATTTAGATTTGCCTTTTCCAAGAAGCCTTCTTAGATTTTCAAGGCTAAGTTAAGAGATACACATATGGGGATCCCTGGGTGGCACAGCGGTTTGGCGCCTGCCTTTGGCACAGGGCGCGATCCTGGAGACCCGGGATCGAATCCCACATCGGGCTCCCGGTGCATGGAGCCTGCTTCTCCCTCTGCCTGTGTCTCTGCCTCTCTGTCTCTCTCTGTGCGACTATCATAAATCAATAAAAAAAAATAATAAAATAAAAAAAGATACACATATGTGCTCTTAGAGTGTGTCTTTTTTTTTTTAATTTTTTTTTTTATTTATTTATGATAGTCACAGAGAGAGAGAAAGAGAGGCAGAGACATAGGCAGAGGGAGAAGCAGGCTCCATGCACCGGGAGCCCGATGTGGGATTCGATCCCGGGTCTCCAGGATCACGCCCTGGGCCAAAGGCAGGCGCCAAACCGCTGCGCCACCCAGGGATCCCTAGAGTGTGTCTTAACAGAGTATTTATTCTGTTTTGTGTTATGGTTTGCCTCATATTTAGCTCCTAGAATCTATCAGGTGCTAATAATATTTCTGAAATGAAGGGCTAGATATTTTTTTGAAGAATAAGCCCCTTGGGTTAACAGGCTATGGTACATTCCAAAGTTGAATTACATAAACTTTTCAATCCTATGCTGTCAAAGAAGATTTCTCCAGCTTTTCTATGCACTGATGTGTTTCATTGTTCCCTTAAGTACACATTGTAAAAGAAAAGAACGAAGGTAATTTAGGGGGAAATTTCTTCCTGTGTCTCTCCTTTCTTAATTCTGAAGTATTTTAAGCTGATATTTTTCCTTGTTGGAGTAATATAATGGTAACATTATTTATATTCCCTGTAATAGATATAATTATATAAAGAGTCATGACTGTAAGGGTGTGAAAGCTGTACTGTATATAAAGTTAATCATGAGTAAGGTATATTTTATCAGTTAAAGTGGTACATGCTGCTAAGATAAATAAAGGGTGTAACTCATGGAATGTTCAGCTGATATTATGAACAATCGAATGTCAGTACTGCTGTTCATGAATAGCATACCAAGTACTGAATTATAGCTTAAGTATTATATTTCATTTTATTTTCATAAGTATTATATATTCTTACACGAGAGTGAACAAAGAAAAAATATCATCAGGTTCTGTTAAGTTACAGAAATTAGTATAAGTTTGTATTATCAGATTTTAAACAAAATAGAGATCTGCTTGCTATAAAATTTTTTGAATACTTATACATTCATGTAAATACACATGTATATGTGCATATTACATGTAAAATAATTAAAAGAATCAAAATAACGAACATTAAGGGAGATGTCAATATGTCAGACACATTTCTTAACATGTGATAAATACATCATGTAACCCTTGAAATAATCTTTGGCAGGCATAATTTATAGCTTCATTTATGTGAGAAAACAAAAGAAAGAGATATTGAGCAACTTTTCCAAAGTCAAATGAACAAAACTTGGTCAATACAGGATTCAGATAGTAACTTTCAGACTCAAAATAAGGTATACAGGTAGTCATTCTTAAAATGTTTTTGAATAATGAAACCTAGCAATCAATGACTACAGTTTTTTGGGGGTTTGGAAGTTAAAGCAATTTATAGACAGAAGTTATCTTTACCACTATTAGAAATAAATATTTATTGAACACTTCTCAAGCAGGACTATGGATGCATAGTGTGAAAAAAATGTTAATCTGAAATGGAACAGGAGGTCATGAAATGGAGAATCTCATGTATTTGATGTGCCCTGAGAAGAACAGAATTTAGGAACCAGTAGACTCCTTTCCATTGAATGCCTGGTTTTTGGAAGACTGAGACTTATCTCCTGACCAACGAACTTCTACCAAGAATTCTACCCATTCTCAAGCTACTGAATCCCCTGCTTGAACTCTATTTGGACATCTCCCTCTTTGCACTCCTGTCCCATAACTATAGCCTGCCTGAAACTGTTGGAGGACTTGCCCATAGCTTGCTACAGTATGTTTTTTTTTTTTTTGAGTCGCAATTCCTCTGAATCCACTCAATTTCTGATCATATGAGTTTGCCTCAGTTTCCCTTCTTCATTTAGATTGAGAACAGAGGTGTAAAACTGTTGCAGCTTTCAAGAGTTCTAAATTTCACTTGAAAACTTACAGTTCAAAACACAATTTCTTTCCAAAAAAGTACACATGTGCTAAAAAAAAAAAGAATGTATTTAAAACACTAATCTTATAAATCAAAGTTTGGTCAGTTCCTCTGCTATTCTCTAATTAAATATCTATTTATAAAAGAATTTAGTCATACTTTTCCTCCAATGTAATTCCTTCTTTTCCAACCCCAGCCATGGCAGGAAAGGGAAAAATACTAATTTTATCCATAAAATATCATAGAATTATAATAAATATTCAGTCTTGTGTATGTCTTTAGCAAGATAACTAAAGTATGATCTTATAGATGATTCTAAATTCAATATTATATTGTGTGTGGATGTCATCAGAATGTTCTCATCTAAGGCCTATTCATCTTGATTGACAATGAGATTTTAAGTCTTTCTCTTTTAGCCTTCCTTAAGTGTATTCAGACAATCCAGATTAATTAAATCTGAACCTACACTAAGTAGTATTAAGAAGATTATTAAGAAGCTAATGTTTTTTTAATGCCACATATTCTGTATCACATAATAAGATATAAAAATTTAAGCATTCTTTCATAAGATTATATATAGTGATGATCTACTGTGAGGATCTCAAAGATAATGGAGAGTTGACAATTAAAGTTAATATCTGACAAAATTAAGAATGCAATGAGCTTTGTTTTCATGTTAAAAGATTAATATTGTGGTCCAAACACACTCAAAATAGCATTATTCTAATCAGAGTTTATTAAATAGTAAAAATAAAGGAAGCTTATGGAATTGACTAGATAATCTATAATATAGAAGTCTGTATACTGTGTTTTGAACTCCCCACTTAAATGGAATGACTGGGTGATCACAGCTAGTGGTACTTTCTCAAGTTTTTCTTTCTTTGTTCTCCCTCTTGTCCTTTTCCTATTCTTCCAAAGTGCAAACAAAGTTAGGACTTTCTGAGAATTCTATTTAATGCTCCTTAACTGGGTTATTTAACTTCTTTTGTCATGATGACTTATTTAGGACAGCATAACCTTGCCTCTCAAATTTAGAAAAACCTCTCATTCCCTGGAATAATGACTATATAGTCTCTCTACTCTAATTTAAATAATTATAACAATCATTACTGTTATTTAAAGATTCCTAGCACTGGAACAGAAAAATCTAGCTTAGAAGAATTCATTGCAATTAAAGGAATTAGTTGTCAAATTCTCAACACATTGTAGATTTAACAATCATAAGTCATTGAGATATATAACTGCAAGGTGCTTATGGATTGCTCCCTAGGCAAATGCTGTTTCCGTAAGGATTACTACTATTTTCAGATTTTTTCAAATTTTATGTGGATTCAAATGCATTGAACGACATTTGACCAAAAAAAATTAGGTAATTTTGAGCAATGAAATTTGGGCTAGATTTCCAAAGCCACCGAAACTAGATTGTAGACTCATATTCTCTTTCTTTCCCACTGAATCTCCTTGTAAACCCACCTGACATTCTCATACCAAATTTATTTGCCAGATGGGCCTCATTGCATTATGAAATTTGCCCTGCTTGGAAGCCCACAGTGAGACCCATTCCCTTCTACATAAGAGCCCAGCTTTTATTGCTATTTGATACTCTGTATTGTTAACTTATCTAATTCATTGACTATTATTATCCATCAAAGCGCTCCTGCTCCAACCATACCCATCTTTTTAGATGTCCAATTCCAGAACAACACCTTTGTTATATACTCCCAAATAGTTTCATGCTACATTGGGTCCCCAGGCCTTTAAATTTGGGCAACATTTTGTGGCATTTATCACTGTGAGGGAGCACAGTCTTACACCGTTTGCTTACATTTGTGTCATTACTTGAATGCTTGATATGGTTGTTTCTTCTTGTGGAAATAAATTATAATTCTTTGATAAAGATTTATTATAGGGCAGCCTGGGTGGCTCAGCGGTTTAGCACCACCTTCAGCCCAGGGCATGATCCCGGAGACCCGGGATGGAGTCCCACATCAGGCTCCCTGAAAGGAGCCTGCTTCTCCCTATGCCTGTGTCTCTCTCTTTTCTGTTTCTCATGGATAAATAAATAAATCTTTAAAAAAAGATTTATTATATTTTACATTACTCCAAATTTATTTTCTGTTAACTTCAGAGTGTAACACTATATTATGCACATAACATAAATATTTTACACATGAAGATACATGTACGATGTTATGGAATATAATGCTCTTTAACATGAATTATATTGATTATGCATATACGTGAAATAGATTTTATTACATCCTATTTTGTAGATGGCATTCATGAAGACCAGGAATACTAAATAATGCAGTCAAATTCACAAAAGTAGTAAAATACAGAGCCAATATTCAAACCCAGGTATTCTAATTTTATATTTGTGCTCCAAAAGTGCTATAGCTAGCTGTAAACTATTTACAAAATTAAGGTTTGTAAAGAAAGACCAAAAAATTAAAGAATTATTTTGCATGTGTGTATGTGTATGTGATGTTTAGAGGAGATGCTTGAAACCAAAGACTTGATTACACTCATGAATTTAGAAGTATTAATGTGGTTCTGATAAGGGTTCTATGCATTTCAAAAATTAGAAACTGCATCTTTCAAGTAGGTAGTGCTACTTTAAGTTGACAAAAATTTAGGTAACTTTCACCCTGATATTACTAAGGAAATATTATAGTTTTATGTGTTTTAATTGATTTAGTTATACTCAAAGTATTATTGTGATCACTTCAGCAGCACATATGCTAAAATTGTAATGATACAGAGAAAATTAACATGGCCAAAGTATTTTAACTCTACCACTAAATATGTAATCTACTGTTTTATAATATTAAATCTAATTTCTATCACAGATAGTCAATTATTTCATTATATATTTCCCTACATATATAACTAATACACAAATATTAATTATAAAATGAGATTCACATATTAAATTGTTTCCACTCTGTTCTTCATTGAAAATCAATTCCAGGGCAGCCCCGGTGGCTCAGCGGTTTAGCACCTGCCTTCAGCCAAGGGTGTAATCCTGGAGACCCAGGATCGAGTCCCACATCAGGCTCCCTGCATGGAGCCTGTTTCTCCTTATGCCTGTGTCTCTGCTTCTCTCTCTGCATCTCTCATGAACAAAGAAATAAACTCTTTAAAAAAAATCAATTCCAAAAAATATCAGTTTTTAGAAATATAATTCTCATATATGTAAAAAATCCGAAAACTTTCCCATAATTTTATGAAGGTGTATATTGTTCTATGGTAACAAGTATCTATTAGTTACATCATGTTTTCTAGTTATCTGACAAAAACAAACCTCATTCTGATTTTTCGGCATACTCTAAGTCTTGTAACACGCTCCAGAAAAACGGGTTTTGAGACAAACCAGCCTGAGAAAACAAATCTTAGAAAAGCCCTGGGTTTTGCAAAAAAAAGTACCTGGGGCTTTTTTGAGAAAGCTGCAAGCTTTTCCAAGATTGTTATAAGCTGGCTGCTCATCCGGATGGAACTTAGTCACAACTCATGCATTATATGAGTTTGATGAGAACATGACAGGCTTCTCCCAAATTTGACTATAGGAATATGGCAATGACATATAATGATCAACTTGTTAATTATCCAAGATCCTGTTATCACAGCCCTGTTCATTGTTCCCTCAAAAAAGAAGAAAGGAGGAAATCTAGAATGATATTTTTTTTTCTAAATGTGTGTGAGGAAATTGGCCCCAAAAGTCTTTTCTAGAAAATAGGCCATGACAAGAAAACTCAGGGGACTTTTAATCTGCTTCTAATAAACAGGACATATTAGTCTTAAAACAGGTAGCATATCGATTCAAAAGTTATTCTGGTATTTTTTGCACAAAAACAAGATGTATGTATATTAACGTGAAAGAGTGTCAACTTTTTTTTGGTACTCCACATGAAGAATAATGCCCCCAGACCAAAAGGCAAAAACAAGAATACAGAGAGAAGGACATTACCTTGTGCAAAAAAAAAAAAAAAAAAAAGTTTTGCTTCCATGAATGCACTGGGCTTTGACAGCTTCCAAGCTTTTTATAGAATTCATTAGATTATCAAAGTTTCAAAAGAAATGTCTTAGTAAAAAAGAAAGGCATAAAATTAGTAAAACCCCATGTTTATACTCTTTTAATACATTCCCATAGTTATTTTTTTTTTTGTTCTTCAAATAGTTCACTGACACGTTTCCCTGTTGCATTTCTTTCTCTCTCTCTCTTTCTAAGATTTTATTTATCCATTTGTGAAGAACAAGATGGGGAGTGGAGGCAGAGGGAGAAACACACTCCCATCTAAGCAGGGAGCCGGATGCGGGGCTCATCTCAGGACTCAGAGATCAATACCTGAGCCAAAGGCAGATGCTTACCTGACAGAGCCACCCAGGCACTTCTGTTGTGCTACTTTCTACTCTCTCTCATTGGCAAGTACCTTAAGAATTGCGATTGTGTCTCATTTCTGTCTGCAGGGACATGAGGCATCTGCAGGGGCTTTGCTAAAATGAACACTGCAAAACTATTTTCAATGATAGATGAAGATAGGATGAGGGAGTGATGGTGTAAGCGTTGTAAAAAATACTAAAAAATAGATTTAATGGAACTCTCAAACGAAAGTACTTATTTTAATATTTCCATGATTTTTCACTGATCTTATTTTGAGATTTAAACTTGTACATATGGAGTCAATATGTACCATGAGTTTCTAATTCCAAAATAAAGCATTCAAAATGCAAAAGAAATGCGAATTTTCCTGTCTTTCTCACTAAGAGGACTTGGTTGACAAATGAATAAATAAGTTGCTCCTGACATAATTTTCATATGGCAATTTAAAGTTAATCTAATCGTCATAGTCAAGATAATCAGATGTTAGATATTTTACAGACATATTTATTGACAACTAAAAAAATATGTGTAGATTGTATAGATAAAAACCAGATCTATGATCAATATGCCCAACAAAAATAAGCAACTTATTATTATTTGTGTGTGTGTGAAATGTACATACTTAGTTTTCTGATTCAGAGTATTATAATTGAACAGTTAATATGCATCTATATGTTCAAGTTGGTCCATTAAACAATATAACGTGGAGGTAGGGAAAACAATGTTTTTTTTTTTTTTAAATTCAAAACTTAATGAAAGTCTCAATATTGTATATGAACAAACTTCTGGTCTATATTTGACATGTATTACACGATGTAATATACATTATTCCAGGCATACATGTGTGGAGCAAACCACAGGGTAATTAAGAAATTTCAGATCTCAACTTCTGATTTTTTATCATTTAAGCAACTTGAAAATTCTTAATAAGTGAAGCTAAGGCACTCTCTCATTTTTTTTCCTGTTTTACTTTCATTTATCTTTTAGCAGTCATATTACCCGTGAACTAACAACTCCAAATAAAAATTAGGACTCCTACAAAAGTCTGCCTAATGCAAACACACTTCAGTATTTTGGTACAGAGTAGAGATAACTCTATTTTATTAGATATAAAAATAAAGTTATGTGATATCGTTTACCTGGGCTTCAGAGGGCATCTCAAGATTCAATACTCATGTACTTTTCTTTCCTTATTCTGAGAAACTAGCCATTTATCTGTAAACATCATAGGCACTGTGAAAACCCACCGGATTCTGTTTGATAGAGGAAGTTCCATCCTTCCCTTGGATTAAGGTAGGGAGACTCTTCCTATACTAAGCATTGCTAAATCATCGTGATTCAACAAACAGATCAATCTATTTTGAACTTTGACAGTCTTCTCTCTGCTAGTAACATCATGAATGCCATTCAAAGACTATCTGCAGAGCATATGAGGATTTGTTTCGTGTCCAAAGAAAGTGAGTAAATAGGTTGGAAGAGTTGAGGACATAGATATCAATACTGGAAAGAATATAATTGATTATGAACAATCAATATTATTGATTATCAATGTCTCTGCATCTCATCAACAATATGTTTGTTGTTTTTTTATCCTAAATATTTCTTGAATCTATTTTCTTCATTCCTTAGGTTTTATTAAACTAGTATCATCTCTGAACTGTACTTCTGCTATAGCCTAAGTCCTAGTACTTCAACTTTTGGTCTGATCACCTTCATATCCATCCCAAATGGCACTACAAGGCTCCTGCCACTGAGGTAAGAGTCCTTCCTTCAAACTGCCTCACTTCCTGAAAAAAAAATAAATAAATAAACCCAGTTTCCATGGCAGGTAATGCATAAACTCCTGACAAGTTTTCCAGACTCAGTGCTCTGTAACGCTACGCTATCAGAGCTCACTCTTGGAATTTGCATGTGTTGGTCCCACTCACTGTGTGACAGATGCATAAGGGGAATGAGGTGAATTGCATGCTTAGAAAAAAAAAAAAACTGTGATGCCCTCTCAATAATTCCAAGTGTCTAGGTTTTTATCTTTACTTTCCACTTAGTATTGTGCATCTTTTTGCAGGTTATTTAATCTTGTTGAACTTCTGTTGAGGCACTGAGAGGGGAGGAGAGGAAAGGAGACCACGGGAGAAGAAAGTAGAGAGGAAGGAGCTGAAGGGGAAGAGGGGAAGGGGAATGGAGTGGAGGAGAAGGGAGATTAAGGTGGTCAATCATGTTGTGGAAATACCCTCTCTCAAAAAAGGGGAGCTATATCATAAGAGATGGTGCTGTGGCAAAACACCAGCCATAACATTTTGAGCTAAAGATTTCAAAGCTTATTTCAAATATTAATTTCTCCTTTATATCACAATGTGTGTAGTGGTTTGGAGCATTGGTGTTTCTAGTAAAACATGGCAGGAAAAACAACAGTATACATTAAGAAAATGGCAGCTCTCTGTTGGGGATAAAACATTGCATGAATATTTTTCTAGAATTTCTGAAAGTGAAATATTGGCTAAATACCTTGTTTTCTATGTTTGCAACAGACATCTGGATTTTGGAGACCTCTGGTTTGTTCATGCCATCTGAAGAAAAATACAAATGGATGAAACATCCTCTGTGACCTTGGAGTTCTAAAAGTTTCCTAAAACAAGAGAACAAAGACAATCATCTCAATCAACAGCCTTTCCTCGATTATTCTGTGGTTCTCTAACTCTGGAATGTGTCCAGCCTGATGTAGCTGTATGTGTAAAATCACCTTTGGGATTGCAGACAACCTCCCTTCCAAGACCTTAGAATCAATGATCCTATCTTTCTATTTAATGTTAAGTATGGCTTGTAGGTGCCACTGATGGAACTGTTCAAAAAGTCAGATGTGACTTTGGTAAGAGATTAAGCATTATCTTTAATTAATGGATCTGTGAAAAGAAAAGAAAATCCAAAGCTACAAGCTCTTCATGTCCTAGACACAGGCAACTTGACATTTGCATTGAAATCCCTTCATTTTGTCTTTTATAGAATAATGCTTTCCCTTTATCTTTTAAATTAAACAATGTATAATGTTCATTGAAGAACAAAATCATATCACTGTGAAAGTCATGTTCAAAGATGTGCTGTAGAATTTTAAATGCAGTCCAAGAAATTTATTGAAGTGGACCAAATCGATACACAAAATCTCTCTGTTTTGGGGCTTTGCACAATGTTATCAGCAATTTATAACACATTATTCCATTTCCTTCATATTAAATAAGTTTTAGTTACCACTGCAAATTCCTCTTTAAGGCATGCTTTTCAAAAATATGTATTTAACTTTTTGCAAACCTATAAACTGATTTTGGGGTTTTGGCTGGTGACAACACATTTTAGCTGATACACTTCTATGCTATGTATAGCTTTATCTTATTTCATAGGAGATTAAGGTATGTACAAACATATGAAAACATATATTTGTATATAGATGCCATTAATAAATATTTTTAAATTTTATACTTCTCTATATGTACACATTCCTATATATGTATTTAGTTATTGTATATGGGAAATAAGGTGTTTTCTTTAAAAACAATGATCTTACCATAGTTTAATATATATTAAAATATTAACTGATAATCTTACTCCCAAGAAGATAAAGATTTAAAATTGACAATATGCATCCTGAGTTTGCATTTATGCTCTCTCAGAATAAAGCATAATTTGGGAGTTTGTTCTTGTCTGGGTAGTTTGGAATTAGCCTTCCTAATTACTAACCTAATTTGTAGCTTAAGTTGTTGCAAATGTCCAGAGGTTACCGTTTTCAGTGAAACTGAAAAAAAATAAATGAGAAAGTAACTAGATAAAAATAGTTCTTAATGATGGGAAAGAAGTCTGGAAGAACATGACTAGGCTAAAACTCACTTAAAAGTTAAATCCTCTTCTGTCTTACACGCAGTGCTAGTGTAGAGGGGATAGCTGTGTGAGATAGGATATCATATATCCAATTTATAGAGTTAATATTTTATTTATTTATTTATTTATTTATTTATTTATTTATTTATTTATGAGAGAGAGAGAGAGCAGGGACATGGGGAGGGGTAGAGGGGCAGAGGGGAAGTAAGGGGGAGAGAATCTCAGATTCCACACTGAGCACAGAGCCTCATATGGGGCTGGATCTCATGACCCTGAGATCATAACCTGAGCCAAAACAGAGAGTTAGATGCTTAGCCAACTGAGCCACATAGTCACCCCTCCAATATGCACTTTTTATTTCCAGCTAATAATATTCTATGTACGTAAATATGTGACTCTGGTTTGTCACTGATGCAATTGGTAGTAAAGAAATAATTAACTCAGAAAATGCAAATCCCAGAGTCTTTTTTTTAGTCTTTTTTATTTTAAATAATAATTATTTCTCAAGCTTGTAATACATGCAAATACTATGTTTAGTTTAATAATATTTATCTATGTTTTAATAAGTAATAGACCATCATTTACAAAAAGTTTATAAAATACAAAATGTAAACAAATAAATTTAATTATAATTTTAACAGGCGTAGTAGACCCATTATCCATAACTTTTCCCAATAATTAATAGTCCTGTAATATGAACATGTTATATATTATTCCTGCATAACATAAGATGACTGAAGCTCCAGGGTTGAGGCTAAGTAATTTGCCCACATAGTGGAATCAGGAATCATGTAAGTTCAGATGGACTTTAGATTTTTTTTTCCTTTACAAGCTATTTTTAAACTTAGAGATTTGGGGCACCTGGGTGTCTCATTGGGTTAAGTGTTGGACTCTTGGTTTCAGCTCAGGTCATGATCTCATGGGTCATGAGATCAAGCCCCATGCCAGGTTCCATGTTCAGTGGGGGAGTCTGCTTGAAGATTCTCTCCCTCTACACCTCTCTCCACTCTCTCTCCCTGTGTCTCTCTCTCTAAAAATAAATAATAATAAATCTTTAAAGAAACAAACCTGGAGTTTGGAAAGATTGTTCTTAGTTTATTATTACCATAATTACTGTTTTTCAAGAAGTACCTACATGTTGTGCAGTAGGCAAGAGCATACTCTTCAAAGGTCCAAATTTGAATTTTGTGACTTTGGACAAGTTAGTTATCTTGTATTTGTCTCCATTTATTCATCTTATTTTTTAAGATTTTATTTATTTATGAGAGAGAGAGAGAGAGAGAGGCAGAGACATAGGCAGAGGGAGAAACAGGCTCCATGCTGGGAGCCCAATGTGGGACTTGATCCTGGGACTCCAGGATCACCCCTGAGCAGAAGGCAGATGCTCAACCACTGAGCCACACAGGCAATCCAATTTAATCATGTTTAAATAGTATAGTACCTACTTCATAGAATTCTTTAAGTAGTAAAATGTTATGATTTCTATAGCAACAAGAATGATGTCTATAATATATTACATATTCAATGAGGGTTAGCTACAAGTATAGGCACTGTCATTATCATGATCATAATCATCAGGGAATGCAAAGTCATAACATTAAAAACAAAACAAAAAATAAAGAAAAAAATAAGACTCTCAAATTAACGGCATCTGTCATTAGGGAAAATAAATTTTAAAAACAAAAAGAAAAATAACTTAATACGAAAATAAAAAACAAAGATTATTTGTTCCTGTGAAAAGACAGTTGAAGAACTTATACTGATACATTTTTATTTCCTAAATAGCTAGTGACTTTCTTAAATGTTTTCTTAAATACTATGGGGAGTGACTACCGTAAGATAGTGAAATAGGAGGTTACAACCCTCATTCTTTTATAGAAACACCAATTTGACAACCATCCATGGGCAAAAATACCCTGATTTCTTTTTGTTTACTTGCTAGATTCTAACTAATTAACTCAATAAAATTAGTAGACTATGATCATAGGTCTATATCATATTTTAGGTTTTACAAAAACATTTTATTATTTTGCATTGCATCATTTTCACTCTGGAAAAGAGTGAGTGTTCAGAAATCATATGCAGAACTATAAAAAGTACCGTTCCTTATGCATTTTATTCAAAACAGTTTCTATAACATTACCTATGAGCCAGGTACTCTACCATGTGCCATATCAAATAAGGCTGAGGATTAGAATACCCATTATAAAATAAAATAACAAAACACTCTATGGACAGTGACTTATACCATTGAGGTTATTTATAGCTTACTTGGTAGGAAGCCCAAGGTTAATAGGTTTGTGCTGGTAGTTCAACAATTTCTTCAAAGACCCAAAAAGATCTTTTCCTTCTTTATAATTTTAGCATAGTTGCTTTTGTCCTCTCAAGTGTCACTTCAGACTTATGACATGGAGTCACCTATCCAAAGCATCATTCTTGCTATCTGGTCAAGAATAAGAGGAAAATGATAGCAGCAACAAGCTCTTTTCTTACATCTGTCCCATTTACTAGAGAAGAGAAGAAAAAAAGTTATTGTATTCCTGAGACAAAATTCTCATTAGTCAAAATACAGTCACATGGCTACATCTAGCTATAAGGAAAGACAAAAAGTATATTGAAAATGAATAGGGAGTCCACTTGTTGTTGGCATGGATTACAGTTTTGAAGTATTTAAGGACCATTTGTTTCCAAAGGAATTACAGTTTGAGAGACTGACCCGAGAGCTGGAGGCAGAACGCCAGATCATAGCCAGCCAACTGAGGCGATGCAAGCTTGGATCAGAGATGGGCAGCATGAGCAGCATCAGACTAGACAGCCACAGAGAATTGAAATGATTGAATGGAAGAAACCTTTCACACGGCAAACCTTAATATGCCTCTACACCTACTGCTGGATCTGGAGATGAGACACTTGATATCGTGTGGTTGCAAAATGAAGAGCAATAATGTGTGTGACTGGAGATGTTCAATAAATTAAGATCTAGAAAAAAAAGAAAGAAAAGAGAAGAGAAAAGAAGAAAAGAAAGAAAAGAAAAGAAAGAAAAGAAAAAAGAAAGAAAAGAAGAAAAGAAAAAAAAAGAAAAAAGGAAAAGAAAAGAAAATGAATAGGATTTTTATGTTTGGTTAGATTTGGGGATAAATATATATAGTTTTTTTTTTTTTAATTGATCTTCTCTTCCTAAGAAGATAAAGGTCAGATAGTAGTTGGTTAAAATATAACAAGATCTGCATTTAGCTAATTTGGTTCTAAACCAGAAGTACTGGGCATATCATCTTTACTCATTTGATACCCACCCAATAAATTTTAAGTATCTATTGCATAATTTATAAAAAGCACTGTACTAAAGTTGAAAATAAAATGTTGAACAAACAGAAGTAGCCCCTGCCACAATGGCAAATAGGAAATTACAATCCACTGCAAACACAGGCTAGTCCACATTGCATGGAAGCACATAGTAAGAATATTAAAAGGCATTTCACTTACAATGCACTGTTTAAAAATGCACTTCCCATAGCAAGCAATGTCCAACCTTAAACTAAAAATAAATAGAAGTCAGTTAGGTAAGAATTTGAGTATGCAAAGTAATTTACCTTATTTTTAAAGCATGGTCTTACGACCATTACAAGAGTTTAAGCAGACGAACTAAATATTTAGCTTTGGATTTGGGGTAATATCTCACAGGTTCCAAAAAGAATAATGATGTGTAGGTGTGCAGGATTTAACAGAAAAAGATTACAATTAATTAGCTATTACAGTAATGATGATGAGAGATGATGGTACTTGAACTACTTAGCAGGAGTGATCATAAAGTTTAATTGACACAGTTAAGGGATGTGAGGATGTATAACTGTTTTTCATGTGGGGCAAATAACAGGGAAAATAAGCAGTGAGGTTTGAGTGAGGTTCAAATTTGAGAACATGGTAACATTTGTTGAAATAGATGATGAGGAAAATGAGCTGATTCCTGGGGCCAAATAATAGGATCTTGATATTAGAGACATTGATATCAACGTTGGGCATCCAGGGAGACATGTACAAGAAGAAGCTCACTCTATAGACTAGAATCTGAAGTGGATGGTCTTGGTTGGAGATTTGGATTGGGAATAGTCTGTGTATAGACTATAACTGAGGTCAGGAGAGTAGCTGAGCTTGCTCAGAGAGTAATGTATCAAATAAGAAGAGAAGGGTTAAATTAGAAACCCAGAGGGCTGAACATGTAAGGACAGTAGTAGGAAGCTAATCCATCATCCCTGTTGGCTATAACATTACTGAAATATGGCAGAAGGCATGCTCTTGGATAATCATACTATCTCTTGTCAAAGTGAAATTGAATGAGCAAGATAAATTGACATATTGTGAGACCAAATGACAGTGATTAAGTACTGACCATTTACTGAAAATCTAGATCCAATTACTTACTGTATACAAGGGGTAGAGTGACCTTTTGAACGAGACTATTTGTGGTACAATAGCCTACATTTGAAAAGCTTTCTTTCCTTTAAGCTTGACAGAGATGAAGGAAAGATTTCAATACTTGAAAAAAGTAGAGCACATTTGCTATCAGACATAAAATAGCTGCTGATTAGAGGAGCTGAGATTCTATATGTTTAAAAGATGCTAGATTAATGAAATGCTTACTCTGATCCATAAAGGTTAGTCACTTAAATGTGTCAATTATTTGCCTGGTCTTTTCTGAGGAAGAAGAAATTATGTCTTATTTTCATCATGTCCCCTTTGCTCTTTTAAAATAAATATGTATTATTCCAGGCATTCTGCGAGATCCTGGGGATGAACAAATGGATAATAAAAGCTCTTAATATTTGTGATTACTGTTTAGCCAAAGAGACATAAAGGTGTATAGCTAGATTAAAGTACAATATGGCAGATCCTACAATACAGGTTGTAAGATTGTTTTATTACGAGGAAATTAGAAGAACATGGACACCATGTAGACTGAGGGACGACCATGTGAGAACACAGAAGACAGCTTTCTGCAGTCCAAGGAGAGAGACTCAGAAAAACAAAACAAAACAAAACAAAACAAAACAAACAAACAACAACAAAAAAAAAACTGCTGACACCTTGATCTTGTATGTCTAGCCTCCTGAACTGTGAGAAAATAAATATCTGTTGTTTTGGCTACCCAGTGTGGGATATTTTTTATGGTAGCCTTAGTGAACTAATACAATTTCCAAGTAATGGGGCTACCCACAGACAGAGTTTTATAAAGATCATAGAGGCGGTATGGAATATTGGCCAGAGGAAAGAAACACTGAGATGGGGGCCTGGGTATAGGGTAAAAAATAAGTTCTGACCTAAACTTAGGCTAATGAGAACTGCAAGAAGTAAGAAGTTGCATTACAGAGATATTTTTGAGTTGTAATTATTTCCCTGAAGAGTGTGGTAAAGATGGGTTTTAATAACAAGGAAGAATGTCTCCATAGAATCTAAATTGCAATACTGAGTTGACGGTATTAACCAAGACAAGAAATTGAGTTTAAATGTATTTTTTTTTTTGAAATTTGAAGTGGGTTTACTTTTGAACATGTTATGTTCGCATCATCGTGAATGTGGTAATGAAATCAGTTTTAGATATATTGAGCTTATAGAGTCTCCAAGACTTTTTTTTTTTTTGCATTTCTTCAACTAAATACAAAATAAGAGTCTTAAGCTTAGAAAAACTGTCCTATTTAACTTTCTGAACAGGAAAATGCCTGCTTAAAATGAAAGATGGGCAATCCATAAATTTGGGGCTGGCCTTTTGTGGTTAATAGAAGAAATCCATAAATTCTTCCTTCCTCAAAAATATCTGTGCTTTAGTATCATCCTCTTCAACCTGACTTTTCTCACAGTACAACAATCTCATTCCATGCTCCAGGAATAATAAATAAGATGATACCATTCTCTCTCCCAAAGTCAGAGTTAAAATGTATGAGTCATTTAGGGAGGGAAGGAAGGAAAGGAAAGGAAAGGAAAGGAAAGGAAAGGAAAGGAAAGGAAAGGAAAGGAAAGGAAAGGAAAGGAAAGAAGGAAGGAAGGAAGGAAGGAAGGAAGGAAGGAAGGAAGGAAGAAAGAAAGAAAGAAAGAAGAAAGAGAGAGAGAGAAAGAGAAAGAAAGAAAGAAAGAAAGAAAGAAAGAAAGAAAGAAAGAAAGAAAAAGAAAAAGAAAGAAAAAGAAAAAGAAAAAGAAAAAGAAAAAGTCTTCCAAAGAAAATCTTGGTTGGCTTACATCTATAGCACCAAGCAGTGTTTTGCTTGACATGAAAGAAGTATCCAATAAAAGCTTATTGCATAAATGCAGTTTACTCTTGACCTTGGACTCAAAACTCTTAGGCAAAAGAAAATGGGTGATTCCCTGAATAGATAATTCTAGAAGTCTTTAAAAAAGAAGAAAGTTAGTTGTGCTAACATAATTATTTTCTATCCCTGACAGAAATACCATAGGATTAGAAATGCCTTCCTCTCTAAGGCCCTCTCAGATATTAGTGGCCACAATTGCAAAGCCTGTATAAAAGTCCCAGAGGAAGAGTTTATGGAGTAAAATGGCTTCCATGTCTTCCTTTCTGAAAATCAGTGTCAACACTACTGTCAGGGAACAATATTTTAGTGGCAAACTCAGAGATATACTTCAAAGTAATGTTTTATTTTTTCCTGTGTACTTAGAAAAATTCACTCTTCATAAATTAAAATATGCTTATGTTTCATCATAAAGTTTAGAAATTTAAAAAAACCTACTGGAAATCTCACTGGTGAATGTGCAGAGTCAAAAGCAAATAAGGTAGTTTTATTTTACAAATCTGGCAGAAACAAATGCAGTTCAAGAAGTGTTCCAAGAAAGCTGAGAATAGAGGAAAGATAATTAAATCTAAAGAGTCAACGAGAAGTGGTAGAAACTAGGACATAATTAAAAGTTTTTAAACACTTCTTATTTAATGTTGAGTTTTATGCACCTGTACGTTGTCATGAAAACTTATTTTTAAAGTGTGGACCTTCTGTGATAAGCATGGAAATATCATTTTTTAGAAAGGAGTTAAAATGAAAGAAAATTCTGTTTTCTCCAATATTTATTAAAGAATTTAGAGAAATCAGAGTTCAGAGAATGAGGGCTGTCTAGAGGAAACAACATCTACTACAAGCTGTTCCTTCACCTACAAGACTTGTAGGTAGTGAGTGAAACCAGTAAAGACAGCCATGAAAAAAAACTGCTCCATAAGCCCAGCTCCTAAAGGGAAATCAAGGTAGGCCTGATGAGAAATGAGAAAGGCCTCTCTGTGTATGCTTTCTGTTCTGGTTTTATTTTAACGGGAAACTGGGGAAGTCTAAACCCATTTATGGAAGGCAGACACTTTTGTTTGAGGAGTCTAATAAAATCAAGAACAAGGTGAGAAGATGAGAAAGATGGGAAAGGTGGTGGTGACATTAGGAAATGTACTGGCTGCATGTACTTCCAATGTCTCTAGTGTGGATGGAACCCAGTCGTTTAGGCAATGATTTGCAAAACGATCAAAATTTTTAATTATCCCTATATGGTTTTGACAATTTTTTCCAAGAAAACAGACAATTATGGATTTTGAAAAATCTAATTTTCCCACAGAACCTACATAAAGACTTTCTTCAAATAAATTATTTTATTCCATAAACAATGTCTTTAGCAAAGCAATAGAAGACATATGTCCAAATAGTATATATATGAGCAGTGTTCCTAAATACAGATTATTCTAGTGAAATCACCCAGAAATCTTTCTGTAAAGCAGGGATAGAGCTTTTGTAAAAACTGCTTCAGGGGCAGCCCTGATGGCCCAGCGGTTTGGCACTGCCTTCGGCCCAGGTATGATCCTGGAGACCCGGGATCCAGTCCCATGTCCGGCTCCCTGCGTGGAGAATGGTTCTCCCTCTGCCTGTGCCTCTGCCTCTCTCTCTGTGTGTGTGTCTGTCATTAGTAAATAAATAAAATCTTTAAAAGAAAAAAACCTGTTTCAAAATGTAATGGAGATTTAAAAATGACTTCAAAATATGAGTATCTTATGATAAATTTAAGTTGGTATTAAATATATCATCTATATGAAATCACAGTAAATAACAATTGTAAAAAAGTCATCTGCATGGTATAACCTATTCCAGTTGACAGTGTTCTCTTTAACTTTACAATGATCATTTCTCCAAACTCCAGAAGAGAATGTTTTTATTTAGTAAGAAAAGGTGATGAGCTACAATTTACAGCTGCTGTTTCACTACATAGTGTGAATTATTCAAAAATACTGTAAAAATGTTTAAGGAAGTACATTCACAATAATTGCATAGCCATGACTTTAAATCAAGTTCTTGTTTTAAAGGTGTAAGGTTATACTGTACTCGGGTTATTCTAGACACTAACTTAAAACTTTATTTTGTATTATACAAGCAAAAAAAATATTGAGTCTATTGTTAGAATGCTGAGAAAATAGCTAGATCATGATATAAACATTATTTTTCAGATTATTCTAAATAAGGTCAGGTTAACAAAGAGAAAAGAACAAAAATAATACAGCTGCACTAAAACAGGTTAGAAATATGAAAAAGGTTGCACAAATTTTAAGAGTCAGCTTGTAAAAATGCAAACCACGTAAAGCATCTAGGAAAAAATAACCTGGCACATACAAGGGGCAGGTAAAACTTGTGTTCAACTCCAAAAGATACCCAAGGGTGATAATAGAAGGCAAATTATATACATGCTTTCAATGAAATGTGGTAACAGAAACAACCAAGCTATTTTGTGATCTTTTGAAATAGAAATCACGTTCAAGAACATAGATGTGATAATTCTTCCTCTGTCTCACCTGGGCAAAACAAACAAATAAACAAACAAACAAAAAAAAAAACCCTCAAACATTCACTGTATTTTCAAATAAAGGTTATGGTAAAGATAATGGTAAAATAGTTATGGATCAACCAAGCATTATTAGAAAATGTAGAAAATCTGATCATACTGATTAGGATAGAGTAAAGCCACTTTTCGATGGGGGAAATTTGGGGAAAATTATCATGCAATTAAGAAAACTTTATGTAGAGAAAACTTAAGAGTCCTGAATCTACAAACGGGAATAAAACAGGTAATTAGAATTTGCCAAATTAAAGAACAGATTCCCAAAGAATGTAGAACAGTTTCAATACGATTCTGAAGAAGGCATTTATTCTGTTATTTCTACAGTTGCAGAGTTGAGAGGCCCACTTTTTCTTAGGTCATTACTAAATGATATTTCATAGAGTTCTCATTTTTGAGAGACTCTCCACAAACGAGACTAGAATTTTTAATTATCTTATAATCATCCAAAATGTGGTTTTGAAGATGAGCTTTTCCTTGGTTCTTTATGAGGTCAGATGGGAAATTCATAATAACTTCTCTTTTATCATATATTTTAATCTCCAAAATGATGCACTCCATACTTCTGGAAACTTCCATAAATTAAGGTCTATTATAGAACTAGGAGCTTTCTATGTAGAATGACAAAGTATATTGGACAGAATCAGAGATTCTATGATAAGTTATTAATTCTTTGTGAATTAAAATCTCAGACAATATTCATAGTTCTAGAAATTCCAATACCTAAAGTTTGTTCACTGACACTTTATAAAGAAATGCAGATTGGGGCACCTGGGTGACTCTGTCGTTTAAGCTTCTGCCTTTGGCTCAGGTCATGATCCCAGGGTCCGCCTCCCTGGTCAGTGGGGAGCCTGCTTCTCCCTCTCTCTCTCTCTCTGCTTTTCCCCCTGCTTGTGCTCTCTCTCTGCAAGTAAATAAATAAAATTGTAAAAAAAGAAAAAAAAAACAGGAAAGAACTATAGACCATAGATAGATGAGAAGGTATTGATATAGGTTTGCCCTAGGTTACAGAAAGAGAATATGAAAAGAGGGATAGAATCACACACCAAATACAGATTTTACAAACTTCCATTTAAGGTTAATTCAACATCAAGATAAAATGTCCCTCTGAGGTTAGAGGTTTCAGACAGTCTGAAAACCAGATGATGGCCCCAGGGCTAGATTACACCAAAATCACCTAATCTCTGGAGGCAAAAGCATGTGAGTGGCACTGAGATCTAGGAATTTTTAAGATTTTATCTTTAAGTAATCTCTATACCCAATGTGGGGCTTGAACCTACAATCCTGAGATCAAGAGTCACACGCTCCACTGCCTGAGCCAGTCAGGTGCCCCAAGATTTAGAAATTTTAAAGGATTATTTGGATCGCTGCTTTTTGGGTTTTGGATAAATACCAGGTTTACAATTTCTCTGAAGCTAACATGCTGAATATTCTTAGGGCCTGCAAATACTACTGCTCACACACAGAATGCATGGAACCAAAGGCAAAGGGTAATGAGTTCCTGTTTCAATCTTCATTATTCAATTCCGTCACCATCGTCATATTTTCTTGGTCTATATATCCTTCCAGTTTTTAGAAGAAGTTAAACAATTTTTTTTTAATTTATAAAAAATATTTTACTGGTCCTTTCATCACTTTAAACTGCTCCCCCCCAAAAAAATAATTTATATAATTTAAAGCCCCATGATTTTTAAACTGTAAAGTTCTGTAAACACTATTTAATCTGATTTGATAGTGTAAAACTCAAGAAAAGAAATACATCAACTTGAAGTTAATAAACATTTTTTTTCAATAATAAAAACTGTTTCAACCAGATATTTTGCATTTTTATTCTTATCAATAGTGTTAGAAAGGCTTTTAGGTTTAGTTCTTGCTGCTTATGTGTTTCTTTTTCATCTTCTTTTTTAAAAATGTTTTCTTATAACCAAAGTATTCATATTTGCTTTTTTTAAACTACTATCTAGATAATAAGAAAAAAAATTGAGCACATGCATTATAGCAGCAACAATTCAAAAATCAGGAGAACTATATAAACAGACCTCTAATTTAGCTCCCAGTCCCTCTGAAGATAGCTTTGGAGTTAGATAGGTACACAGTCTGAGTAACCAATTTATTGTAGAGAAGCATTAGGGCAAAGATCATTCTTACTCATCTCAAGAACTCATTTTGGTAAAAATTATGTTGTCAAGAGCCAATTGTGAGTTCCTTAAGGTCAGAGATTAACTTTTATTCACTTTTTTAATCCCTAACATCAAAAGCCAAACCTAATGCCCGATGCATGGAAGAGACTAAAAAATGAATTTAATAAGTTTATAAAAGAGAGTTTGGGAAATTGGAATTCATTGAAATTGATCAAATGCTTTTTGTAGCTGTAACTGAGGATTTTTTTGCAAAGTTAGCCACAAATCACTTCCTTTTTAAACTAAATCAACCAGAATAGAAATCTTTGTCTTATGAATATTGCATTATGACACATACATGTTTGTCAAATACAGATTTGTTAAATAACTTGATAGTGAAATTAGCATATGCCCAAATTCAAAAACCAATTTAGAAATATTTATGTTTTCTTATTTTATTGAATGAGTATTGTGTTTTTATCAAGAATATTGAAAAAAATTAAAAAAGAATATTGAACATTGGATGTTTGAATTAGTTACCAAGTATGAAGAAACAATTATGTTCTGTGAGCTAAGGATGGTGTGATTTGATGCCTGTGAAGTACATTTGTTCTAATTTCCTGAAATAGCTAACAACAGTTTAGTTTATTTGTATTGCTGGAAGGTTTTATTTTTTTTATTTTTTTATTTTTTTTGCTGGAAGGTTTTAAAAACTGACAGTAAATTACTGTAATTAAACACCACTGTCTTTTGCCTTTTTACTATACAACCCCAAAAATACTTAGTTCCTTTCTTTAAGGCATTCTAATTTAAATAGGATGAATATACCTTAAATATAAATGTTAACAAATGAATAAAATGCTTGAATCAAGAGAAAAAAAAAGTGAGGTCTTGAGCTGGAATAATTTAGCAACATTCTGCATCTCTGCCAAGGGTTAGTGGGGACACATACCCAGTCTCTGTTCTACTTACTGGGCTCATGTGAAGTATTTTATTCAAGAACAGATGCATTTTTGTAATTCACACAGAGATGTAGATAGGCTGACATTGGCCCTAAGATTCTGAAGACTCATAAAATTTGTTTTTAAGGGAAAAATCTGATTCCTTACTGACTAATGTTTGCTTCTACTCTGTTTTTTCCCCTTGCACATTTTTAAGGGAAATGTTTTATCCAAGGCTTAATTCAGATAATATGGTGAAATTATTTTCCCCCTATATCAACCTACATCTTTACAAGAGAGGAAAATTTAATTGTGTCCTACAAAAGTGTAACTCAGTTATTGTATGGAAAGTTTGTTTTCAAGAAAATAGGATAACTCAGCATAAAGGAATAGTTTCTTTGATAGGTTTAAACATTTATGACTCCTCCCTGAATTTCCATGTGTCTCTGTTAAAAACTACATGAAAGGATAATTCAGTAAATAAACAATGCCCATTTTTCAATATTCTCTATAAAACTCTGAATAATACCAAAATCAAGTCCTTCTTCCTCCTTTCCTTCAAATATTAAGCTTTCCTAGAAGAGGAAATCTTACATGCCACTGAAAGTGTTTATCACCTTGTCAGTCTTCTCAGATTCCCTCTCAAGCTCTGTGACATTTTCCATAAATGAAAATTCCCAGTGTTGGACTTGGACTTGTAAGTGTAGATGAAAATAGATTAACAATAATCCTGACATTTTGTTCATTTTCTCTCATTTCACATCTTGTAGAGAACCAGTGTACTGATCATGGTTTCTCATAATCTACATGAAAATCCAAAACAAGATTGTACTGCACTGTTCTTCGGTCAACCTAACCAAGCAAAATGGGCTCCCCTTTGAACAAACCTTGTAACCAGCTAAGATACACAGTGAGATGGAGAAGCACCTCAACATAGGTAACTGAATACAATGAATAATGCACTATTCTGAATAATGACTTAGTATAACGTAGCCAGTTAGAGTGCTAGAAAAATGTGTGTGTGCTGTGTAGAGTAACTTAACCAAAACATAACATTGCAGTACAGTAGCTAGGAAGAGAGTACAATAGTTGTTTAATATACAATGCAGCATATATGACTTAACTAGCATAAATTGCTACAGACTAAAAAATGAATTTCTTCATTCACACATTTTTGAAAGTGGTTATTTTGTGATTCACATGCTAAAAATATAACAGTTGTTACATACAAGCCATCCATATGGTGTTCATATAGGTATAGAATTCAACATCATCTCTTTACTTTAAATACACTTTTTTTTCTTAAAATATCATCAGGTTCTCCTCTCCCCCCCAATCACCCCCCACCCCAAGGCTCCCATCGACTGGCACAATTGGTTCTGCATAAAAATGTGCTTACAAATAGCCCATGATTTAAAATGTTTAGAATCAAATATTTTCTAAGTAATATGGTCAGATACATGCTGCATAGTATCTGCTTAGGGAGTTTAAAATCAA
This sequence comes from Nyctereutes procyonoides, assembly GCF_905146905.1. Taxonomy (NCBI): domain Eukaryota; kingdom Metazoa; phylum Chordata; class Mammalia; order Carnivora; family Canidae; genus Nyctereutes; species Nyctereutes procyonoides. The sequence continues at coordinate 13,924,518 of NW_026575047.1, read as the reverse complement.
CCCAGGACCTAGGTTCTGTGCCATACTGCCATCTTTGACTAGTTTGTGATGAATAAGTTTATACTGAAGTATCAATGTGGCATTCATTGGGCTCTTATTTCAATAGTTTTCATGAACAATGAAAGTAACTAAGTGGTCAATTGGGTCCAGAGATTGTTATTGATAATTATTACGTTAACTGGGCAGTGGTAAAATAGAGAGCAATGACTTGAGTCAGGGAAACCCAGAATGAAATTCTTGCTTTTGTACCTGATAAGCTCTTGCCACTTAGTGAGAGTAAATTAATGATGCTGAGCCTGTTTCTTGAGACAAATACCTGTACTAAACATAAAGTATGATAACCTAGGTACTGCCTACAGTGATTGAATGCAACCACGCAGCTGAAGCTTCTAGTCCTTTATTATTTATTAAAGCATGAGACTCTAGTAGGTGTATATCAAGAGCAACACTTTTTGCTTTTTACTTTTTTAAAAAAATCTCCATTATCCTTTTAAGCCACATCAGTTGAATTATCTTCCCTTGCTTTGACTAATGCTTAGGATGATTCACAGCTTTTCTGGTCACTTTCAAAAATAAATATGCAGTTTAATTTTTCAGGCCTTCCATTGTCCATTACAAACTAAATACTATGTTTCTTCCTGTTTTAATTCAAAGACACTGTGTCCTCAGGTCCTGCTCCCATTTCCAATCATGGTGATCCCAAATCCTTACTGTCATTCTTCCCTTAAGATTGAGACAAGTCACTTCACCTTTGCTTTTTTCCTCAATTCACCTAACCTCACATCAAGGAGAATGGAGGCCATGTGCCTCACATGGATTGCCCTCTGACCATCATTCTGAGGGGTCATAAAGGAAAGTTTCAGAATTTTTAATTCCTTTACAGAACTTCTTCCTACCCTAGGGTAGCAAATTTGTTACCTAGCTCATAAACAGATAACAAACTCCTTCGTACTCTACATGCAATTCCATGTTTGGAAGCCAGTCCCCTAAACTTAGTAGTTTTTTTCTAGAGTTGAGATATCCAATTATTTCTTACACTACAATATTTCATTTATTTCATACTAGTCATCAATGCCCCCAATTTTCCATATGCATGATGCAACTGACATTATATGGGAATGTATAGGACTCAAAGGAACATCACTTACTATACTATTTTGCTGAAAATGCCCAGGTATCAAACTGAGTTCATAATGTGCTAATGGAACCTGAAAGTTGCTCTGGTCCTTCTTTCAAAAAAAAAAAAAAAAAAGTTTACCATTTTGTTTTGCCAAAACCAAAAGTTAACTATGTTAAATTTCCGAAATTCCTCATTATCTTTTAATATTTCATGTCTTTTTATAATGAAAACACACATCCCTTCTCCACTAGAAAATTTCCACTAGAAAATGTATTAAAAATAAATATTTTACAGGATAAAATGCTGTTTCTTCTGCAATTTAGACTTCAGACACTCACTTACCTTTTCCCATTGACTAACTTCCTTACTGTCTGAATGCCAATATTGTGTATGTGTTATAAACATGGATTCTGGTTTTAATCTGCCTAGATTAGGTTCTTGCTTCTGCTTCTAGACCTGCTGGGTAAATTTGGGCAAGTTAGTTTATTTTTGTATCTCAGTTTCACTGCTTTAATCAGCAAAATAAGTCAGAACGTGGTGGAAATTACCATTTATATCGTGGCATTAATTTTTGCAATTCCCATGCCATTGTAGACAACAGACATCATAGAATTCTTCCAAAAAAGCTGATTGTTCCAGGTCAATACATTTTGAATGCCTGGAGAAGGCAATATCCTTTGGTCCTTTCTGGGAGTGATTATTATCAGGTGGCTGATTAAGTTGCTGAAAATAGATTAATTCCAACATCTTCAGTCCTTGAACCTTGAAACTCCTTTCCTTATGGTATATAAGAAAAATTCCAACAGCTTGACTTTGTTGATGACAGGTCACCATTAAGTCCAGGCCTCAATTAGTTAACCTAATAAACCATAAATATTACTTCAGCAGATCAAACCAAGACATGAGACTCCAAAACCTGGAAGAGTGAGTGCATGCATGCTAGTAAGTTTTTTCAAACTGAGCCTCATATTTTATTACCTTTTGTCTAACTCCCACTCAAATGCTTTTCAGGATCTTGCTAATACAAGTTGCAACATTCTTTATGGTTTTGTTTTTGTTGTTGTTCTTTAATGTAAAATCATTGTCTTCTCGTACATTTTGGTGTTAATGACAGGTGATGGGGTGTTTATAAGGCAGTTGTTTCTGTATCTTAAGTTTCTTATGTTGGGGTGGAATGTTTTCCTGAAAAGTAGGTATGGTGTTGCTTTCACAGGTAAAGGTAGTTCAGGATTTTGGAGATTAGCATTTTTCAGACATACCTACATTTGCTTAAAGACTCCGTCCCATGTCTCAGAGCCCCACTAAATCTTCACAAATGCCATTCCCATGGCACAGGGGTTCACAAACATTTTCTTTAAAGGGCAAGGTAAGACATGCTATACTGAGCCTTGTGGCCCACTCAGACTATGTTTTTTGTTTTGTTTCGTTTTTAAAGATTTTATTTATTTATTCATGAGAGACACACACAGAGAGAGAGAGAGAGAGAGGCAGAGACACAGGCAGAGGGAGAGCAGGCTTGTGCAGGGACCCTGATGTGGGGCTCAATCCCGGGACTCCAGGATCACTCCCTGGGCAGAAGGCAAGCACTAAACCACTGAGCCACCGAGGGACCCCCAGACTATGTTGAAACAACTCAATTCTGTCAACTGCCACTGGTATCATGTAAACCAATCTTGTGACTGCTCTAACAATATTTATAAAAAGAAGTGGTAGCTTGACAGCCACAGTTTGCCAACCCCTACCTTAGCATAAGAGATTTGCTGGAATTTAGCCTTGGAAGGAAACTGCAACTTTACCAATCTTAGAATTAGATTGTACTAGCTTAGTTCTTAGCTATATCTGCCTAGTGATTATAAGCGAATAGAAACCCCCTCAAAGCTGTGGAAGTCTTCTGACATGCAATTTGTAACTTCATAACTTTTCAGTTTTCTTTTCTTTTTTTTCTTACATATGCTCTCTGGGAAATTCAGAAGAAGCTAAGTGCCTACTAAAGTTTGTATGTATCCTTGTTGTTATGGCATCTGTCACAGCCATTTAAATTCTTAGCACCTTATCCTCCTCCTAGATTTCATTCTATATCATACCAGGAATGATTTGAATAATTATGATGAAACTGCATACTATGGATTACATGTGTCACATTTCCCCAGACATGAGATGATCCCAGTACTGCTTGAATATATGAGGAAATGAAATCAGACTCTGATTTTTATAGTTTGTTGCGTGGGTCCACTTCTGACACTAATTACTGAATCAGTGAGGGTCACTGCTGATAACAAATGACATAATCAAATTAGGATAATTTAAGATTATTTCAATAAAGAGCTATTCACAAAGGCACAAGGCAATGTACAAGGAAAACACAGCGTGCACTTTGGCAAATGCCTTATCTAAGATGCATTCATTTGTATTCAGTTGAATTTCAGAAGTCAGTTTGGTTTGTCCTGATATATTTGAAATTTTGGAGCTACATTATGATACCTTCCTACACAATAGTTCCAGACTATTTAATATGATACTAAGAAGTTGTCAAATTAGAAGCATTAATATCAATCTTTCATGGAATTTACCTCTTAAATCATATGTAAGGTTGGAATAAATTCTGATAAAATTTGGACTTTCCTAAAAAAAAAAAAAACTGGTCAAAACTACATTATAATCAATGATTTTTTTGGGGGAGGGAAAACATATCAATTTAAACAACTAATGATTTTTTTAGGAATTAAGGGAAATCTAAATTATGGACAAATTTTGGAAAATACATAAAAATATTCTCAGTTACATATAATAACTTTAACTAGTTACAGTTGTTCTAGTTAAAATCTTAAGAGTTGGAAAACTTGCTTAAAACCCTACACATATTAAATGGAAGATACTGAGTACAGATGGTCCAAACCACAGGTCCCCAGACCCAAGGTCCACAGCCCTCAATCCACCTCAGGGTCTTAGGGAAACTTCAATAACCAATTAAATGACTATTGTTGTTAACATGCACTCCAGCTCTTGCTTATGTAAAAGAAGGTTATAAAGTACTATAAAAGCGGCTTATTCTCTAATATTATGAGACCATTCTCCTTGAAATATTTTATTTTGGCATTTGAATACACATTATTTTCCCACCTACTATATTGAACTTTAAGTTAACCTTAAAAGTGGCATATTGCCATTTACTTTTTACCAAATCTTAATTGCTGAAATCTAAGAAAGATTCGGTGTATATAATATCCCTCATATTTAGAATTACTTTATGTGTATTGAATCAGGTATGTTCAAGCTATTTCTTTGGGCCTGGCCACCAATAGGAATATCTAAAGGCTATTTTTCTATTTCCTTATGATAATCATTTTGTATCAGTGATTCCTAACTCTAATTTCATGTAGTCAAAATGGCAAAAAAGTAAAATGTCTAGAAAAGAAGTTATTGTACATTGGGCATCTCAGATACTAGTATGACAAGTAAGAATGGAAAGAAGTGTTAACCACTAACGGGAACAGCTTTAGATTTAGGGAACTTCATACCTCCAATTATTAAAAAAAAAAAGAAAGAAAGAAATACATTTCCAAAAGGATGTGTAAGTACAGGGGATTTTATCAGAATTTAGGTGATTTGTTGTTCATGTATCAATATTTGAACATTACATGAATATTACACACAAAATTTAATGTTCAAAACATAATCATTAACGATCTTCTTAAAACTGAGTGGCATGTAGAATTGTATTTTTTATGGTAATATATTTTCCGTTATAAGGGAACTTAACTATTTTTCTTTGCTCATGGTAATCTTTTCTCCCTTTCTCACATATCTGCTTGGTTCATACTTCATTTTGCTACCATATAAATGCAACAAATTTGGAGCAGGTCACATTCCTGTTCCCTATGACTAAAGTTACATTCACCCAGCTTCCATTTCTCTTTTAGAAGCACCAGGCCTTTTGCTATAGATCTATCGCTATATAGCTAACCCAATGAGTCTCATTCTTAGGGTCAGCACACATCCTGCATTTTATGGATGACCATCAGTGGCAGCATAATAGCTTTTGCTCCAGGAAGATATACTATGCAATCACACATAATCAAGTATTTCTTTTCAGCAAGGCTTGAGAAACTAAATAAAGCAATCATGTAAAATGTCCAATGGCTATAAACACTCTTTGACAAGAGGTTTTTATGTTTTCCATACATTTTAATTTAGAAAAAAAAGCATTAGAAGATTTTAATTTTATATCACAATTATTGTACCAAAACACAAAAGAGATTGGCTCTGATTTCAATTAGAAAAAAAAATGATATTATGGTTAAAAAGCTTTTTTTTTTTCTTTTACAGGCCATCTTATAAAAACTGACAAGACTTGAAAGATAACATATGTAAAATAATACTTCCCAGAATTTGATTCTTGTCTTTTCTCAGATTCATGTAAGGGTGAAAAATTCCTTCTTCATTAGCTTTTCTGGTATCTCATATATTCTTGTGTTTATATAATTCCAGTAAGGGGGCAGCCCGGGTGGCTTAGCGGTTCAGCACTGCCTTCAGCCCAGGGCCTGATCCTGGAGACCTGGGATTGAGTCCCACATCGGGTTCCCTGCATGGAACCTGCTTCTCCCTCTGCCTGTGTCTCTGCCTCCTCTCTCCCTCTCTCTCTGTGTCTCTCATGAATAAATAAATAAAATCTTTAAAAAAATAATTCCAGTAAGGCCTTGATTTTGAGTTTAAATGTGTAAGAATATAAAATTTAGTGAAACAAGCAATGATAATATAAATTCATAAATGGGTACTTAAATATTTTTATAATGTATTAGAGTGAGAAGCAATGTTAAGAATAGGTGTAAGCAAAGTACTAACCTAGTAAATAAGACTGATAATATGAGAGAAATTTTCTTGGAGAGACTCCATTTTACTTTGAGGAATGCATAGAATTTAGCTGCATGAAGAAGAAATAAGGCATCTTATTTTTTTTTCATTCAACAAGAAGCCATAACTTTATTAATGATAGAAACAGTACAAATTTCAAACCAAGCTGCAGTTATTCTTTTGAAACACTGAAAAAAGTCCTTGTTTTCACATGGTTACGTTGTTAATTCCATAACAGCGTTTACAATATCATTACTGTTGTTCTTCAGGGCTGGGACTGCCTTTGCTCTTGACACATTTGCTTGTGACATGATCAATTCTATGTCCTTAACCTCTACACTCGTTTCATCAACCTCTTCCTCTTCACTCCCCTCTTGTACAGTTGGAGTCTGTGTGTTTTCTTGAATGTTTGAGACAGCTTCACCTTGAACTTTGAATTTCTCAGCAGCTGCTAGATGTGCTATCTGAGATAAATCCTCGATCTTGGCTTCCCCAAAAACTATGCAGGTATCTGAAGCTGGGCTCTTATCTGGATAGTGACTCTTGTAACCCCTGTAACCTATTGAAGATCCAGTTTGGACATAGCCTTTCGTGCCTTCTTTTCACTCTGGCTCTGTTTTGCTTTACTGACTGGTTCTCCATCGATTTCAGCTGCTGCTGCCAGCTGGGCTTGTTGTATGGTTTCTTGTGTGGAATCCTGTTCCTTCAGGTCTGGTCCTGATTCATCACTGTCAGATTTTGTTCCAGACCCTGTCTCTGCCTGGTGCTGAGGGGACTCCTGTTCTGTAGAAGGGACGGTTTCTGTGGCTTCACCACACATTTTGTGTGGGGAACACAGAACCAAGATGGTAGCAGAAAGAGGGAATAAGGCATTCTAGACAGAGTCCCATGATGTCCAGGAAATGTGATATGTTCAGAAAGCAAATCATTCCATGTATCTTGGTTAGAAGTGGTACAGCAAAATCTCTAGTTGCCTACCAAATATTAATTTTCTTTCTCTATTCCTCTATTAATGCTTTCTGACTCTCTTAATCACAAGAATATCTAGCTTTTCCTTTAAATCTAGGTGGGGCCACATAATTAAGTTGTGGCCAAAGATGCAAGTGGAGATTAGTTTGATTCCATCTGGAAGAATCCTTAAGGAAGTAGCATAAACTTCTTTGCCCCCTTTTCAATTGTGGTAACTGGGATTCAGATATTTGGATTTCTGTGTGTGAGAAAGAAATAAACTGATATTTGCTTTTAAAAAATCTATTTTTGAATTTTTGTTACTAGTGGCTAAACATAATTTTAACAAGTATATACAAAGAGTAGAGAGAAACTTTAACCAAGAATCATACCATGAAGGTCTTTATACGTCAAAGATTTTTAACTGTGGCTTTTGAATATTGGGAAGTCCTTAGTACTTTCAAACAAGGGTATATTATAACGGATTTTAATTTTAGAAATATGATTCAATAATAATAGAATAGATTTGAATGTTATTGGACAGGAAATCCAGTTTAAAATCTAGTTGAGTAATCTAAATGTATCTAGGAAGACTCCAGAGCTTTAATTAAATCATAGTATCATTAGCCAACATGGGAAATAAAGGCAAAGGGCATGTTTTGAGAAACAGTAATGAGTTCAGCTTTGGGTATTGGGAAAGGGAGTATCTATAAGACATTCAAGAAAAGCTATATGGCTCTTATTGATTCAAGAAGAAAATTCTGATAACCAGTAGTCAACATCCTTTATATACAAACATATCAATAAAGTGACTAAAGATCTGACCCTATTTTCTCTCAAGTCAAGCTAAAACCTTCTCTACAAACCAAATAAGCATGGAAGCTGGTTTAAATACATACATACAAATATAAAACAAAATAAAGAACACAATGGACACCATTCTCTCTCATTAACACAGGTGCACTTAGAGTTTACATTCCCAGTGCCTCATGTCACAGAGAAGTATAAGAAAAAAAATCACCATGATGTGGACATGTGATATATTGAAGTATTTTTCCTGTTTTGCCTCTAATTCTGTCTTGTGTATAGACTGACCTGTAAGGAAACAAAGTGTCCCCCTATGATGTCATTCTCAAGCCTTTTATAGCCTTCAGAAACTGTGTGGAAGACTCTGAAAAGAATATTAATCTAGAATGAATCCTGTGATAGCATAAATTAATCCAATAGAGTTTTAAGCTAATGACTTAAGAGTACAATTTAATAATTTAGTAAATGACTCAATCCCTATTCCTATAGACCTTCTGAGTTATAAATTTCAATTCTATATTTCTCTGGCACACTAAAAGTAAAATACATATGCAATTCAATGTTCTTATTCTAAAAGATTTTGTAATAGACCAATTCACTTATCTTCCCCTTCTCTGCCATTTATTTCAATTGAATAAATACAATACATTTCTTCCCTGTTTTGATTGAATAAGTGAGACAGTAATTCCTGCATTGATGCCTTTATAATTCCTGCCTTGATTAATAGAACAAGTATTTGTAGAATAGACAAAAGTGAATAAATGCATTTATATCTAAATTAACAGAAATGTATTCTGGAATTTTAAAAAATGAGGATGAGGGAAAAAGTAGGATGGGGGCTGGTTAGTCATATAATAATTGTTTCTAAGGTATAAGTATCTTAGCTAATTATTTAAATTTGTATATGGAATTAGTTTTAAAATAGATATATTATGTAGGAATTTCTAAATTCATATACTTGTAACGCAAAATACCTTGAAGCCACAAAAATTATGATATGATAACATACTTAATGTCAGGAAAACATACTCATAATTACTAATATGCATAAAAGCAAACATATAACACATTTATCAGTATAATCAAATTTTATACAAAATATACATAATATTTAATGCATATCCACTTAAAACTTAAGTGTTTTCTGGGACGCCTGGGTGGCTCAGTGGTTGAGTGTTTGCCTTTAGCTCAGGGCATGATCCCGGGTCTGGGGATTGAGTCCCATGTTTGGCTCCCTGTGAGGAGCCTACTTCTCCCTCTGTCTATGTCTCTGCCTCTCCCTGTGTCTCCCATGAATAAATAAATAAAATCTTAAAAAAAAAAAAGAAAAAAGTGTTTTCTGGTATAACGTCAAAATTTGTACAATTTTGGTTATCTAATTTTATATATCTGTACTTTTTCCCATGAAGATATATCACTTTTATGATGATACAAACTAAAAAAAGAAACAAACAAAATAAAACCAGCGCAAAAAATTTTTTTTTTAAACATATACTGAGAGGGATGCCTGGGTGGTTCAGTGGTTGAGCATCTGCCTTCATCTCAGGGCCTGATCCTGGAATCTGTGATTGAGTCCCACACTGGGCTCCTTGCAGGGAGTCTGCTTCTCCCTTTGCCTGTTTCTGCCTTTCTCTCTGTGTCTCTCAATATATATATATATTTAAAAAGCATATACTGAGAAAATAAACAAAATTACTCAAAGCGTTGCTTCCATAAAATTTCAGAAGGAAATTTACTCATATATAATCTATTTAACAGCCAACATTAGCATAAAAATATACAACTTTTATTATTTTAGCACAAGCAATGGGAACATAATATAACATTTAAAAGAATGATTTGCAAATTCAACATAGTTCAGTTGATTTCTTACATATCCAGATGTATTCTCACATAGGCCATTTGAAAAATATAGTATATTCAATTTAGCATTCAAATTTTTCTATTACAATTCCCTTCTCTCCTCAAGCACACTATTTGTCACTATTATTCCTAAACTTGACATTACACTTTCTTAATCCTTTCCTTTCCATGAGATCCACTGCCTTATTGATTTGCCTTCTAAAACTCTGATCATCTGTCTTCACATTCCACATTTTTGTGCTCTTCTTCTTTTATTCATTCCTTAAATATAAATAACCTGTGTTTTTTATGAGTGAGAAATAATCAGGGAAGGAAATATCTATGATAGGGGAGAAGACAAAAGTCATCAAGGTAAGCAAGTATAATCGAACATAAATAAATTACTGTGTGCTGGCAAAACAACACAGTTTATCAGATTTGGATGGTAGTGAATACAACACTGTGGTGAAGAGAAAATCAGCAAAGAAAGTACGTAAAAACAAGGAATGGATTTCATTCTTTATCTAAAAAAAAAAAAAAAAAGAGGAAAACACAAACAAACAAACAAAAAAACAGTGAGGACAGCCAAGAACTCAGTGGGGATTATAACAAATGGAGTTAAACATTTCAGTTGCCTTGGCAACAGAACCATCACCTTATGCTAGTAATATCATGGTGATAAAAACACAGATAAATGATGTAAATAGCAAGTAGGACCTATATTAGGCTGGTTAGTTTTTCCTTGGAGAGTATTCATAGAGATATTTGGGAGTATTTTTCTGTTATAGGTCATGTAGGAAGAACATAATGAATACATTAAAGAAAGAGAGATACCTCACACCTTCCCAATCCCTCTCTCTCTCTACCCTCCTGCCAGATACACAGCTCACCTCTTTGTTCTAGATCAGTGCTAAGTAATAAATCATGTAGTTGTAAATTCCTATGTTGCTTTGGTTCATTTAATAGGCACTGATGCATGGCAAGAAAGCTTAGAATTCAGGGATCCCTGGGTGGCTCAGCAGATTATTGCCTGCCTTCAACCCAGGGCATGATCCTGAAGTCCCAGGATCGAGTCCTACGTGGGGCCCCTGCATGGAGCCTGCTTCTCCCTCTGCCTGTGTCGCTGCCTCTCTCTCTCTCTCTCTCTCTCCAATGAATAAAGTCTTAAAAAAAGAAAGAAAGAAAGAAAGAAAGAAAGAAAGAAAGAAAGAAAGAAAGAAGAAAGAAAAGAAACCTTAGAATTCAAGTATCCAAAATAGGAAAAAAAGTGGGTACTCTTCTCTTGGAACTCTGTGTTGTGTTCAGAGCAATGTAGGCAGCTGATACTTACATTGACCTCTCATTTCTCTCATCTTAAAGGGCTGTGCTTTCTGCAGAATGGTAGTGTAGATAGGGAGTGAATAATTTGGCCAAGCAGCAGGAAATAGGAGCAAATATCTGAGAGGTTGGGAGGTCTCTGGTAAAATGGAGATTCAGTTATTCTGAAAAATAGGTATCAAACATAACAGCTGAGAAGGAATTTCTGGAAAAGCTCACTGATTTCTAATATCTCAAGTCAATATGTATTTGATTAATAGCCACATTAAAAAAAAAATGGAGGAGGTGAGCTTTTAGTATCCCAAATGGTCTTTGGGGTAATTAATCCAAATAGTGAAACAGAGTTATTGTAAAGGGGAAAAAATAACCTTAGAAATACCTTTGGTGGGCAGCCTGGGTGGCTCATGGTTTAGCGCTGCCTTCGGCCCAGGGCCTGATCCTGGAGACCCGGGATCGAGTCCCACGTTGGGCTCCCTGCATGGAACCTGCTTCTCCCTCTGCCTGTATCTCTGCCTCTCTCTCTTTCTGTGTCTCTCATGAATAAATAAATAAAATCTTAAAAAAAGAAAAAGAAAAAGAAATATCTATGGTTCAGTAGAGAAAGAGCCTTATAAAAAGTCTGGCATTAACAATGGCTGGAAGGAAAGGTAGAAACCAAAGATCCAGAATTAAGGAGATACCTCTCCAGAATTCCGCCAATATGAAGACTGAGGTGGTGGGATGTGAAAACAGATATACCAGGAAGACAAAGCTCACCTTCACTAGGAAAGTAATATACAAACCTGAATGCTAGAATCTTTGGCAGGGTGTTGGAATCCCAGTTCCCAGGTTTGTAGCCAACTCTCCTTGACTGAGGATGATATAAAACAGTGACTAGGGAAATGGACCAACATTCTTTTTTTAAGGGACTGCCTTTGTGAAGAAGACAAATCTATGAAAGTTGCTGTCAATAAATGAACTCTACAAGAGAAAAATAGATAAATGCCAAAGATGAAGATATGGAAACAATAGCAGAGTTAAAAAAAAAAATCTAGTTTCTGTTAACCTTCTCTGAGAAAGCTAAATAACAGAGTAATTCCAAGCTATTGTATTACTGCAATAATTCTTTTTTTTTTTTTTTTTTTTTTTTTTTAGATCCCAGGTCTCCAGGATCCCAGGATCCAGGTCTCCAGGATCACACCCTGGGCTGAAGGTGGAGGTAAACTGCCAAGCCACTGGGGCTGCCCTACTGCAAGAATTCTGTGTGATAAGTACGTCCTCTTCTGTATAAGACAGTTGGCCTTAGACGCTTATTTTCGTAATACTAATATAAATCATTTTAGTTAAAATCAGTATTGAGATACTAAAGAGTTGTCTTAAGTAACAATGTAGGATTTCCCTGGGTTAATGGTAATTTCCTTTATACATTTTGTCTAAATCCTGAAACAGATGTGTTAAATGTGCCTCACGGGATGGAACTGCTAGATATTTGTAAAAGATAAGTGAGAATATAAGGAACTGAATATTTCTGAATATTCTGAATATTTTCAGAAAAAAAAAAGAGCTGAATGTTTTCAGGACCATTCTTAATGCCCATGTGTTAGAAATTAAGTGGTCATCTAGAATGTTAAATAGCTAAATAGTTGTTTTTTGTTTCTGTTTTTGTTTTTCTAAAAGCAGCTGGTGCTCCTGCCTGCAACATAAATGGAAGAAGTTGACAGTGTATCTCTTAGCTTTAGAAATCTGGCAGAAAAACAAATCAGGTATTTATTTATATGCATGCATATGTGCACATGTGTATATTTTTGGACAATTTTGGTACCTTGGTGGTATCCATTATCTAAAGCTCCTGTTATTTCTAAGCTGGGAAACACAGCAGGAAGAGTGCTAGAGCAATACCTACATTTCCTTAAGCAAAATGTGGGAAAATGCTTAAGACAGAAATGCATATTTTGATATGAGAGTGTTACATGAAAAGAAAATTTTGGCAGAAAGAAAGGTCATTATATTAGAGGGAGAGATGTGGAAGTAAGTTAGAAGCTCTGGCACTAAGAGTTTGGGAAAGAAGCTGCTCTGGTAAAACTGTAGGAGTACCCATACTTACAGCAGGCTTTGAATCCTTGTTGTTAGGTGGGCATGACCAAGATCAAGGTGAAATGAAAAAAAGCAATTTAACAAATGAGGAAATTAATTAGGCCCAACTGAATAAAAATAGGCTGTTGTTCCCAAGCCCAAGCCACAAAGAGAACATAGAAGAGGTAGGTTCTGGTGAAAATGTTCTCAGAATGCAAACTCTCCCAAAAGGGGAAGAGGCTAAACTCTTCCCAAAACAGATGATATGACTAACAAGTCTTGGCATCTTCCCTCTGGGAGACCAGAAGATAGCACAATGTGGAATTAAACGGAATTAAACTGGGAATTAAACAGAAGCTTATGATCAGGGTGCTTTCCCCGGCCTGAAGTCAGCCAGTCAAATGGGTTTCAGTGTTTCCCAGGATAATCTGAAGCATTTGGATTTCTGGGGATCACTTCCTTGCAAGAGAGAGTCAGCTAAAACAAATCCCAAGCAGTCAAGAATCCTCTAATGACTCAAGTCAGAGGAAAATGCTTATTTGGTAAACAAAATAATACAGTGGAAATGACATACTAAGATATGACTATCTGAGCAGATTCCACACATTATATAAATATTAGATATTCTTCTTAGTCTGGTTTCTGGAGTAAGAAATACATTCAGATTTCAGAACCTACGTTGTTTATCCTCTGTCTCTATTTTTTTTCTCGTTAAGAAAATTAAGAGTTTAAGTAGATAATAAGTGTTAATGATGTTTTCAAGAATTCTAATAGTCTGGGACGCCTGGGTGGCTCAGCAGTTGAGGGCGTGTCTTCAGCTCAGAGCGTGATCCTGTAGTCTTGGGATTGAGTCCCACATCAGGCTCCCTGTGAAGAGCCTGCTTCTCCCTCTGCCTGTGTTTCTGCCTCTCTCTATGTGTCTCTCATGAATAAATAAATAAAATCTTTAAAAAAATTCTAATAGTCTGATTTTCTTCAAATGATATGAAAAGTTTGTGACCAATTAGCAAAACTACTGAGATTCGAAGCTGAATATCAAACATCTCCATAATGATAGAACCAATGTAAAAATCAATACTTCATGGTATTTGACTGATGGCACTTATAAATGGCCTTCTACTTTGACAGCAGTATATTGAGTGTTGAACGATCTAGTTAAAACAAACAGTTATAAATGACAGACTTAAAAGTGAGATTGTGCTTTGGACAACTAAGATTAACACTAAGAAAGGATGCCTGGGTGGCTCAGTGGGAGCACCTGCCTTCAGCCGAGGGCATGATCCTGGAGTCCTGGGATCAAGTCCCACATTGGGCTCCCTGCAAGGATCCTACTCCTCTCTCTGCCTGTTATCTCTGCCTCTCTCTCTGTGTCTCTCATGAATAAATAAATAAAATCTTTAAGAAAAAAGAGAGAGAGATTAAGACTAAGAAAAGTGCCAATGTTGAGGATTAACAATCGGCTGAAAACAAAGAATAAAATTTCCCAACTACACTTATTGAGAATTGTGTGAGAAGAAAATTAAACAAAAGTAAATCCTAAGCAACCAACAACATAAAAAAGGCAAACAAAAAACTCCACAAATATTTAAAAGCAGAAAATGTTACATTATCCCCATCCTACATCTTTTGGCCTTACATCCGAGAACAAATATGATAATTTGCATCTTGAATATTATGAAGCTTCAATTGCAAGGGACAATATGTCTATTTAGACATATTTCTAAAGCTTTATTTTATTATAATCATTACTTAAAGTAATTTTACAGGATATTTCAAATGAAATGATCCATGTTACATGCCCTAAATAGAGGTACAATGGCATGCCAACACACACGCATACAAATCACACATCTTTTTGTTGGATTGAAATGATCATTACCTGCTGATCCCTTTAGTTGAATCAGAACAAGGTAATTTATAGTTTGCACTGATTCTTCCTTGAATTTTTTTTTTTAAGTTAAGAAGTATAAAAAGGCATAAAAGAAAGATGTCAGAACCCAATGTGAGAAGTTAATTACAGCTGAGAGAATTGTAGTGATCTTGGAATGTACTGAGCATTTAAATGCAACCAATTTAAATGGTGCAGCAAGGCAAAAGCCCATAAGGTTTTTAGAAATATCATTTTATTCATTTTTTGTTTTGCAACCTTACCTCAGAGACTAGTAAGTTTATATAGCTTATACAATGATGCTGAATTTATACAAACAGTTTTCTTATGATCTCAATAATAAATATATTTACTGACACTATGGGAGATACCAGGTTGTTCATGTTTAAACAATTGATTACTTTTTGACATACAAAAATGGATCATAGACCCAGAGCAACTTAACTTTAATAATTCAAATAACATATTTTTTCTTGATCACAGACAGAGATTTCTAGAAATAATATGAGTTTATAGTGAATCAAAATTAAAGCTATATTTTTGGTTAGAATATTTTTTGCTAGTTTTTTCATTATACCGAATAGCAATACATTAAAAAAACCCTGTCTGTTTCTGATTTAATGTAAAATGCTACATGAATCACAGAAGAACTAGAAAGACTGCATTCACTTGCAACAAATTTATGACTTACTGTAATTTATTAAAAAAAACAAAAATGAAACCTCATTTTTGTAAATATTGTCTATCTTTCAGGTTCATAATTCATCAAGATTTATTTACCAGCTTTTTTGTTATTTGAACATAAATAGCCATCCTGAGTGTTTCATGTTTTCAGAATTATCTAGGGTTTCAATATTCCTCACTGAAAAAAAGAGAAAGCACATTCTTTTTCTGTGTAATGCACATGAAGTAAATATTTTTTATTCAATTTATAAGTGAAACAGGCTACTTCTTGATTAAGCATTAAGAAGGTAAGTATAATTTCATAGAAGACTAATGATTTACAAAACACTAAACTAGACACAGGTCTATGCACTCTATATATAATAATTCATTTAATCCTGGCAACAACCTCTTGTTATGTTATGTCCAAAGTGTAGATAAGAAAACTAGATATATTGAATAAGATAACAAACTAAATTAAAATAGAGATCACAATTTTAAAATCAAACAAACAGCAACAACAAAATGATTCAGGTTTTCGATCTTTATAAATATAGGATAAATTTGGTCCTTGGACAAGCAGGAAGAATTTTTTTCCTTGAAGTCAATAAAAAAGCTGATAAAGTCATTTTCGAAAATAATGCAAATAAGGAAGCCAAAACAGATCCCTTCTGGGGCGGAGTTTCTCTTAACATTCACCACACTCTGTAAGAAACTTTTCTTGTAAAGCTCAGGGCAAACTAATTCTACTAGGACCCATGTTGCTGTTATTTTGACTCACATCACAAAAGATAAGCACCTGAGTTACCTATATCCACTCTATTCAAAGCTTCTTGCTGCTTCATACTTCCCTTCCCCTGGTCAATCCACTCCCTGCTTCCTAATCTGCCAAACTTTCCCCCATGCAATTCTGGAATCCTATTATATGGTTGAAAACAAAAATCTAGTGTGCATCCTGCAAATACTCAGGTAACACTGTCAAAGCAAAATTTGCAATGGAAAATAACTTAAAAGGTGAAGACAACTTTATTCACAGCTGCTATAACAGAGGAGGGAAGTCAGAACTCAATCTGAGGACAATTAACCCCACTGAAACAAAAGGTAGACGGGTTTTTAAGGGCTGGGCTGACCAGTGTAAAAGTTATTAGAGTATTACCAGGGAGTTTGACCAAGAAAATGTACTGAGCATACTGAGATATTCCTGAGTTTGTAAATGTTTTCTGCTGCGATTAGATCATCTGTGTTTGCTAATTTGCACCCATGGAAGTTAGCTTCCTAGCTTCCCACAGAGACTGAAAAATAGGGGTGCTTTCTTCTCTGATGATTATCACTCAGAAGGATAGATCTCGGGTTCTTGAGAGAGATACCACTAGGTTGTACAACTGCAGATGGTTTTCATAAAGATTTACATGTCAAATAGAGAAAGAATTTATAATTATAGGTTTTCAAAAGCAAATGCTCTTAAGAAAATGAAGGTCAAGAGCCTACTACTATTTATTTATTTTTATTTATTTATTCATGAGAGGCAGAGAGAGAGGCAGAGGCACAGGCAGAGGGAGAAGCAGGCACCATGCAGGGAACCTGATGTGGGACTCGATCCCATGATCCTGGATCATGCCCTGAGCCAGAGGCAGACACTCAACCACTGAGCAACCCAGGCGTCCCTACATCAACAATCTGTAGTCAGTCCCAACATTATTTATAAAGTTTCAAATTTCAAATCTTACTCAAAGTTTAAATAGTATCTAGAGCAATAATAGTATGCAAAGTATACTTACCAACTATAATTACCAAGTCTTGTCCCCAATGTTCAAACATTGATCTTTTTCTTTGCTTGTTTAAGGGTCCAGAATTTAATTGACATGTACATGGATTTATGCCTCCCAGTTTCTATTGCTTTCTCTACCTTCTGTTTATTTTCTATCACTCTCCCTCAAGTTCTTGCACATTGAATGTGGAACAGACACACTTTTTCTCTGAAAAAAGCTCGAGGGGAAGTCTTGTCCCCAATGTTCAAACATTGATCTTTTTCTTTGCTTGTTTAAGGGTCCAGAATTTAATTGACATGTACATGGATTTATGCCTCCCAGTTTCTATTGCTTTCTCTACCTTCTGTTTATTTTCTATCACTCTCCCTCAAGTTCTTGCACATTGAATGTGGAACAGACACACTTTTTCTCTGAAAAAAGCTCGAGGGGTATGAGAGAAACTGCCAGGTAATACGGGTAAATGCCACTGAGTCCTTTCCTAGATACCCTAGAAAGATCAGAAACTAGAAATGCAGCAGTTGCTCTAACTCACGTCTTGTTCTACCTGCCCACTCACTTGTGAGATAGATATTTAAAATGGACAGTGAGAGGATCAGGGGCATATAAGGGATATTTGTTAAATTGTAATCAAGATGTCACTGCATGCAAAAAATCAGGAAGGAAAAGAATGACAACAAAGCCTATATTAGCAAAGAATACTATGTATGCCAGGGAATATTATGCTCCAATCTTAGTGTTTCTTTGATCCTTTGAATTTCTATGAGTGTGTTCTTTCTAAGTGCCAGTAGTTGCCAGGAAGTAGGAAACGGTTTAATCAGTATTTTTCACTATTAATAAATGATTTTGTTGAAACCTACTTTCTGACTCCATACCCCTGCTCCCTGAGCATTACAATGCTATGAAAATGTAAGTGATTGTTTTTTTTTATTAGAGTGCTTCCAATAGATTATGATGTCTCGGCATATGAATTTCTCTCTTAACGAATGAGTCTTTTCATCTAAAGAGAGGATGATAATTCATACCATATTTCTCCCTAATCCCAAGCGGCATGTGTTAAGACTAAAGTGCTTATTGATTTAAATTTCATTACCTGTTTACTACGAAATAGAAAACAGTCTTGGCATTGTTTTTTGAAATACTGATGAAACAGAGACTAATGTAAGCATGAAAAAAATAACTTCATTGAAGGTTTATTGAAAATGTAATGTATTCTTAATGAAAAAGATGAATTAAAAAGTGTGACCATATGGCTTCTACACACCTGTACTCATCAGCATGTTCATATAGAGGGAAATCCCAATACTTCATAATAATTATTTTAAAAGAGGGGGAAAGTTCAGCATGTATACATCAGGGATGATGCTATTATTTAGAAAGTCTTCTGTTTAGGAGGGGGGAATTATCGCTTTGGAATTGGAATAGCCTTTTCTCTGGAAAAACAATTCTTAGAAAGCAACTCTTATTTGCAAAAGTCATATGTTAAGCAATTTGTAATACCTGTTACATAGAAAAACAACTTTGAGGGTGTCTAAAAGCTTCGGAAATACAAGTAATTCCATATATGTGAGGCACAAGCGTTGGTTCCAGATTGATTCTAGGTTGTGGGTCTTATTGCGACTTCAGTTGTCGAGCACCTGAAAGCAATATGATTCCCACTCATGATTATCAGAAGGTCATTTTCTACTGCCTCTGTTAACTTCTCCCCTTTCATTTTACTATTACTAACCTTCTACTAATACTATTATTTTAACTGAAGAGCCTGAAGAGAATCCAATTTTCATCATGATTTGGGGGATCAAATAAACCAAACTCAGTTTCTAATTCTAAGGAATCATGCAACTGTGGCAATTCTTCTTTTTAAACCTTGGGTAGTCTATAGGAGAACAATCAAATGTGTCAGTTGGAAATCTCACCTCACAGCTATTGAACAGATGGATTTTGATATATATCCACTTGAAGCATCTTTAAAAGATAATCTAGTTTGGTAGTTAAGAAAAAATAGTGTCCATGTCTGGACATGCCTTTATGTATTTCTTCAAGAACCCATGAGTATTTTGAAATTCACCAAAATATGTTCTGAAATCCCTTATATTAAGAATCTCCTTTCATGTGTTATATTAGTTTTCCTTTGCTGAGTAGCAAGTCACCACAAACTTGGCAGTTTTAAAGAATACGAATTTATTATCTCACAATACCTGTGATCTGGAATTTAACCTATAGATCCTCTGCTCAGAGTCTCACCTAGCTGAAATCAAAGTGTCAGCCCACTACATCCTCAACTAGAAGATGATTAAACTAGAGATTACCTTCCAAGCCCATTCAGATAGATCATAGAACTAATTTCCCTGTGGTGATAGGAAGTACTGTTGTTTTGCTAGACACTGGCCAGGGAGTCATTCTTAGCTACTACAGGCTGTTCTCCAGTCCTTGTTATGTGGCTTCTTACAACTCAGCTACAGAGAACCTCCCTCTGCAATTCAAATCTGACTTTTCCTCCTGGGACCAGATATTATTGCTTCTACAACACTTGTGCAATTAGGGGTGATGGTTCAATGGCTCAATGTGTTAATCAGATCTTAATTTCAGGTCAGGTCCTGATCTAAGGGTCCTGGTATTGAGCTCTGCACTTGGCTCCACACTCAGTGGGAGCCTGTTTCAGGATTCTCTGTCTCTCCCCCTCCCTCTGCCCTGTCTCATAAATAAATAAATAAATAAATAAATAAATAAATAAATAAATGGCTTGTGCAATTAAATCAGATTCTCCAGTTAAACTCTGAAAGTCAGAGTTCGCCAAAGAAATGGAATCTACAGGAGGTGTGTATGTATTTGTGTGTGTCTGTGTGTTTCTGTATGAATATCAGGTATTACCAAATTGACTCATGGGATTATGGAGGTTGAAAAGTCCCACAGTCTGCTTGCCATCTGTGAGCTGGAGTCTCAGGAAGATAGCAGTATAATTCAAGTTGGAATCTGAAGCCTGAGAACCAAGGAAGTTGATGGTGTAAATCTAGCTCAAGGAAGAAGATTGATGGCAGTTCAAGCTGGCAAAGAGGAAGCAGAATGGGTGAATTCTTCCTTCTTCTTCCTCCTTGTTCTATTCAGGATTGATTGATGTTCACCCACACTGGGGGGGGGGGGTTATCTACTTTAATGAGTGCACTGATTTGAATGCTAATTTCAATAGAAAACACCCTCACAGACACACCCAGAAATAATCTTCAATCTGAGACTCCTTGACTTACTCAAACTGATACAAAACATTAACTATCACATGCTCCCTATTTTAAGGTCAACTGTGCAACATAATATGACAAAATCGTAAGAGTAAAATTCATCATGCTCTTCTTTTTTTTTTTTTTTTTTACAAAAAAGCATTTATTTATTCATGAAAGCCACAGAGAGAGAGAGAAATTGGCAGAGATGCAGATAGAAGGAGACGCAGGCTCCATGCAGGGATCCCTATGTGGGACTCGATTCTGGTACTCTAGGATCACACACTGAGATGAAGGCAGATGCTCAACTGCTGAGCCGCCCAGGCGTCCCTCATCATACTCTTCTTTTCAGGGATTATTACATAAAGCATGTATATCAGAGATGAGAAATATTGGGGAACATCTTAGAATTCTATCTATAATCTGTTTAGATCAATTATCTCTATGAGAATAAATTTATTTTTAATCCACCTGTATTACTTCACAGAAGAGGAATTTAAAAGAAACACAAATCATCATAAAAGTGACCCAAAAAGTAATCTATAACACTGAAACAACTTAAGCAGCACTTCTCATTCTGTATGCGCATGTGTGCACATACCCATGCATTCACACATACACACATATACACACATCTTGAAGATGTTAACATTTTTATGCTATTGGAATCTAATTTCACATTGATGCAGATTCTCCAAATACATCAAAATAACAATGTAAAAACAAAATGAAGTAGATTTAACATTATCTATAATTTAAGTTTTGCCATATGAGAAGTTACATTATTTCTAAGTAGGTGTTAACAGGGCAATATCTCATAGCATTAAAAGTTTTGGCTTTAGGTTTCAGATCCTACTTAGCTCAACTATATCCAGAGTATGACCTATGCCAAGTTTCATATCTTCTCACACACCAGCTTTACTTACATCTTTAAATCTGGGGCAATCAAAATATGTTGAGGTATCAATTAAAATAATGCATACAAAACTTAACAAAATGTTTATCTGGTAGAAAGAATTCTAAGATGGCCTCCATGATCCCCATCTAATTTGTGTGATTTCCATCACATTTGTGTGGGGGGATTGTTGATAACATATATCACTCCAGAACAAAGAAGTTTTCCTGACATAATCGAGGTGCATACTACCTTGATTCTTGTACCTAAGATTCAATTCAATTTTATCAGTTGAGTTAATAAGGAGGCTATCAGGGTGGGCCTGACCAAGTCAAGTAGGGCCTTAAAATCAGGAGAATTCTGATTCAGAATTTGAACATTCAGAGATGTTCAAAGTGTGAGACGATCTATGGAGGGAGCCAGATGACAAGTTTTACTTGCCTCAAAGTGAGACCGGTCCTTGTTTTCAAGCCAGCAAGTGGACAGCTCCCTCAGTTCTACAGCTACAAGACCTGTATTTTATATACAATGTTGGGAGCTTGAAAGAGAACTCTCAGCTCCAGAAAGACACGTAGCCATGTCAATCCCTAGATCTCACCTTTTAAGGCCATGAACATAATACCTAGTCACTCATATCTGAACTTTTGACCTAAAGAACTGTTAAGCAGGTATTGTTCTAAGCCAGTAAGTTTGTAATAATTTGTTACATGAAAATAGAAAACTAACACTATTTATTTCATATTATACTGATAGTAAATGGATGTACTTATTTTATTTTTTTTGATGTATTTATTATTACTATTGTCCTCCAGATTAACAGTGGTACTCAAGAAAATTTTAAAAAACAAAGTGGTCAGAAAAATTTCAGAAGTGGTCAAATTTTTAGAAAACATCAACACATTTTATATGTCTCAGTCAAAATAATTTCCTAGATCACCTACCACACATTTTGCATTTTACTCACAGAATGGGCAGAATAATGATTGAAATTTATAATAAGATATGAAATCTGTTCACTCAGTAGGACAGCTGTTTGATTTTAACTAGCTTCAAAGAGTATTGAGGCATAAAGCACCCATTACCTTGAAAATATGCTATAAAATTGTTAAGGAGGAAGAAAAAAGAAGGAGAAGGTGAAGGAAAAGGAATAGCTACCACTGTTGCCAAACCTATGGCCACTGTCAAGGAAAGAGATAAATTATGATATAGAGTGCACTGAAAAAATACAAAATAAGGAAGATAATTGGAATTAAATGGCTTGGAAGTTACTTTAGAATATGATTTTGGGGATCATCTTTCAGAGTTTCCTCATAGAAAACTTCCATTGTTAATGGCATCTGCTCTTGGATTCCTTTCTAACTTCAGACCCTACTTCCTTCCATGAAAGAAGCTCTGGCACACCAGAGCTTTCTTGGTTACCTACAATAGCTATTATTTCTCAAGTATGTATCTTCCTTTAAAGCCTTTTCCTTTGCCTTAAGTCCATTTTATACTCCTATTAGTAATAATAATAATAAAAAAACAGCCCTGAATTAACACATTTTTGGTGTATCTCTACAAATCTTAAATGTTGAATCACTATTTTTTTCTTAAGTTCTTAATAAGTATACTTGAAAGGAATTTTGGAGGAAGGTTGAAAATTAAAAGAATATGTAGATGATGCTGGAGGACATGTGTAAATTGGACATAATCAAATAACCAAACAAATGTAAAGAAAAATATTATGTGCCAACATAACCCCATATTAAATTGTAGTGATATTGGTGAAGAGACAATATAAAAATAATGTGAAGTTCTTGTCTTCGTTTAGAATACTACATATTTGGGGGAATCCCTGGGTGGCTCAGCAGTTTGGCACCTGTCTTTGGCCCAGGATGCGATCCTGGAGTCCTGGGATTGAGTCCTGCATCGGGCTCCCAGCATGGAGCCTGCTTCTCCCTCCTCCTGTGTCTCTGCCTCTCTCTCTTTCTCTCTCCCTCTCTCTCTCACTCACTCATAAATAAATTAATTAATTAATTAATTAATTAATTAAAATACTACATATTTTGGTAATTTTATAAATCAGCAGTGGTAGAAATAACTCAAATGTAGGCCTTGATCTTAACCTAGTAACTAAAGAATTACAAAACATCTAACTTTTTATTCAGCAGCAGGAAACTTGACATACACAACTGGGATATATAAATATATACAATTGAAGCTGGTAAGAAAAAAATAAAACAAAGTAAATGAAAAATATGAAATATTATTCTAGAAACAAATCCTAACTAATGATAGATATGTTGAATGTAACTGGTTCAAACACATTAACTAAAAGATAGAAACTTTCAAAACCACAAAAACAATGAGTATCCACTTTGTTGTTTATAAGACAGAGTTAAAAGATAATTACACAGAAAATATGAAAATAAAAGTTAGAAGTAAGTATGTGGAAAATAGAAATAATTTTTTAAATTCAGTATGGAGAGAAAAGAGCAAGATTGTACGACACATTTTTGCTCATCCTTCAGTACAGTGTGCCCATGAATTATTATTATATATCTGAACTGTAAGGCTCATCATATTAAATTATAATTGTTTATCACTGTCCCTCCCTTATATGCATTCACCTTTGAACTTTTATTGTATATCACAGTGTTCAACTTTTAAAGAAATGTCTTAACAAATTTTAACTATGTTCATAATGAATGTTGAGACAATTTATCTGCCTAAGCAACCTCCATGGCATGTCGTGTCCTGTAGACACTACACAGAAATCTTCTAAAAGTAGTTGATAGATAATCACTATTAAAAGCTATCCTACTTAAAACTACATTCTCCCCCAGAGACAGACAATATATATTGTTTTCTGATGTTTTCCTTTTGCCCCAGTTCCAGTACAATACTAGTTCTGTCATCTTCATAAAAACATGTTTGCTGTAGTTTAAGAATACAAATCATCTGATTTTTCTTAATAATTTTTTGTACTAGGTTTTTAAAGTTTATGTGAGTCCAAGCTTCCTTTATTTTATCAAAGTGTGAAGCAATTCATGGTGTCTGGAAAAAATGAGAAACTATATCAAGAAAGGCAAAGAATGTCATTATACACTAGCTGCTAATTAAGGTGAAAGTTACATAGAGGTCATATGCTATTAATAAAAGGATATGACTATAGGAAATAACAAGCTTCCCAAAATAGTTAGCACTCACAGCTAATATTTATATACTACTCACACCTAATGCTTAAAACTCATACATAAGATTGCCATTGTCAAAGAAACTCAGAAATTGGAGGCAAGATATCTGATTTGGGGACTTAATCCACCCTTCGTTTGAACCTCAGTATTCTCCCACCTAAAATCAGAGAACAGCTATAGGATTTTCATGATATTGTGTCAATCTAAAACTTTCTACATCTAGACACTTTCTAGTGTCTCTGGAACATTTGATACAAATAGCAAATCCGCACCAGATTTTTTTTTTCCCTTCAGTTTCCTTTAGGTCAGTATCTCTTCATCCCTCATTTTATCAGCCCTCATTCTTCCTAATTTATCAACCTTAACAACGAAGTGCCTTCTATAGATGAACTAATCACCCCTATTCATGAAGATACGGCATTGCTTCCACTAGTAGAACAGTTCCACTATGGAACAACCCCTCACACTACCTTTTGGAATGCAAGACTATCTTCTGAAAGCCAATCAGGCAAGAGGTGGTTAAATTGATCAATTTCGACAATTTAGGAAGGAGTTAAGAACTTCACTTACTATATTGGTACTCTATTTAATGCCTATCTGTATAACTTACCAGGTTAATTTTTTCTGCTGTACTTTTCAAAATAGACTTCCAAAATTTGAAATAGATATAGATATGGAAATAAATAGCTGTGTAGTAAATGTCTTTAAACTTGAGAAAATCTATACATAGACCATTTCAAATATTGGAGCCAGTTCTCAGAAATGAGGTATATCCTCAATTTTGAGTTGATAGTTAATTACTCCGTAAACGTCATTCACTGGAACAAGAACTTGTTTATATTAACTTGTTCCTTTCAGTTAATGGAATAGCAACAGTTTGTCAATCTACATACTTACATTAGAAGAATTGTGTAGTTTAGCACTCTGTATTTGATAGTTGTCCAAATAATACTAGCCAATGATTATTTTTATATCAAAACTACCAGCAAGAGGGATCCCTGGGTGGTGCAGCGGTTTGGCGCCTGCCTTTGGCCCAGGGCATGATCCTGGAGACCCGGGATCGAATTTCACGTCAGGTGCATGGAGCCTGCTTCTCCCTCTGCCTGTGTCTCTGCCTCTCTCTCTCTCTCTCTCTCTCTCTCTCTCTCTGTATGACTATCGTAAAAAAAAAAAAAAAAAAAAAAAAACCTACCAGCAAGAACTACATGCTCCAATCAAAAGACACAGGATGACAGCATGGATAAAAAATGACCCATCTATATGTTGACTGCAAGAGACTCATCTTAGAACTAAAAGTACCTGCAGATTGAAAGTGAGGGGATGGAAAAACATCATGCAAATGGATGATGAAAGAAAGCCAAAGTACAAAACTTATATTGGACAAAATAGACTTTAAAACAAAGATGTCAAAAGAGAAAAGAAGGGCACCATATAATCATAAAGGGGACAATCCAACAAGAAGATACAATAATTGTAAGTATTTATGCACCCAACACGGGAACACTCGGGTATATAAAACAAATAATAACAAATGTAAAGGAACTCATAGGTAATAATGCAATAATAGTAGAGGACTTTAACATCCCACTTACATCAATGGACGTATCATCTAAACAAAATCAACAAGGAAACAATGCCTTTGAATGACACACTGGAACAGATGGACTTAACAGATACAATCAGGGCATTCCATCCTAAAACAGCAGAATACAAATTATTTTCAAGTGCACACAGAACATCCTCCAGAATAGATAATAAATTAGCCCACAAAACAAACCTTAACAAATTCCAGATCAAAGTCATACCATGCATCTTTTCTGACCACAATGAAACTAGAAGTCAACCACAGGAAAAAATCTGGAAAGATCACCAATACGTAGAAGTTTAGTAACATGTTACTAAACAATGAATGAGCTAACCAAGAAATAAAAGAAAAATTGTAAAGTACATGGAAACAAATGTAAATGAAAACACAACAGTCTAAAACATTTGGGATACAGCAAAAAGAGTTCTAAGGGGAAACTTTATAGCAATATAGACCAACTTCAGGAAGCAAGAAAAATCTCAAATAAACAACCTAACCTTACACCTAAAGAAGCTAGAAAAAGAACAACAAACTACCTAAAACCAGCAAAAGGAAGGAAATAAAGAATAGAGTAGAAATAAAAAAATATATAGAAACTTAAAAATATATATATATAGAAACTTAAAAACAAAAATAAAAACCCCAATAGAACAGGTCAATGAAATGAGGAGCTGGTTCTTTGGGGGAAAAAATCAGAGTCATAAACTTCTAGTGAAACCCATCAGGAAAAAAAGGAGAAAGGACTCAAATAAATAAAATCACAGATGAGAGAGGAGAAATAACCAACAACATAGATATAGAAGAGAATATCATAAAAAAATTATACACCAACAAATTGGGCAACCTAGAAGAAATGGATAATTCCTTGAAACATAAAATTTATCAAAACTGAAACAGAAAGAAATAGAAAAATTGAACAGATGAATAACCAGCAAAGAAATTGAGTCAGCAATAAAAAAAAACTCCAATAAACAACAGTCCAGGACTGGATGGCTTCACAAGCATAGTCTACCAAATATTTAAAGAAGAGTTAATAACTTTTCTTCTCAAACTATCCAAAAAAATAGATTAGGAAGGAACACTTCTGAATTCATTCTATGAGGACAGCATTATCTTATTACCAAAACCAGATAGAAATACCATTAAAAAAAGATAACTAAAGGCCAATATCTCTGATGAACATAGATGCAAAAATCTCAATAAAATACTAGCAAACTGAGTTCAACAATGCATTAAAAAATCATTTACTATGATCAAGCAGGATTTATTCTTGGTTGAAAGTGTGTTTCAGTATTCACAAATTAAACAAGGTGATACAACACATCAACAAGAGATAGGGTAAGAACCATATGATCAAAAAAAAACAGAAAACAAAAAAATAAAATAAGAAAGAACCATATGATCATTTCAATAGATGCAGAAAAAGCATTTGACAAAGTACAACAACAATTCATGATAAAAACCCTCAATGACATAGGTTTAGCAGGAACACACCTCAACATAATAAAAGCCATCTATGAAAAACCCACAGCTAACATCTACCTTAAGGGGGACCTGAGAGCTTTTCCTCTAAGGTCAGAGACAAGACAAAGATGTCCACTCTCACCACGTTTATTCAACTTAATACTGGAGGTCCTAAAGACAGCAGACAACAAAAAGAAACAAAAGGTATCCAAAATGGTAAGGAATAAGTAAAATTTTCACTATTTGCAGGTGATATAATATTAGGCATATAGAACCTCTGGAGGTCTCTGCCAAAAATTGTAAGAACTGATAAATGAATTGAGTAAAGCTTTAGGATACAAAATCAATGTACAGAAATCACTTGCATTTCTATACACCAGTAATGAAGCAGCAAAAAGAGAAATTAATAAGACAATCTCACTTACAATTATACCAAAAATAATAAGATATGTAGGAATAAACCTTATCAAAGAAGTGAAAGACCTGTACTCTGAAAACTAGAAAATTCTGATTAAAGAAATTGAAGATAACACAAAAAAATGGAAAGACCTACCATGCTCATGGATTGGAAGAATAAATATTGTTAAAATGTTTATACTACCCAAAGCAATCTACTATTTAATGCAATCCCTATCAAAATACCAACAACATTTTTCACAGAACTAGAACAAACAATTTTAAAATTTGTTTGGAGCCACAAAATGCCCTGAATAGCCAAAGCAATCTTGAAAAAGAAAAGCATAGCTGGAAGCAACACAATTACAAAATTCAAGTTATATTACAAAGCTGTAGTGATCAAGACAGTATGGTACTGACACGAAGACAGACACACAGATCAATGGAACAGAATAGAAAGCTCAGAAATAATCTTAAAATTGCGTGGTCAATTAATCTCTGACAAAACATGAAAGAATATCCAATAGGAAAAAGGACAGTTTCTTCAACAAATGACATTGGGAAAACTGACTGCAACGTGCAAAAAAAAGGAAAAAAGAAAAAAGAAAAAAGAAAAGAAAAGAAAGAAAAAAAGAAAAGAAAAGAAAAAAAGAAAAGAAAAGAAAAGAAAAAAAAAGAAAACAGGACCACTTTCTTATACCAAACACAAAAATAAATTCAAAATGCATGAAAGACCTAAATGTGAGACCTGAAACCATAAAATTCCTAGAAGAGAACATAGGCAGTAACTTCTTTTGACAATGGCCATAGCAATTTCTTTCCAGATAGGTTTCCTGAGGCAGGGGAACAAAAGCAAAAATAAATTAATGGGACTTCATCAAGATGAAAAATCTTCTGCACAGTGAAGGAAACGATCAACAAAACTAAAAGGTGACATACAGACTGAGAGAAGATATTTGCCAATTACATATTCTATAAAAGGTTAGTATCCAAAATATATAAAGAACTTATTATACAACTCAGCTCTCCAAAAGCTAATAACTCAACTAAAAAATGGGCAGAAAGTATGAACAGACATTTATCTAGGGAAGACATCCAAATAGCAAGAGACACGACAGACATGAAACAATGCTCAACATCACTCATCAGGGAAAAAAAAAATCAAAAGTACAAATGAAATATCACCTCCCATCTGTCAGAATGGCTAAAATAAAAATCACAAGAAACAACAGGCATTGGCAGGATGTGTAGAAAAATAGAACCCTTTTGCACTGTTCTTGGGAATGCAAACTAATGCAGTCACTCTGGAAAACAGTATGGAAGTTCCTCAAATAGTTAAAAATGGAACTACTCTATGAACCAGCAATGGCAATACCAGGTATTTATCCAAAGTATACAAAACACTTATTTAAAGGGAAACATGCACCCCTATGTTTACAGCAACATTATTTTCAGTAGCCAAGATATGGAAACACCCAAGTCTCTCTCTCTCTCTCTCTCTCTCTCTCTCTCATATATATATATATATATATATATATATATATATATATAATCACATCATCTTTATTATATATATTTATATTTCATAATATATATATATATTATATATATATTTCAGCCAGAAAAAGAGAATGAAACCTTTCCATTTGCAACAATGTGGAGCTAGAGAATATAATACTAGCAAAATGAATGAGTCAGAGAAAGGCAAATATCATATGATTTTACTCATATGCAGATTTAAAAAAAAACAAATGAGCAAAAGGAAAAAAGAAAAGAGAAAGACAAGAAACAGACTCTTAATTACAGAGAACAGATTGATGGTTACCAGAGGGGAGGTGGATGGGGGAATGGGTTAAATAGGTGATGGGGATTAAGATGTGCACTTGTCACGATGAGCACTAGGTCGTGCATGGGATTGTTGAATCAGTATATTGCACATGTGAAACTAATATAACACTGTATGTTAGCTAACTGGAATTAAAATAAAAACTTTAAAAAATACTGCCAGCAAGAAGAGTACACCCAGTTAATAGGAGTACACCTAGTTAATATGTAAGCACCTAAAATTATGTCTGAAAACCTAGTGTTTGAGCAGATGATTGATTTATGCCTAATTCACATATTTTAAAAGACCAACTAGTTGCTCTGAGCTACTAGCTTCACTGAGATGTTATTTTTAACACAGTCTTTTGAAAAGAGACTTGTAAAACAAAAGCTAAACTAATTTTGTTAGTTTATACCGTATTTATTCCATTAATCCCACACATGGTATAAGGAAATATGTTTAACTATTAGAAAATAGAATAATTTAGTGATTTCTTAGGCCAAGGTTTGAACATTTAATGATAATGAAATTTGGGTTCCATATTTATTCAGTAATTTTACCAGTCCTTACACTGATCCTTCTCAATAGATTAGCAAAATAATAGTGATGTTAGTAATTACAGATGTTTTCTCCAAAAAAACTCTAAAAATCATAAATTTTACAACGGGAAGGGGCTTTAGGAAATCATTAGAAGAGTTATACACTTTATGTGCTTTAATAGATAGTCATTTTTCTTATTTTAAAAGTCATGAGAGAATGAGTACTAATAAAAAAAATACTTGGGTTCTTTAGTACAATGAGAAGTTCAAAGTAAAGTGCAACTAGAAATTAGAGAAATTATTAATCAATTTTGATAACCCTGACAGGGACCATGTTCTATATTAACTACAATTTTAGTTGAGGGTATGAGTATTTTGCAATATGGGGGCTAATAGCTAAAGCTGCAAATAACAAAATGCCAAATGGTAGATAGCTGAAGCAACAGAAACTGATTTTCTCATAAATCTGGAGGTGGAAGTCCAAGATCAATGTGGTGACAGGGTTGGTTTGTCTTGAGGATCTCATCTTAGGCTTGCAGATGGCTACTTTCTTACCCTGTCCTCACACGGCCTTTCCTCCATGAACACGTGCTCATCCCTAACTTCTCTCCCTCTCCTATAATGATACCAGTCACAGTGGATTTGGACCCATCCTAATCTTACATTAGTAATCTTACCTTACTTATTTTAACTTACCTCTTCAAAGACTTTATGTCTAAACATAATTACATTCTGAGGTACTGGGAACTGGGACTTCAACATAAGAATTATGGGGGGCGGGGGTTACAATTCAAGCCCATAACCCGTGTATAGTGAGGTTTTATACAGGCTATCAGGTTAACATTCTAAATGTATAGTGGAACAGATATGGGCCTACATGAAAGAAAGCATGTCTTCTACACCTCACCAACTTTGAGTCATAAAGTATTTAATATCTCTGACCCCTGATTTTATCATGGATAAAATTAACCTAACATCACTTTAAAATACTGTTCTAGATGACTAAGGATCAAATCAAATCCTTTGTCTGAAATGCCACTGAAGATCAAAAGCTATGTATAAATAGTCATTATTTTTATCAGCTACTTGCCTTCTATTATCCCCCTCTGAACTTCTCTTGGTAGAAAAAAGTGGAATCTTGGTCCTAAACTTTGCATTTCCTTACTTCTTTTATAGCACATTTTGGTTAAAAGTCAGCTTGATGTTCAGCCTGTCCTTAACCATCAGGTTAATATATAATTAATACATATATAATATATGAAAACAATCAGGTTAATGATATTAAGTATCTTTGCTTAAGGGTGCTGACTTCCATACTTTATGCAGAATTATAATTTATAGTTTAACCTCAAGAGACAGGATTGACCTAAATTTTCTCTAGTTGAAATATATCTTGAATCCATTCTGTTGGAATTAACTCCATGATGAGTTTAAACATGATTTACGCTATAAGAAGGTGAATACAAACTTTGGAACTGGTATATTCCAGGGTACTTCAAAAATTTTTTTTTAATTTTTTTTTTGGTACTTCAAATTTTAAGCAGATTGCCGTCTTGTAAGACAATGAGAAATTAGGCATCAAATTATAAGTTCTTTTTATTTTTTTCTTTTAAATAGACTTTATCTTTTAGAATAGTTTTAGGTTCACAGCAAAATGGAGTGGAAAGTGCAGGGAACTCTCATATACCATTTGCCCCTCACATGCACATCCTCCCCCATTTATCAACATTCCACACCAGAATGGTACATTTGTTACAATCAATGTACCAACATCACATCATATTACCCAAAGTCCATAGTGTACATTAGGATTCACTCTGGGTGGTGTACATTTTATGGGTTTTGATAAATGTATGACATATATTCACCATTATAGTATCATAAAAGATAGGTTAACTGCCTTAAAAATCAGTGATTCACTTATTCCTCCCTCCTTCCTTACACATGGCAACCACTGATCTTTTACTGTCTCCATAGCTTTATCTTTTCCAAATGTCATATAGTTGGAATAATACAGTATGTAGACTTCTTAGATTGGCTTCTTTCACATACTAATAAACATTTAAGGTTCCCCTATGTCTCTTATGACTTGGTATGTCCATGTTTTTACTTTAAAAAATATGATCAGTGTACTTGAGAACTTACAAGCCATATTTTGATTGGTTTTTCAAGAGCATGACATTCAGAAGACATTAGATAATCTGCGAACCCCTTGAAATTGTATCCAACAGTGTGTAGAATTATTTTGATGCATTTTTTCCGTGAGGAGGATACATAGGTTTAACCAATGGGATCCCATCTGACACAAGTAGACTGAAAACCAACAGCTTACAGAATAAATGATCATAATGCTTTTTATTATAAGGAGCAAGATGTTACAAAGAATAAATAAAATCAGGACAATTTTGTTTCAAAGTCTGGCTTCCTAGCTTTTTTAAAATGTGACTCTGACACTAACAAAAATGACATGACCCCACCTTCTTCGTCTATGAAATTGAGATAATAATCCCAGCCTGCAAGCATTTTATAAAGAACTAGACA
This sequence comes from Nyctereutes procyonoides, assembly GCF_905146905.1. Taxonomy (NCBI): domain Eukaryota; kingdom Metazoa; phylum Chordata; class Mammalia; order Carnivora; family Canidae; genus Nyctereutes; species Nyctereutes procyonoides. The sequence goes on along the minus strand of NW_026575047.1, from coordinate 13,891,628 downwards.
TACACTCACCAATCAAATTTGGTAACATTCTTTCTTACAGATGTACATACAGAACTTGAATTAATACTAAATTATTATTCAAATATTGATTTAGTAAGTAATTTGTATCCTTGTTCAGAATCTTTGTCTTTCAGTTTCTTTAAGGTCTTATTTTGATTTTAGGGTAGTAGATGATATTTGAGAGGCCCTAGTAACTATTTTAAAGTCATAAAGATAAGGAAATATAAAGGTTGGAAAGACAAGTTCAATGTGAGACACTTTTATATAGAAGATCATATAATATGTGTTAAATAGAAACCTATGTGCCCTGCTTCTTTTATATCTCAACATACTATTCAATGATCTGACTTTTAATAATTCTATTAGTATTACTTTAAAGTAATTCTAACTGAGGTATCTCTCTATTATTCTGAATAATTAAGACACAGCAAAAGATCAGTTCTTTTCTAGAAAATAAATAAATAAATATTAAAATGGATTCTTCTCAAATAGAAATTAACTTTTCATTTTTATTATTTTTTAGACTTTATTTGAGAGAGTGTACGTGCATGGGTGGGGGAGGGGCAGAGAGAAAGTCATAAACAGACTTCCCACTGAGCAGAGGCTCTATCCCAAGACCCAGGGATCATGACCTGAGCTAAAGGCAGACACTTACCCGACTGAGTCACCCAGGTGACCCAGAAACTATTTTTTTTTCTTCTTTCTTTTTTTTTTTTTTTAAACTTTGTTCCTGGATATGTACCTGGGAGCATTTGGGACATAATCTAGTAGAGAAAGAGAATCCTCAGGTATGATACTGAAATATGAAAACATTAGAAATAAAGAAAATAAACTGACTAAATGGGTACCTGATATTGTAACTGTAGCTCATCAAATCCTTCCTTTGCTCAAGGACAAACTAAATAAGAGAGATAAGAAATGTCAATACAGTAGATCCAAAAGTGACCCTTACCTACATTCAATGAGACAGAAGAGGTAAAATTACTAACCTTACTAAGTTACCCACTCAATCATACAATGATTCTCTATGCAAATTTTATGATAACAATAATTTCAATAAAATATACCCACATTAAAGTAATTGATAAATTTTTATTTTTTAATTGAATGATTTTAAATTTTATTAAATGACGTTTAATGAGATAACATAAATTCTAATTCATCTGGCAAATCCTTTTACAAAATCTGTCATTCCAAGCATTTTGACTTACTTTGTTCTAATATCCACATGCAAATTTTTCTTCATTTTAGCTCATTTGTTTTTCAGAGGTCAATGTGAAAATATCCCTTTCTACTCTGTTAATATGACCATGTATTTATATTACTCCAACAAAGACTTCTTATAGGTACACGTCTTATGAAACAGAACATTAATAGCTCTGGAACTGAGTTTCTCATTAATATATGGTTTAACTGCAAACAAGATGGATATAACGGAAGCAGATGCAAAAATGCTTAATTGTTCATTAACTACTGCATATTTCATTATAAAACAGTATTTTAGGGGCACCTGGGTGGCTCTGCGATTGAGCATATGCCTTTGTCTCCAGTTGTGATACCAGGCTCCTGGGATCCAGTCCTGCATCTGGCTCTCTGTGGGAAGCCTGCTTTTCCCTCTGCCTAGGTCTCTGACTCTTTCTCTCTGTCCCTCATGAATTTAAAGAAAATCTTAAAAACAACAACAACTACAGTGTGTTAGACTATTTTGTGTATGGGCTTATAATAGCCTATAGAATATAAAAAATAAAATGCAATTAAGTCATGTATTTAGAAAAAGTCTTTGATTCAGCTTTTATTCTAAAAGGACTGAGGAAGGATAACAGGCCTTATATTTTGAGGTAATTAAAACTTTCAAAGTTTAGAAATGTATTTAATGAGGGAATTTTGTCACTACTTTCAATAACTCTGAAATATAAATATGACTGACTTTTGAGATTCAATCACAATTTCAACTATGTCTTTTAAAATTCAGTGACTGAGTTGCTTTTGATCCACAATAAGAAATTCTTAATTTTCATAACAAAGAAGCAGCATTTTTTAAGCACTTTAAAACTTTGATCCTGGGATCCCTGGGTGGCGCAGCGGTTTGGCGCCTGCCTTTGGCCCAGGGCGCGATCCTGGAGACCCGGGATCGAATCCCACATCGGGCTCCCGGTGCATGGAGCCTGCTTCTCCCTCTGCCTATGTCTCTGCCTCTCTCTCTCTCTCTCTCTCTGTGACTATCATAAATTAATTAATTAATTAATTAATTAAAACCTTGATCCTAATATATAAGTAAATAATTGAAAACTTTAGAATTGAAGTTTATTATACTTCTAGTCAGTAATTTGTTGAGCTGGTCCAATTCAACCACTGTTCATTGAGAATTTAATAATGCTTTGTTTTGTGTTTTTCTCATATGAAAGAAACAAGCTGAGCTCCCTAATCTCAAGGGGCTTATAAACTCATTGGAGTGACATGATATATACACATAATAAATCAATTACATGGAAATAAGAGGCAGGCTAAGGCTAGATAAAAACAGTAAGTACTACTGAAGATGGGATGGCTGTTCTCATTTATGGCCTTGTCTTTAATTAGCACACCTGCAGTCATCTCTTCCCATGTCCCCTCAGTTCCCTTAGAATTCACTCTGGAGGGGCGCCTGGGTGGCTCAGTCAGTTAAACATCTGTCTTGAGCTCAGGTCATAATCCCAGAGTCCAGAGATCAAGCTCCATGTCAGCCTTCCTGCTAGGCCAGGAGCCTGCTTCTCTCTTTCCCCACTGCTCACTGACTTGGGTGCTCTCTCTCTCTCTTTCTCTCAACTAAATCAATAAAATCTTAAAAAAAAAAAAAAAAAAGACTCTCTCTGCCTCTGCCCCTTTCCACCTCTCTCAAATGAATAAATAACTCTTTAGGAAAAAAAAATCCACTCTAGATATTGCTACCATTCAAAGTAGTCTTTCTTAAATGCAGAACTCACTAGGAGTCTTCTGTTCAGATGTTCTCAGTTTACTTGCACATTCCTCAAACTAAAAAATTCCACTGCTTGCCCAGCGCTGTCTGTACATATCTTCACTATCAACTTAGCCCCATCTTTCGAGCCTCAGCTCCCATAAGTCTACACACAGACGAGTTCCAATTCAAATTTTCTTCCATTTTTTCTTCTTCACAGATACTATGTAGTCTAAGAATCAAGTCTTTTAATTCCACCTCTAGAATGCTTTAGTCCAACCAATTCTATCTCAGTAACATAATCCTAGTCCAAGCCATCTTCTCTTTACTCTTGCTAGACCTGTCCTACACCCAACAAATGTTTTTATCTACAAAAAGAGAAATGATACTTTTATTTGTTTTTTTTTATTTTCTTTTGCTTGTTAAGACTATTTTCAGGCATTTTTAGGTTCACAGCAAAATTGATAAGAAGGTGCAGAGATTTCCCATATACTTCTTTGTCCCACACATGCATAAGCACCTCTGTTATCCACATCCCCCACCCAGAGTGGTACACTGGTTACAAGTGATGAACCTACACTGACACATGATAATTACCCAAAGTCCATAGTTAACATTATGTTTCACTCTTAGTGTTGTATATTCTATGGGTTTGGACAAATATGTAAGGACATGTACCCATCATTGTGGTATCATGAAGAGTATTTTTATTGTTCTAAAATCCTCTGTGCTCCTCCGACCCATTCCCTCTCCAAAACTGCTGATTTTTTTTTTATTATTATCTCCATAGTTTGCTTTCTCCAAAGTGTCATATAGTTGGAAGTGTAGAGAATGTAGCCTTTTCAAATTGGCTTCTTTTCTTGGTAATATGTATCTAAGGTTTCTCCATGTCTTTTCATGGCTTGGAAGCTCATATCTTTTTAGCACTAAATAATATTTAATTCTCTGGATGCACCACACTTTATTTATGCATTCAGTTAACTGAGGGACATCTTGGTTGCTTCCAAGTTTTGGCTATTATGAGCAAAGCTGCTATAAACATCCATGGGAAATCTCTGTACCTTTCTCTCCATTTTGCATGAACTTAAAACTGCTCTAAAAAATAAAGGCTATTAAAAATAACAATAACCAAGTCATTTACACAAAACACGCAATTTCTGTGTGCAGGAATTTGGGCACTGCTATCTCTATCCTCTCTGCTCAGGGTTTCACAAGGCTATCTAAGGAGTTAGCAAAATTCATTGTTGGCAAAAAAAATTCATTTTGTTGGCAAAATTCATTTCCTTGAGATTTATGACTGAGATAACCTGAATTCTTAACTGGATTTCAGCTGGAGGTCACAATCAATGCTTGACATTGCCCACAGTTCCACTGCACATGCTTTCATAATCCATTTACAACATGGGTGTTTTCTTCTTCAAGGCTAGAAGGATACTCACTCTCTGATTTCATGGAATACTTTAGCCATCTTTTAAGGGCTCCATTTATTAGATTATGCCCATGCAGAATAATCTTTTTTTAAGTAATTCAAATTGTATAAAGATCTTAACTACACATGTAAAATTCCTTCTATTTTGCATTTAACATAACCTAGCCAGGAGAGTAACTATTATATTCACAGATCTCACCCATGCTCAATGGGATGGGATTGTATAGGATTATACACCAATATCTAGGAATCTTGGTGGTCATCTGCTAATTCTACCTATTACAAAATTTTGACAACATTTAAAATAGCCCTGTGAGTGTTCTGGTCTGACGTTCCTTCATGTATGTCAATGCTGGGTTTGTTCCTATTAACTTTTTGGTTTTAAATTATTAAATATCAGCTTTTCCTCCTTCACATATCTATTCATTCTTATTGTGTACTAATAATTATAGATGCTACATATTTGAGTTTCTGCATTCATTTTTTCTATGTTGAAAAACTTTTGTTTTGGCAACAAATTAATTTGCTGGTTGATCAGCTTAATATTGCCTAGTTTTGTTTTTAGACATTTTAGGATTTTAGAATAATCCTAATCTAAGGTTAGAGTAGTCTTACCCATAAATTATGACATACCTGGGGTCTCAGCTGATTTCAGGGGCTCAATTTCCCAGGGCTTTGGGTAGATACCCAGGGAGAGTTCATTGGGTAGATACTGAACTCATTTTCTGTGTTTGTCTTTTCCTAAGTGTGTTAAAAATAATAAGCACTATTTAGCTTTCTGTGGCCCAGTGCCTGAAAACAGATACTCCATCTATTTTGTGCAGCTTTATAGTTCTTTATAGCATAAGGTAGCTTGATACTTATTCCTCCATAAGTAGAAGTGTAATACACATTTGTAAGTGGCTGCACAGTAGACCTTGAACAACAGGGGTTTAAACTGTATAGGTCCACTTATGTACAGAGTTTTTAGATGAAAGTGGTGTAAATGTATTTTCCTTATGATTTTCTCAGTAGTATTTTCTTTTCTCTAGTTTTATTATAAGAATACAGTGTATAATACATATAACATACAGAATATGTGTTAATATGCTTCCAGTCAAGAGGAGGCTGTTAGTAGTTAAATTTGGGGGGAGTCTAAGCTACAAAAGGATTTTTGACTCGGGAAATTGTGTGATTCAAGGGCCAACTGTACAAATAAACAGGCAGTAGTCTATTAAGGATGTTCAGAAAGATTATATCCCACTTAGTAGAAGTGATTTTAAGGAAAAAAAAATGAAATTTTAACGATAAAATAATTCAGAAGTTAAAATTGCAGTATTTACTAATTTGTAGCATGAGAGAAGTGTGGAAGAAATTGAAGCCATGTTATTTCAACTCTTTTGGAATTATTGGATAAATGCTTCTAAATAAAATATAACGCATTAAAAGAATGTTTAATAAAGACCAGAGATAAAGAAGGCAGAAAAGAATGAAGATAGATAACAAGAAATCAAAATTTAGAGAATCCAAGATAATTTGAATCATATTATGATAAGTTTCTTCATTTAGTACATACATGCAAAACATTGGCATTAGTGCCTCATGTCCTAGAAAAAAAGAGCTAGCTGCTATTAGACTAATATATTTGACAAAAAATGTTTAAATTATAATTTTATATTTTATATAATTATAACTTTATATAATTTTATATTTTAGGCCTTCCTGTAATTATAATTTAAATATTTTTGTCAAATATATTAGTCTAGTAACAGCTAGCCTTGTATAGTTAGGAGTGGAGATTTCTGCAATACTAACTTTTAACATTATGCTTCCATAATTTTGTCAGGCTGAATAAATAATTCTTCATACTTGTGAACAATAAGGACCTAAAATATAAGAACTCAGCAAGATTGAAATAAAGAAAAAAAATGAAGCATGTGAACAGTAATAGAAAGTAAGTCGGTGTAGCTGTACTAACATGAGAAAAATATTTAAGGCAATATGTATTACTAAAAATATAAAGGATTATAACCTGAGAAAATGGTTAAACTCTACCAATATTGTAAAGATATTTATGCATTTTGCTGCATAAAGATTTGTAGATTCAATGTAAATTCAGTTAAAACCAACAAAGTGCATGTGTGCACATGTGAGTGTGCACAAATGAGAAGCTAATTTTAAAATATGTTTGAAAATCCATAATTGCAAAGATAATTTTAAGTAAGAAGAACAAAGTTGGAGAGCTTACATGAACACATTTTCAGAATTATTACAAAACTAAAATAATTAATCAGCATGGAACAAAGATAGACATACACATGAAAGAAAGATATTTGATAGTAAAGAAAACCCATACACATGAGGTCACATGATTTATAAAAAGGAGAATCTAAAATATTAACATAAACTATATTTTAATGATTTTTTTATATTCTGACTAAAAATAGTCTTGACTCTATCTCACACTAAATGATCACAAAATCATATTCCAGATGGATCATAATAATAAAGCTTCCAGAAGGCAACAAAGAAGAATATCTTCACCATTGGTAAGACAAAAATTAATTAAACTTGATAAAGAATTAATGATAATGAAAGGCCTGGTAGCTTGTGCTTCTTTAAAGACACAACTAAAAAATTAACCAGGAAGTGATAGTGTACGTGTGATAGTTTCAAATCTATATCCAACAAATTATTTATATACAAACAATTTTAAAAAGGCAATTCAATGAAAGTTCACCAATAAATTGAATAGACAATAAACAAAAGAGAATATTCATCTCAATTGTCACCATGGAAAAGCTAAAACCTCACTGAGCAAACGATGGTTCACCCAATGACTAAAATGAAAAAAAAAAATTGACAAAAACAGGCACTAGCAAGAGGGTGAAGTGGCTAGAATTCTCATACACTGCATGTGAGGAAATTACTTTGGCATTCTTTTTGACATGATTTATTAGCATGGAGCCTAAGATCCTAATAACAATATGACTCCTAAGAATGTAACCAGCAGAAGTGAACACATATGCTCATCAAAAGACTCAGGCATACATGCAATGAAAATTAGTATATAGGGATCCCTGGGTGGCGCAGCGGTTTGGCGCCTGACTTTGGTCCAGGGCACGATCCTGGAGACCTGGGATCGAGTCCCACGTCGGGCTCCTGGTGCATGGAGCCTGCTTCTCCCTCTGCCTGTGTCTCTGCCTCTCTCTCTCTCTCTCTCTCTCTCTCTCTGTGACTATCATGAATAAATAAAAATTTAAAAGAAAAAGAATTTAAAAAAAAAGAAAATTAGTATATATATTCACCACATGGACAAGAAGTTGATAGTACATACTAATAGTAAAAAAAACTTCAGTGTATGTATGAAATACTTCAGTGTATGTCCATCAAAATGAGAATAAATAAATGTATTGTGGAATATTAACACAATGGAACGATATATTAAAAATAATTACTAGTAGACACAAGAATGTGGATAAATCCTATAGATAAATTGTTGAGCAAAAGAGAGCAGACACAAAATATTTTATACTTTCTGGTTCCATTTATATCACATTCAAAAACAGGGAAAATAATCTATGGAGATAGAATCCAAAATAATGTCGATTTTGGATAATAACTGGGATGGAGGTTAAGAGACTTTTGGATGTTAGTAATGTAGTATATCTTGATTTGGGAGGTGATTAAATTTACATGCTTGCTCTTAAGATATTTTTCCTTAAGGTGGGTACATTTTAATATATACTTATAATGTATGTTTATATAATTTGAATATAATTATATCTATCCTGCCATATTTATATTTTTAAAATGTGTAGTACATGGGACGGTGTAATTTTTTAAAACATTGTATAGTATATAAAATCACAAAGAACTTGTGCTATTAAGAATAGAATAACATTATATGGCTCCCTTCCAAAAATAATGATGGAACATACCACACACACACACACACACACACACAAACCCCACTGATATGCACACGCATTTAAATATTATTCTTCCAAATCCTGAAGACAGTATTAATCAAGGTGATGGGGAACTCCAAAATTTATGATCAGATATGAGGAGCTCTTTTTCTCTAGATCACTGGTTTAAATGTTCCTGATACGCTAATAAAGAAAGTTCATTAACTTCCAATAGCTGTTTGGTGTTTTATGTAAAATGAGATGATGGCCTCAGTTGACACCATAAAAAGTCATGTCTGTAATTTAAACTACAAGAATCACTTCCCAGCCTATCTTCTCAGAGGCCAGATATGAAAAGGGGACTGAGATAGCAGAACTCTCTTGCCCTTAATTGTGGCCTTCTATATTTGTTGTGTAATATAATTTATCACAGTGGTGCTACGAACCTGATGATTATTTAAATAATTGCTTATGTTGTATCTATGCTACCATTTTTGTTTCCAGCAAAAGGTAAACTTTTCCTTCTCTCAGGCTCATTTTATTAATATGAAACAATAGCGAAAGGTTAAAAAAAAAAAAAAAAGGTAGGCCCTGCGTACCAAATCCTTAGCAGTTGTCAGGAGTGGTGGTTTTCCCTCACATTTTGTGTCTCCATGTGAAGGAACTTCCATTAGAGGAACAATCCAGGTCCCCACTAACTCTAAATCTGTCCCCAGGGAGGGGAAACTAATTTACCCAGTTTATGGATATGGCTCAGTAACTTCTGTGTCCACACTTTACACCCTGGCAGCTAGTAGAGAAGATACAATTTGCTTCTCTCTCTCCAAATTGTGGAAAGTTTGGCCTGACAGGCTCTGCCTTTGTGAAGTCTGATGAGAGCCTATTTGGCTGTCCCAAGCTATAATCTCCTTACAACTTCATCAGTAATAGAAACAATATTTTGATCTCTATTTGCCTGACTTCTGTATATATTTCTCAGTTGTTTCTAATTGTCTGGTTAGATAAAGAATGTTCTTTTGGAGCCTGAAAATCCAAAATATCATGGAATATTATAATTTCAGGACCTAATTATTCTTATCTTTACATGAGAAATCCTAGTTTCCAATGCATTTGAGGATTTAGCCTCAACCTGGCTATGTCTATTGAATGAAAACATGAAGAACCCAAAATGTGAGCATGAATTATCTCTTTGGAATTTCTCATTGAAACATGAAAGACCACCTGAAAATTGCCCAACTCAGGTCAATTACTATACCTTCAGGACATGAACAACCACAGTATTACCACTGTTTCCCGGTTGGTGATGACAAGGGCATTGAGTAGAGGATGTCTTGGGCCAGATGTAGAATTTTTTTAATCCTGAAAGTTTATGTCATGTATTCTCTTGCACCCTCAAGGAGAAATTAGTTTGAATAGCTTCAGACATGTTATGAATAAGATGAATAAAGTTAAAGAAATCCTTTCATAAGTGCCAAGTGAAATAATTCAAACTACTGAATTACAGAATAAATAATGTCCTAAAGGTCATAGGCTGTTATTTTCATCCTACTTCAAAGTTAGTTTTGCTTAATCCTCGGGAAAATGTATCTAAGTTCCTTTTTAAATTCTATATATCCTGAAACATTTTATTTATAAAAGCAAACACTATTTCAAGAGTGTTTTGTTGTGGAAATTTTTATAAGGTAGCCATTCCTCTTGTATTTTATAGAACTCTCAATTTCTGCTATTTAAATTACCTACCTAATTAGGTCTCCAATGAAAAGGTGTGTAAACACACTCATTTTTAACCTTAAAAATAATTTCCAACACTCCTGGGTGCTGTTGAAAAAAACAGCTAATAAAAAAATTGCTTAAGCTTTGTGAGGATAATGTAGTGAATCAGATATCTCTAAAGAAATCCTCTGGATAGAAACACTGAACTGTGCAAGCTAATGTGAAAATATTGTAATCCCAATGCATTTGAATAGGAAATTCAGTTCTTTAACTTAAAAGTAGGTAAGTGGTGCTTGTATCATTACATCAGTCACATTAATCATCAAGTTTTCATACAGAGAAATATAGTTGAACACAGCAGCCGGTTAAGTCGTTAGGGATAATGACTTGCATAACAGTCTAAGAATGTGAAAATAGTTTGCCTATTAAGAAATTAAGGTGAATTTTGTGTATCAGCCATACTCCTCAGATAAAGTCTAGTAAACAAAAATTCACAGTGTACTCATCCTTTCCAATTACATCAACATGTCTTTGTAGAGGACGCTGGATCATCTTTCTTGGAAGCAAATAATTAACAATAGGTCAGCACAGGTCTCTAACTTTTAACATGCAAGTTATGACCTTGAAAAAAATGTATATGGCTGTCACTTTTTTACCTAGGATATTCTGATTGCAGTAGAAATCATTATCTGAAGCCATAGAATTTCTATTTAGGGGGTCATGGGAGATGTGATGAGCTCAATGAAAAAAAAATGCGAGACAAAGGTTTCAAAACTTTGGAGGCTCTCTAAATTCTCCGATGAAATGATCAGTGTTTTAAGCCATGTTCTTAGCTTCAATCTGATCACAGAATTGACTGGAAAACATCAGAACTAAGTTCAAAAAGACACAAGAACCCACAGAGGGTTGGCATGGAAATCAGGGAAGGTAGCTATGTAACATGTATTTTTAAGACTCTGCTCTGGACCCCAAATGCCTACCAGTAGCAGGGAAAGCCAATACCCCTGGTAAAAACAACTCCTGAAGTCAATGGCATCACCATACTAAATGAAACCTACTCTTCCCATGCATCACCCATCTTTCAAGAAAGCCTGGCTAGGAAGAGTAATAGGCTCTTGTCGGTATCATATCACTCCATACTCATCCATTGTGAGGCTCTCTCCAAATAAAAAGGAAATTTGTGTGCTCAGCAGTCAGACAATTTCCAAATCAATGAACACTTGTATACTTCAAATATTAAGATGTTGCCCCATCTTTATGATAGAACCTGAATTTTGAATTAATGGCAATAAGGCTAGAAGAACAGTTGGTTTCTCTTTAGCAGAGAAGTGGAGTATCCATTCAGATTTCAAATAAATTGGGAAGTAGAAGTACAGTGTAATGAGCCAGGACTGAAAATCCAGAAAGATGAGAAATAAGAAAAAGTTATTGAATAATATTTTCTGTATTTTGCACTGATCTTATTAGTAATATCTCTCTAAACAACAACAAACCTTCTAGGCTAAATCTGCTTTGCTCAGAAAGGGATTATAGTTAATTAACTGCCTAGCACAACTCATTGTGTCTGTCTAGCTATAGGGTTAAACTTAAAATAGGAGATGGAGTAGCAGGCAAAACCTAAAAATGAGTATGCTCTGGGTCTGGTGGAGCGTGGGTATGAAGGATTTGCTACTTTGATGGTATTAATTTCCCAATTTTTCCCTCATCCCTCTAACATTTTGTAACCTCACAGTGACCTCACATTCTGGCTTGGCCACATGACTCGATTTGGCCAATGGGATGCTAGCAAATGTAATGTAGAGGTTTGAAAAAGTACTTCTACGTTTCTGTTCTTCCTCTTGCTTCTCTGCCTTCACGCCTTGTCCAGACGAGCTTATTGGAGGATGAGAGAAATATGGCCCAGTCACTCCATTGCCTTAGAAGACAATGAGCTGACTGCCAGGCATGTAAGTGAGTCCAACTGGGATCAGAACTACCCAGACAAGCCCAGCCAAAATCCCCCATCCTGAGACTCATGAGCTCAATAAAGGCTTATTGCTTTAAGCCAGTCAGATATGGGGCAGTTGTTATACAACATTGTTGTGCAAGAGATAATTGATACAGTGGACATTAAGGGAGGGTATCAATGATACGTTTTATACCATAAACTAAGAATCACCACCACTGAGATATACCAGAGTTATCTAGAAAGCTTTTAAAAGTATACTCAGACCACTCTCTGATCTACTGAATTGCTTGTTTTGGAAACATGATAATTGTTTTGTGTATAGAGGCATGGTTTCCATTAAAATTGAGACCCACTGATTTAAGCATATTGTCTTAGCAATTGGAAGGGAATATTTGTAGAGTGGTTGCACATTTTCTCACTATCTAATCTGTCAATAAAGAGAACCAATTAAATTTTATGTTATGACTTAACTATCCTTACAGCCATAATCTATTTTCCTAATCTGTGGATACTGGTCATGTGGGCATGGGCTGAAAAGTCAGAGGACCATAGGCAATGATGGACTTAAAATCCTATTCTTGGAAAAATGCCACCTGGCAAGAGCTGAACAGTCGTTTCCATCATCTTGATAAAGGTGGAAAAAGTATATGAATGGATTTAATCTGGTCTCTAAGAATAACGCAAGCTCCCTTTCTGAAGAAAACAAGCTAGCAAAGGAAGCCCAAGTAATTTCTTCCCAAATTTTTCTCCCAGAAAAGTCTCATCTCTACTGCCAATTGTTCTATTCCTCAAATCTGATAATAGCATGCCATCTTGGAGTCTTTTCCCCATGCTGCCATTTGCCTGGGAATCTTCTCATGCCTGGCTCTTTCTAATCACAAAGAACTCAGAGCAGCCTTCTATGACTCCTTTCTCTATAAGGGAATCTTTGCCCATTTCTCTTCACCACCATTATACATCTTCATCTATTCAATTACTTCTTTATTACCACCTTTGGAGCTATTAGTATTGAAAGAGTGATTCTATCTGTGGCATAACTATGGTCAAATTGAGCACTAATAGCATATAATACTGGAGAAAAACTTATTTCACTTATTATTAGTTTTTAACAAGTGTTACCGTTGGTCAGGTGAGCAGAAATTGGAATCTCAGAGCCAAGATTTTGCTTAAACTTGCCAGTGAAAATCATGTTTGTCTTGAACGGCCTATTCTTAATTCTTCACTTTATACAGCATTCTTAATTCAATGGGAAAAAATATAATAAAGGACAAGATGAACTAGGAGGGGAGATGATGCATATATTCCCAGTAGTCTACGACACTCGATTAAGGCCATAGTCATCATCAAATATATTGTGATTCACAGAACATCCTGGAGGCAGAATGTGCTGCTGGACAGTGTTACTACAGTAGCTATCAGGAAACCTGAGGACTCATTCTGGCTCTGATTGCTAGCCAACTGCATGATTATGGAAAAATCATTTAACTTCCTTTCCCCATCTGCAAAATAATAGGAGCACTAGTTGATCTCAAATTAGTCTGTATCCTATTAATGCTTTCCCCAGCATTTGGCCTTGCACCCTTTCTGGCAGTTAATTTTTTGTTGGCTCTGATTCTAGTAAACTCCTTTGGTGAGGGAAGCAGCAGGAGGTGGCAGGAAGAGCATAGGTTTTGGAGTCAGAGAGACTTGTGTTTGAATCCCAGCTTTGCCCTTCCTGGCTTTGGGATCTTAGCCAATTTTCTTAACCTTGCCAAGTTTTAGTTCACTCAACAGTAAAATGATGATAGTAATGTCTTTCTCACAGGGTTTTGAGGATGAAATGAGATAATATGGAAAATGCTTGAAAACATTATTTTCATTTCTCAATAAATGCTATGTTCCTTACCCCTGGTTCTTTTCTGTATCTTTCTAGAATCTCTACTGTCTCCACCAAATCTTTTTCTTTTTCTATCCCTCCATAAGTACAAATATTTCCCCAGCTCAGTCATAGACTCTTTTTGGGATAAGCTCTTCTTAAGTGATCATCTTTCACAACTTCCCCATAACTGTGTTGATTACTTATAAATATTTATTGCCACAGTAAACCTCTCATTCAAACTATAATCACAAATTTTAACTATCTTCTGGACATCATGCCATAAGCAACCAAGTGATTCCTCAAGTCTATCACAGACAACATAAAACAACGTAAAGCTACTCTTAACATTTTTTTTTATTTCCGGTCTTAGTTTGATGGTGTCACCATCCTCCCCATAACTAAAGCTCAAGACACATCCTTAACTCTTGGATATTTCTCTTCTTTCATTATCCAATAAATCACCACTAACTCTCCTAGCTCCACACTATTACTTCTTTCATCCTCCTCCCTCTCATTTGCACTATGTATCTCATGCTATATATTAATCACAGCTATTCCAACTATAACCTATAAGAAATCAAACACAAACCAGTTGAAATCCAATTCTAAGCATGAAAAAAGTAATTGTTTCAAAAGTGTATGAATCAATGTAACAGAAAACTCTAGGCATATTTGGATCCAGACAGGCAAAGCAATCACCAATCCCTTTGTGTTTACCATTTATGCTTTCTCTTCCTTGATGTAAGTCCTAGACAGACTTTCCTCAGGTAAGTTAACGAAAATGTTAATCTCAGCACTAGAAACACATCAAATAAGTAACAAGGATCCCAAAGAATAAGAGTCTCATTCAAAACAGGTTTAATAAATTCCACAAAGGAATTCTGATTGACCCTGCTTATTTCTCATGCTTGCTTCCACTTTAGACAATGAGATAGATACACACATGGTGGGAAGGAAGGCTGCTCTATCCAAATCACAGGGGGGATGCCAAAGTCCTAATGAGTTCATTTACCTTTAAATTCTTGCCACTCTAATCCATCTTCCTGTTGAAAAAGGAGTTCATCTGGGAAGTGTTACTCTATTGGAGGTCCTTCCACATGAAAACAGAAGTATTATAAGACACTAACCACCCTTATATGCCCCTTCCTTTCCCTTCAAAACAATTCACTACCCTAATGTGATTTATGAAATTCTTTTGGAAACCAATTCTTTTGGCTCCAGATTTCAGTTAGGAAAAAAAAAAGATTCCTTAATTGCATTCAGGTCATCCAATCCATCTACAAATATATATCAAACGCTTATTTTCTTACAGGTACTTCTCTAGATACTAGAGACACAGAGTAACAAAGTAAACAATACAGTACCCTGATGGAGCTCACACTTGTTGGAATATTGCAACTTCACTAACCTTTCTACTTTCTGTGAAAATTTTCTCAGTCCTTGGATATTGCATTCATCTTTTATTCTCCCCATCCTTTAGGGGACTCTGTAACTTTGCATATATTATACTCCTCCGCATATAGTCTCTGCCTCTCTCTTGCCACTTTATCTGTTAAAATATGTGTTACTTAGCTTTGTTTCATAGCATCAACTTCAAACTCTCATTGGTTTCCTTCAAGAAGCATGTTATTTGTATTTCAGCTGGATTTGGTAACCAGGCTACAGACTGGATTTAGGACTGGCCCACTTTTCCCATATTGAGCTAAGTAACTAATTGGGTAGTGTTTTCTCATGGTGACAGCAGTTCATATAATATTAACTAGCATTCCACTGGCCAAAGTAAAACATTTAACTAAGCCCAACATCACTGGTTTAGGTTGATAAACTGCATGTACTATAAAGGGAGATATTGCCAAGTCATATATTAAAGAATGTGGATATGCTATTATATTTTACAGAATAGAGTGATAAGTTGGAAGAAATAATTGAGTCAACCATGAAATCCAATACATTTTTCAACAACCAGCTAATATACAAATTTCCTCATGTAAACATTTCCTATCCTCCAGTCAGAAATCTTCTAGATCTCCAAAGCACTATGAACCTTGATTAGTGGTCATTTCTTTTATTGGTATTATGATTAAATGCTTACAAGCCATATCTTCCAAAGAGGTTCTAATGCTTATTCATTTTGCATCTACTACAGTGCCTAGAAGAGCCCTTTGCCTGTAACATGTACATAACTATAACATAGTAGTCTAGTCAGTAAAACACCATGATCAAGACCTTCCAACATGGAGACCCACTCATTCACTACAGATCCAAGCTCCAGAATTAATAGCCGGATGTCCTTACTAAGAACAGCACCCATCTCCTAGTATGTTAAGAAAACATGTAAAGCACTTAAAGCACTGCCTAGCATACAGGAGGAGCACAATCACACACATTTACTGTTATAATTAGCTGGCCTCATAAAAGATCTCTAAGTTTCACTGAGTTCTAAACTCTTGAATTAGCTGAGTATGATGATTAGTTCAGGTGTCAGCTTGACTGGGCTAAGGGATGTCCAGATAACTAGTATAACATTATTTGTGAATGTGTTTCTGGAAGAGATTATTAGCCTGTGACTCAATGGACTGGGTAACGGAATTTACTGTCACCAGTGTCAGTGGGCATCAACCAATCCACTGGGGGTCTAAATGGAACAAAAAGGCAAAGGAAGGACAAATTTTCTCTTTTCTTGAGCTGGGGCATCCATTTTCCTCTGCTCTCAGACAACAAAGCAAGTGGTTTTCAGGCCTTCCTACTCTGGGACTTACATGATCAGCCCCCTGGTTCTCAGGCCTTTGAACTCACAGTGAATTATATCACCAGCTTCTCTGGTTCTCCAGCTTAAAAATGGCAGACTGTGAGACTTCTTGCCCTCCATAACTGTGTGATCCAATTCTTACAATAAAGCTTAAAGCATTCTCACACTCTCTAGCTTTCTCTCTCTCTCCGTGTATATTCTTCAGGCGCTCATATTAAACAAACGCTAATTAGGTATTTCTGAAGATATAAAAAGATGAGCCTATAAGAAAAAATATATATATGTATATCCTGTTTCTCTGAAAAACACTGACTAAATATACTA
Source organism: Nyctereutes procyonoides (assembly GCF_905146905.1). Classification (NCBI taxonomy): domain Eukaryota; kingdom Metazoa; phylum Chordata; class Mammalia; order Carnivora; family Canidae; genus Nyctereutes; species Nyctereutes procyonoides. The sequence goes on along the minus strand of NW_026575047.1, from coordinate 13,874,782 downwards.
ATGCTCATTGATGTTTTTCATGGAAGCTGAGTATCAAATATCGTGTGCCAATTAAGAAATATATAAAACTACTTGAAAGTCTAAAAAGCTTATCAAGTTGTTTTTTATAATTATTTGCTCTACTTTCTACCACATTTTACAATATAAGACACAGAGACACAGAGAAGAACAATGTTAAAGGAATCTAAGAAACTCAAGATTACAGGCTTGGTCTAACTGGATCAACAAACGACATGACACATTTGAGTTGAAATCTACAACTGTAAACTCCTAGTGGCCAGTGTCCTTTTTTTATAGAGCTTTATCATTATGTAGATGCTCAATCATTCTTTATAACAATAATCAGTGATCAGATATAAGCATTTTGAAATTTTGAAGAACTATACAAAGGCAAGGTGACATTATCAATATGTTGCATTTTTAAATTGATAATAACCCCCAAGTTATTTGGAGGACTCAGGTCAGATTAAAATTTTAAGACTTAAGTGCATTGTTTTTAAAATTGAGGAAAATATTATTACCTTATCCGAAGTATTGTTTCAGAATTCTCTTTAATGTATCATGTTAATTTTTATGTAAATATCATTATTTTATTGGCACAAGCCTGGTATAAAATTTGCTTTCTTTTCATGAGTAAATGAAAACCATTACGTTGGCAGTTTTGAAGTAAAATACACCAGTGATTAGGAGATGTTGTTCCAGACACAGAACTTGTTTTCCACACTTTCCATATCTAGTCCAAAAATATAATCCTTTCTGAAGCTTTCTAAAGTCAACATGCTAAATGGCTTTCTTTGTTCTTTCATTTAAATTCTAGCCAGAAAGTCTTTTCAGTAAACTTGCTATAACTGCAATTTTAGGTGTAAAATATTAATGTAACTGAAAATGAAACACATATTGTTTATTAATAAACTTACATGTGTAGGCAACATTTGCATAAAGTGATTTAAAATCGAGGATGTCATCTAATTGGTATTCTTAATGAACAATAAAAATAGTCTAAGAGTAAAAAAAAGGGGCGTGTAGGACCAAGTGTCTATAAAAGCTAGGAAAAAAATAGATAAGAAACCCTAAAATTCCTCAATAATGCAAATTTGGCTTCTTTTTTGGGGGGGGGCTATGCATATCTAATCTGCTGACTGTCAGCTATAATTAGTGAGTTTGTGTTTCTGTGTGTGTTATAGTCAGCATACCCAAACCTTTGATTTTCCTTTTTTGTTTTGTTTCTGTAATATTATTCTTCATTTCTGCAAAAAAGTTTAAGATTTAGGGAATGGTGGTGAATTGATTTGAAAATTCTGAGAGAGAAGAGACCATAATGTCTCTGAGAACAAACTGAATGTTGCTGACGCTCTTGGAAATAAACCCTAATAATTGAACCAGGGAAGGTGAGAAGGTCAGAAAGTGAGAGGTACAATGGCTACTTCAGCCACTTGGATAATCTACCAGGTAATGCTTCCAGATCAGATGGATCAAGATTTACTTCTAGGTGCTGACAATAAAATATGACAGCTAACCCTTTTGAGTTTTGCCTGTGCGGTAAGTACTTTATATGCATATCATTTCATCATTACAACAGCACTGAACGATACGAATCATGTCCCCCTAAAATTGACTAATTGAAGTTTTAACCCCCATTTGACTACATTTAGAGGATCTTTAAGGGGGCAAATAAGGTTTAATGAGGCCATCAGTGTGGGGCCCTAATCCAACAGCTAGTATCCATATTAGAAGCAGAAGAGACACCAGAAAGCCATGTACATAGAGGAAAGGCCATGTGACAGCACAGTGAGAACGTGGTCCTCTGCAACCCCAAAGACAGGTTTCACCAGAAACCAGACCAACTGACACCTTGATCTTGGACTTACAGCCTCCAGAATTGCAAAAAAACAAATATCTTTGTTTAAGTCATTCAGTCTGCAGTGTTCTGGTATGACAGCCTGAGCAGATTAATACAAACACCATCAAGAGAACGCGATTATTATTTACATTTTATTATCAGGAATGAGCCTCTGAGAAAGGAAGTCATTTATTCAGGAGATTGCAAAGCACATCTTGAACCCAGTTGTTTTATTTGCTTTACAAGTCTATCTCTCTGATATAGATAGATATGTAAAATGGTATATTTCCACTTTGTTTATCCACTATAAGACATAACATTGTTTTATTGCACCCACATAAAGTTTTCTGCCATTACATAAAAATCAGGCAATTCAGCAGGTTCTACTTTCTTTGCTAATCCTAGATAGAATAAGCTTTGTGTAGTCACCTACAGGATAGTCTAACTTGTCCCCTAAACGAAGCTTGCACTGAATAAGCAGCTTAATGTTGGTAATATGATTTACAAACTCTGGGTCCCAGACTCATACTTTCCCATGCTTCCATAAAACAATTTTTAAAAACTCTTCATATTTTATCAAATGAATAATTGGAAATATTTGAGTTTCAATGAGTTGTAATTTATTCCATTTATATTCTGCATGTGCTCAAATTAAATAAGAGCTAATTAGGTATTTCTGAGGATATAGGAAGATGAGCCTTTGAGAAAACTATGGCAAATGAAAGTGCTTGCAGCAATTACATCTTCTTATTTGCCCAATTCAAGATTAATAAAATGGAGCAGTTTATCAATGAGGCAATTTATCAATAATGTGAAAACATTAAGTGAGAGGCATGGGCATACATACTAAGAACGGCTTTTTAGATCATTGCTTTCCATTCTGCAGTGTTTTTAAAATAGAAAACTGAAAAACAGTTTAAATTCAGAAATGCCTAGGACTATATAAGAAACATTTCATTGTTTTACTACAAATTGCTTGCAAGCAGTAACTCTGAAATACTTCAATTGACAAATAATTATTGATGGCATACAGTGCTTTTTCCATAGACGTACTTTCCCAAAGACAAATGTCAGGCAACCTCACACGGGCCCCTTGATGACAAATTCACCATTTCTTCATCTAAAACATTCACAGACTCTCATTTCTTTCTTTCTTTTTTTAAAAAGATTTTATTTATTTTACAAAGAGAGCCAGTGAAGGGGGAAGCAGAGGCAAAGGAGAGAGAGAGAATCTCAAGCAGACTCCCCACTGAGTGGGGAGCCCAACACAGGGCTTGATCTCATAATTCTGAGATCAGGACCAGAACTGAAACCAAGATTTGGACACTTAACCTGCTGAGACACCCAGGCACTCCTATACACTCTCCTTTCTCAAGACCATGGAAATCAAACTTTTTTTTTTTTTATTTCAGATTTCCAAACTCCTTTCTTTGAGTGTTTTTCCTTATTCAAAATTGGCTGTAGGTAAACAACTATGTCCATCCCCTCCTCCTCTTTTTTATTTCCTTTTTAGGAACTTCACATTAAGTATAATGGGAATCAGAAATGTCAGCCATAAAATTAGCAGATCCTTGTTTTTGTTCCTGACCTACTTCTTTAGATAACAAAGAAGCCCAATGCCCACTTACTTTTCTTTTTTAATTCTAAGAATACATGTACTTCACATCTCTGCACCTACATATGCTCTTCCATATTATCAAGCAGTGGCCCTAGAATCACTCTTTTTTTTTTTTTTATAAAAAGCTATGATTTAAAAACCATTTATTTTACACTTTAAAAAGGTCTGTTAGAGGACAAAATCAGTTTTTGGAAGCCTGGGAGGAGCTGAGAGGAGGGAGATGTCATAGTTTTAGTCAACACTGTGTCCATATGTGAGATTCAGACATGTCTCTATATGTCTAGCAGCCTGTTTCAGAACTCTATTGTAATAATCCCCTGAGAAGCATCCTGGGAGAGTGCTCATCATAAAGGAAAAGTCAGGCAGTCAAGCTTGGCTTAGTAAAAAAAGCTTTCATTATCAGCCAAGAGAAGCAATTCTGAGTACAGCATGATGTTCATCACTCATATTTGTCTTTGAGCCTAACCACCCATGGACTTCTATCTGAGTCCTATTAGGGAAAGAAAGGCACAAGTAAAAACTGAAATGGCTGTTTTTCAATTAACGCTCCGTAAGATACTGTGACATCAAGTACTTTGATACATGTCTGTAAATAGCAGAATAAAGGTTCATCCTTTCTTGGGTAAATAACACAATGCAGATTCAGTGCTAAAAGTACTCAGGAAAACACCATGGCTTGGGACCACCTCACAGGCTTTGGTCCATCAATAATTGTAAGACTCAATGAGAGATAATGCCATTCCAAAGCAATGGTTTATCTATGTGAACCACAGGCTGCCAGTGTACTTCTCCAGTAAGTGTTAGCATGGAAGGAGCTGATAATGGTGGTATGTCTGCATGTAATAACCTAAAAGGCTTGCTTTGAGTGTACACATGGCATATCTTGTGGATATGCAGGAATAGCCACCAGGGAAAGGTATTATGGTGGTGAATTTTATGCGTCGATTTGGCAGAACCACAGTGCCAGAATATTTGGTCAAACATTCTAGATGTTCTATGAAGCTGTTTTTGGATGAGATTTACATTTATATTGGTGGACTTTGACCAAGCAAATTACCCTCCATAATAAGGTGGTAGGTCTCATCCAATCAGTTGAAGGCCTTAACAGAATGAAGACTAACCTCCTCTGAGCAAGAAGGAACCTTGTCAGCCGACCGCCATTGGGCTTGAACTGTAACTCATGCCTGGATCTGCAGCCTGTAAGCATATCCTGCAGATTCTGGGCTCACCAAGCCTCCTCAATTCCATAAGCCAATTCGTTAAAATCAATACACACACACACACACACACACACAAACATGCACACATACACTTCTTGTTGATTCCATTTTTTTTCTGGAGAATGCATACGAATACAGGCACTTTGTCAGATATGGTAGGCAGAATAGTGGCCTCCCAAAGGTATCTGTGCCTTAATTCCCAGAATCTATGAATATGGTAAGGGGAACTATGCAGATATGATTACTTTAAAATACCAGAAGGTAAAAATTATTCTGTATTATCCACATAGGCTGAGTAGAATTACCAGGATTCTTACACATGAATGAGATGCAAGAGAATTAGAATCAGAGAAGGAGGTGTGATAACTAGAAGCAGAGACTAGAGTGACTCAATTACTGGCTGGTGGCCACAAGCCAATGAATGAATATAGCTAATCTCTAGAAGCTAGAAAAGGCAGGGAAACACATTCTTATGTATAGCCTCTAGAAGGAATGCAGTTTTACTAACACCTTGATTTTAGCCCCATGAAATGTTTCACTTCTGACCTCTAGAACTGTGAGATGATTTTTTTAATATTTTATTTATTATTTATTCATAAGAGACACAGAGAAAGGCAGAGACATAAACAGAGAGAGAAGGAGGATTCCCATGAGGAACCCGATGCTGGACTCAATCCCAATACCCTGGGATCATGATCTGAGCCAAAGGCAGATGCTCAGCTGCTGAGCCCTGATAATTTTTATTGTTTTAAGCAACTAAGTCTGTGATCATTATTATTCTTCCAGCAGTCGATAATTTAAAATATTTCTTGCTGCAAAATATACTGCATAATCTGTGTAATTATTTTTATGCAAGTCATAGCTTTCCTAAAATTTAAACTAAGTAATAACAACATAGTTTTAATATGCAAAATCCTACAGTTTATCAAACAAAAATGCATCTTCTTCATTGCATTCTTAATATCTCAAGGACATTTTATTCTGTCACAGATAGTTCTAACTTCTGCTCTCTTTACTGTAGGTATTTAGTGATTCTGAATTTTTTTTTCAATTCCATAAAATGTTGTATCTGAGGAATTTCATCAGATTAGTAATGATTGTTATGTTTTCCAACTCTTCATTTTTATGCTATTTTATCTATTTATATTTTTTAAAAGTAGCTTGAATATTTCATTATATTGTAATTTGATAACAAAGACAAGACTTCTGCTTATCTAATGCCCTTGCAAATTGATTTAAGTCAATGTCTGGAACTCAGAATGGTGCTATAGCTTCAAATACCATTCCAAAGACTCCTTCAAGGTAGATGGAAAGAAGGTTAGGCAGTAGAGTGAGTAGAGCAGTAGAGAAAAAGCAAATTGGAATATGTTACCATGTCTGAATTAGAATGGCATTTCCTATGATCCATTTATTTTGGAGAGCAGGCTATTTTGCAGTGTTTACACATTAGTATGGCAGGCAGTTTGGGTCCTGTGGCACTAAGGGAAGAGCAAGTCATTGGCAAGGAAGTCAGAATCTTCTCATTCTTAAAGAAGAGATTCTCTGGTCCCAAACATAAATTGCTTTTTATTTCTCCTCTTCTACTATGTATGAGAGGGACTCCTAGGTGGCTCAGCGGTTTAGCGTCTGGCTTTGACTCAGGACTCCAGCTCCTGCATGGAGCCTTCTTCTCCTCCCTCTGTCTATGTCTCTGTCTCTCTCTGTGTCTCTCATGAATAAATAAATAAAATCTTTAAAAAAAATAAACTTAACTATGTATGAGAGCAGCAACACCATCTATGGAATAAAACTGGAAGTAATCGTTTTCATTAGTGTCATTAGTGCTGGCTCTCTTCCACAAATATGGTAAGAGGGTACCTTCCTACCATAGGAAGTTAAATGCAAATGTGTGACTTACCATGACAAATTAAATGTGTGTGAAAGTAATACATGTCACTTCCAACAAGAAGCTGGAGGAGCCAGTAAGTGAATTGCTATGTCCACTCTTCCTGTGTAGAGATATTCAAAGCATGTGTCAGGGATCCCTGGGTGGCACAGTGGTTTGGCGCCTGCCTTTGGCCCAGGGCACGATCCTGGAGACCCGGGATCGAATCCCACGTCGGGCTCCCGGTGCATGGAGCCTGCTCCTCCCTCTGCCTGTGTCTCTGCCTCTCTCTCTCTGTGTGTGTGACTATCATAAATAAATAAAAAAAATTAAAAATAAAATAAAAATAAAAGTATGTGTCAATGATGGAACCCCCTACAAACCCATTCTGGACAGAGTAATTTAAATGAGAATTCTGGGGTTGCCTCTTATGGCAGCATATAATAGTATATCCAAACAGAAACAGCTCAAATTCAGATAATATTATGCTGGTTATTGTGTAATTTGGGCTCTAATGTCTTGGGAGACAATTCTCCATGGTGTCTCAAGTACTTTTAGGTCTTATAAGCAGAGATACTGATTGCCCTTTGTTCTGGACTATCTTTTTAAGGATATTAGCATAGTAAAGAGCCTTGGAAAGTAGGAATAGTGTCTCCTTTTGGGCTAAAGAGCAGATTTGCTAAGCAGCCCAATATAAAGATTCAACTTCCATGCACTTACAGTTTATCAGTTGTGAAGCAAAGCCACTGCATGTGCAGTGTCAAGTGGGCACCTCAGTTATATATTCACAGACACAGACTTGTTGAACAAAGGAAACCAATGAAGCCAGGGCATTGATGCAGCTGTGGCTCTCACTGTGTATAATAAAGTTCTGGTCAACCTACCCAGAAGTTCTGCCTGCCAGGCTCTGTGGTTAACTTGTTAATTAAAAGTAGTCAAAATCTCAAATCCTTTCACTGATGTCAGCATTTTTAAAAAATGAGGATACTGAAATAAAACAACTTTGTGACATTCAGAGATAAGATGATAAGATCAAATTTGAAACAGGACTTACTTTCATACCAGCAAGCTAGCATAGTGGTCCTCATAGGGCTTAAAATTTTGCAAGTATGCGGCAGAATGGATTACATAGTATATGATCAATAAATACATGACTTGAATTAAGTCACTCAATTTTTTATCCCTTCAAGAAAGAAGTAACTCAATATCGTTGCCTTAACTTCATAATAGAATTATAGTCTCACTGCACAATTTATACATATGATTGAATATAATTCTTATCCTGGATTCATAAAAATGACAGCAAATCATGTTTTAGTTCAAGGACCACATTGCAGACACCGTTTGGTTTACAGTACCAGTGGTAACAAAAAAAGAAGAAATCTACAGTCAGAAAAGATCTCCATCAACTTTATAATGCTGATTTAGTTATCCCTAAATCTTGATACTTAGCATAAAGTGCATTGATTGCTTGACTACTAATGGTTAAGATTACTGATATTATTAAAACACATGGAAAGCTATATGAGAAAAGAATGACCAATGTCAAGCTAATGTCCAAAAATTTAAGGACTATGAATACAAATGAAAACATTAAGAAAAATCAGTTCTGGAATGTATAAAGCATTTTATATATCAGAAATCTTTCCATATATTATCCAAAATATTATTCATACTAAACTTGTAAATTATTTTTTAAAGATTTTTTATTCTTTTACTCATGAGAGACACAGAGAAAGAGGGGCAGAGACACAGACAGAGGGAGAAGCAAGCTCCATGCAGGGAGCCCAATGTGGGACTCGATACAGGGACTCCAGAATCATGACCTGAACCAAAGACAGACGCTCAACTGCTGATCCACCCAGGCATCTCTAAATTTGTAAATTATAGCCAGCATTAGAGTACCCATTTACAGATATGGAAAGAAAGGCTCTGTTGGCTTAAAAACACTTTATAATCCGCAATAGGACCTCATGAGCTCACTGTTCTTTCTATAATACAACATGAACTCCCTGCATATCTATGAGGTATGTCACATAGGTAATTTGTATAGTTGCACTCTTACCATCTATGAATTCACTAAATATCATCTTAAATCAAGGTGAACAATAATTAAAGTCTAAAGAATTAAATCATACCTTCCTTACAATCAGCATTAAATGAGTTTCCAAATAGAAAATAAAATCGGTGTGCTTGGATGGCTCAGTTGTTTAAGTGACCAATCCTTGATTTCAGCTCAGGTCATGATCTCAGGGTCATGAGATGGAGACCTGTGTCAGGTTCTGCACTCAGCAGGGAGTCTGCTTGAGACTCTCTCTCTTCCTCTGCTGCCCCCTCAAATAAATAATAAAAGAAAGAAGAAAGAAAGAAAGAAGAAAGAAAGAAGAAAGAAAGAAGAAAGAAGAAAGAAAGAAAGAAAGAAAGAAAGAAAGAAAGAAGAAAGAAAGAAAGAAAGAAAGAAAAGAAAGAAAAGGAAAATTCTGTGTAAGATGTACAGGAAGAATGTGCATTATCCAGAGACTCAACTCTTCAGTTCTGGGAGTGATGGAAGGAACACAAAGGGATACATAGCATTTCACAATGTGCCAAAAATGTTAGTTATTGAAAATAGCCCACACTGCTCACTTTGTTCAGTAGTTATGATAAATAAAGATGCTTACTGGTTATAAAAATATTTTTCATTTAACATGACTTCGACCATATGCGATACTCATCAAAAGGGCACCAACCCACCTAAGAACAAATGTGAGCCATACATAAGTAGAACAAACTGTGTGGGGTGCATTGAATGATCTTATTTCCAAAAGCAACTTTAATTTCATTTTCCTCCTCAAAAATGAAGAGTAGAAAATGTCCACACACTATTATGTGTAAACTTTGCATTATTTCGCAACTCAATGCACCTATATATATGGTCACTCATGTCCAACTCAGTGACATAAAAATATTCATAGAATTTGCATCTCACTTACTTGAAACTTTGTGCACCAAAGACTTTTGTAGACAAAGATGCAAATCCACTCAGAATGGAATGCAGAGACTGAGATGTTAGTAAAGAGTTTTTGCTATCAGATTATGTTACTCTATCAACAGTTTTTTCTGTTGTTATTTTGCATGTCCAAAGAAACTCAAGTCATGCCATGCATATAAAGCTAGTAACTATTTTCATTTTATTTCAATGGTTGGAATATTTCAAAGATAATTTATGTGAATTAGCAAATGTTCTGAGGCTAAGTAACCCTGCAGAGTGACTGAGATGTAATAAAAGCCATTTTCAGTTTTCTATTGGCTTTTCCATTTTCTCTGTGCATTTTCTTGTAGGAGGCAACTTTATCCCTATTTACTTGTCAATTTTAAAGGCTATTCATAGAATTGTAAGTAAAGATGAAAGTCAATGCATTTAATAGTATCCTTGGCCTTTATAGTTTTAAATTGGTAGAACTGCACTGGGGTGGGGATTGCAGAGTATCTGAATATATTAGGCTAAATAGAACATTCAAGCCGAAAGTATCAATATTCCAAATCATAGTAACTAAATTATTTTTAAGTGTCATAAGCCAAATTACAGCCTCACAACGTTCCTTCCTTTATTCCTTTTTTTCTTTCCTTTCTGCCCTTCTTCTTCCCTTTTTTCTTTATCACTTTTTTCATGTTAGAATAACATTTTATTAAACAAAGAACTCACCCACTTAGAACCAGTATAAATTCTCGAGAGCTTATCACTTCCATGAATATTGGCAACATTCAAGAATTTACCTTGGGAGTAAGGAGATGAGCTTGCACAACCACAGGAAGATGGCGTTCTCCTTTGGGTCTTATTTACAAATGTTGAACACCATGGCAACATTTGAAGAAACTTAGGGAGCAAGTAAACTTTTTCAAATATTTACTTATCCTCCCCTCCCACTACTAATTGGTTATAACCTTCTTAAATATTTGCATCATATATCACTTCCCCTGTGAAGCTCTTTCTATTTAATATCACCCTTTTACCATCAAAAAGTAATCTGTGCCACCAACTGAAAATATATCCTTTCATATTTTTCATATCCTATAAGTCATATATTAACATGTCTACATATATACATGTAACATATTGCATACTAGTCAAACCCCTATTCATGCATATGCTGCCTCAGGAATTTTATTGCTATGTGCAATAAGAAACCCACACAATAATAGCTAAAAATAGAGGTTATTTTTTTCTCATATAACAAGAAATTTGGATGTTGAAAATTCTGAGCAGATGCACAGCTCAAGATGTCAGTGCCAGGGTTCCTGAATTTCTCTTGTCACTTTTTTTTTTCTTTTCTGTCAGTGCCAACATGACCAATGGATCAAGGTCAGCAAGGAAAAGTGAAATTTTAAGATCCACAAGAATTATGCTTACATCTCTTTCTACTTAATATTTAATTGAATGAGTCTAGCACAATCCAACACCGCGTCCTAGCACTCAAGGTGTTTATAATACCCTTCACATTGTACATGAATGCAACTGTTAGTCAATTCTCAGCTTTTAAGCTTGATGTCTACTTTTTTTTTTTTTAAAGACCCCGAATAGCCAGGGGAATCTTATTTTATTTTATTTTTATGATAGTCAGACAGAGAGAGAGAGAGAGAGGCAGAGACACAGGCAGAGGGAGAAGCAGGGTCCATGCACCGGGAGCCCGATGTGGGATTCGATCCCGGGTCTTCCAGGATCGCGCCCTGGGCCAAAGGCAGGTGCTAAACCGCTGTGCCACCCAGGGATCCCGCTTGATGTCTACTTGATCAGACAAATGCTAGCCAATTTTCTGATATCTAGGTGTCAGCCAGTACTCCTGTAATATATATTATAACATATAGTATATATTATAATATTATATAACAAGTATTATTCATATTTAATATATGATATATATTACTTGTTCATGTTTAATCCAGAGTTGATTTTCAACCGAGTATGTGGCATAAATGGAACAATGTATTAGGAAAAGAGAGCGAAGGCTAAGTTATTCTATTTTATCTACAATATTCTCTCCTTTTATATCCTAGAGAATTCTTTCAAAAGTATCATATCATTTTTTTTTGATGTAAGAGACACAGTGAAACCATCAATTAGCTTGGATTATATATAATCTGTTATTTTTGACATAAATGAACTTCTGGCACAATCTAAAGTTTTATATTTAAAAAATTAAAAATGGGGCACCTGGGTGGCTCAGTCAGTTAAGAGGCTGCCTTTGGCTCAGGTCATGATCCTGGGTCCCAGGATCAAGCCCTGCACTGGGCTCCCTGCCAGCAAGGAGTCTCCTTCTCCCTCTGCCACTCCCCCTGCTCATGCCCTATCACTCTCTCTCTCAAATAAATAACTAAAAACTTTTAAAAAGTCAAAATTTTAAATAACTAAAAATACCATTAAAAACAATTCAGTTTTCTTAATCTTTTTACTTATGTGTAAAATATCTCATCTGGTTTTTTTTCTTTCCAACCAGATTTAGCTGTCACGCTATAGTTAACTAAAACCAAATTTTAAAAGATCATAATGAAATAGATTTATGTTAGAAATGATAATAGCTCCCATAAATGCAACATGTCAGCAATGTTAGGACTGATACTATTTAAAGAACACTGCAACCTCTGAGCTCTTATTCTTAGTATACACACACACGTATAAAATATATATTACATATGCAAAATATATATTTGTATGTACCTATATTAGTAAGTATAATGGTATTTTATATCCACATATTCATTAAACAATTATTTAGAGCTTACTGTGTGATAGGAATTGTATAAAGTATTATATAAACCAAAGGATAAAACATAGCCCCTTCATAGGCCATGGCCTAGTACAGAGAACAAATCTGAAGAAATAAATTCACTGTATAATACACAATACACCATGTAATAAAATGTAAAAAAAGGTGCAGATAAAGCAATTGTATGATAAAGACAAAAACTGACAATATTTTGAGAAAGAAGGGATTTCACAGACTAAAGGAGTAACATTAAGTTCTGAGATTATTTTGAAATTTTAACATGGTGTTTGCTAGAAAAAAATGAGAGGGAACAAGATCATAATTTAATTATTATACTTTTCTCTCTTTTTGTTAATTTCTCTTTTTTTAAATTTTTTTTAATTTATTTATGATAGTCACAGAGAGAGAGAGAGAGGCAGAGACACAGGCAGAGGGAGAAGCAGGCTCCAAGCACCGGGAGCCCGATGTGGGGCTCGATCCCGGGTCTCCAGGATCACGCCCTGGGCCAAAGGCAGGCGCCAAACCGCTGTGCCACCCAGGGATCCCAACTTCTCTATTTTAACTTCTCACCCTTATTGCCCAGAAAATGCAAATTCTGGTTTTTTTCATTTACATTCATACAATAACATGGTAATAATTTTAAGAATAAAAACATCTGTAAGTGAAACTGATTTTGTGTTCATATTAGTGGCAGAGTAATTTTAGTTTTCACTGAATTAATGAGTTATTTTAAAATTGGTGTATGTGGGTATATACATAGGTCAAAAATCATATCTGAAATATCATTTAGTTTAATAACAGTGTATTTCCTTTCCCTTAAAAGTAAGTACACATATGGGGCTTGAGGGGCTTGAGGACCAATCCAGGAAGATGGATATGGCCATGGGGTGGCAGTAGCACATATCTGTTTTATTGGGCCATGCTCCAGGGGTCCCTCTGCAGAGGACAGCCCCTCAGGGCGGGAATCTATGCAGAAGCTGTGGCATGGGGTTCCTTAGTCAGAAGAGTAGTTAAGCCAGGGAACTCCCAAAGGGAGATGAGAGAGGAGGCTTACAAGTCCAGGTGATGCTGCTCAGCAGCATGGTTAGGGAGTCTCAGGGTCAGAAGTCCCCGAAGGGCACCAACAAGTTGGATCTTTATGGCCTGAAGTTTATCTTATTTATTTCTGTCACATCTTTAGTAAGATTTCATGGAATATGCAAAGCAATCAGGGCTTGAGTGGCTATGAATCTGTTTGGGGTGTCTTTTAAGTGATCTGCTATGTTAAAATTTGAGTTTGGCACTAGCAGTCCTTTTTACTAATGGATCTCAGCCTCCAGTAAAGAAATAAATGCCTAGGGGCCAAAAAATAGAGACCATCTTTGGCTCATTTATATAACAGAATGCAAAATAATAATAATAATAGGCCAGCCCCAATGGCTCAGCAGTTTAGCAGGGTGGGATCCTAGAGACCAGGGATCCAGTCCCAAGTCAGGCTCCCTGTATGGAGCCTGCTTCTCCCTCTGCCTATGTCTCTGCCTCTCTCTCTCTCTCTCTCTCTGTCTCTCATGAATAAATAAATAAAATCTTTAATAATAATAATAATAATAATAATAATAATAATATATCTGAAAAGGTCAATTAAAATTGGTGAAATATCAGGGGGGCAAGACAGCATCATTCTACTTTTAGGGGAAATCTCATGAATTAGCAGACTTTGAAAATCTATCTGACCACAGTTTGGAAAGACCAATTAAGATAATAAATTCTTAAAGAAGATTGTAATTTTAATTTGATTTAATGGTTCCTTAGTCATGCCAAAATATGTTTGCCATACCATCGTATTCAAGGAAAACCACTGATATCAATGGTATACCAAGAGTTATATTTTACATCTATAATCTTAACCTATAAATAGATATAGAACATACAAGAAAATGTGTGTTGTGCTGGCAAAAATTAAAGGGTACAATCACACCTTTTAAAGCATCAGGGCCAAGGGAAAGTGCTTTGTTAATTCTTTTGTTACATTTTTTAAAACATAAATGGAAATCTACTCATCCCATTTTTTACACCATCATTTGAATATATCTAATTTGAGCATTTGTTTCTTGACATTACTGTCAATGAAGAGTGTGTGTGAGTGTGTGAGTGTGTGTGTGTGTGTGTGTGCGCGCGCACGTAGTGGGTGTGGGGTGATTGAAATCATCCAGAACAACACATATTTAAGTGGGAGAAGAAAGACAGAGAATGAGAGGAACTTCGGATTTTAAATCACCGTGCAATTCTTTCCCTCCTTTTTAGTGGGTTTGCAGTTGAAAACACAGAACTACTATATTCTACTTCCTTCAATGACAAATAATGCTCATAATTATATCTGTGTCACATCATTCCATTTTCCCAAAATGAACTAAACCTGAGTCTGTGCTTCCATTGCCATGGAGAAAAACTCTCGTGAGAAAAGTTCTTTGTTGTAGCTTCCCCCCGGTACACCCAGAAATTTTAGATTTCTGTACTCGAGTCTTATTATCCTTGACCTACACTGATTGACAAGTCCTATCCAAGAATGCTTCGACCCTTGAAAACAGGCTTGTCTAGCTACTTCTTTGACATGGTTGTTCATTTGGCCCTTTGCTGAGAAAATGAATCAGCAGGTCCTCCTCCTGGTCAAGAATTGCAAGCATCTGTCTTCTAACCATCCTTAGTTCCAGACACCTCGTCTTCTCATATCCCACATCAAAAGACAACCATTGTCCATGATCATGCACATAACACATTCAGTTCTTAAAAAAAAAAAAAAAGCAAGTCTTGTGAATGATTTGGAGATAAGAGAAGTCTCAGATCTGTTCAACTGCTGAAAGTCTTAAGTCAACTGAGGTAAAAGAAAAGAAAAAAAATATATATATATTTCTGACATTCTCAGAGCTGAAATAGAGATTAATATTCTAATAAAATTTCTGGCTATATTCACATTGCTTGATTTAGAGCTTCAAATCTGTTTTCCTGTCCTTGGAAAAAAGTAAAATCGCTGTCTTGCTGATATTCAGGAAGTGAGCATGTTTCTTTTTCTGTATACGTAAAGATAATTGGTTTTCATACTGCGCAAAAAACTCTGTGAAGGATTATGTGGTGTATTCATGTATATATTACATCAAGTTCTTGAAACTTCATTGTGGGATATAATATAAATATTATGTCAGTCATTATCTTATTCAGCCTGCCTCATCATTGTCCTAATTTTTTTTTCTCTAATAAGCCAAAGTTCTGCAAAATCAGCCATAGGAATGGTTACAGTAGACATTTCATTTATGCAATGGGCTAGAGAGTGACCATATCAATTTATATAAGGTAATTTTGGAAAGCAGTCAAGAGGAAAAGATGAGACGACTGAAAAAAAAAGTTTAGTGGGTTAAAGAGAAAACAAAAACATTAACTGCATCTACCTGTTTTGACTTTAAATTATGGCTTTGTCCAGAGGCACTATTTGGCATATTTGCCTGACCTCTGAAAATTCAGTGCCATTGAAGTGTTTGGCTTATACTTATCACACATTTGCTTTGTACTACCAGTCTTTTGTCTCCTCTACATCTAACAGATGTCATCCTTCCAAGACACATTCTTATCCTTAATTTCTAATGAAATTTTGCCAACCTTCCCTACCCTCATTTTTGATCTACTAAATGAATGAAATCTGTGCAAGAGTTCCAAAATCTATGCCAGGGCATAATTGCAGATGAAAAAAAACACTCTTTCTTTTCTTTTCTTTAATTGTGAGCTACTTAATACCTCACCTAGATTATATACCTGAGATTCTTTGCTTCTACTGCTAAAGCCTATATAACATTCTAGCTATACTTTAATTTTATTGCTTTGGAAAATAGAACATCATGCTTACATTGATTTTAAATATTTTTAAAACATAAGTAGTTATAAAGATGATATCATGTAAATGAAGAGCATATGGTCCCTGGAGTCAAACAGCATGAGTTTGGATTTTAAATTTGTCACTTGCTAAGCTGTGTAACTTGGGAAAATTGTTTTACTTCTTTGGACTTCTCCATCCTAAGTGAGCATAGTTTCTCCTTCATATGCTTGTTGAGAATATATGATGAAATAATACTTAACAAAAGACATGAAAGAGTTTCTGGAATAGATTAAGCACTCAGTAATATACTTTATGCTGTTACTCTTGCTTAATATTTAATGAGAATATGTAAAGATATTAAGTTTTTAATATTTGCATTAGTTTGAATTATATGTCCCCTTTTGTTCTAATGAAAAACAACCACATTTATATATCAGAAATATTAAGTAAAATTATTCTGAGCCCAATGAACAGATATAGAAGATGGAAAGCTAAGTACAAAAGGTAAGTGCAGGTTCAGTGGGATCAGGCCAGGGATGACCTGCAGTTTACTTGAAAAATCTTGCTATTCAAGCAGATTACCAACAAAGACAGATGTGTCACAGACTTACCAACAAATCACTAAAGGCAAAATTGGTTGACCCATCTCCTACTTCTTGCGCAACATATAAAACCAATTCCAGATTCAGTTCTAATTTTTTTAAGCACAAAGCAATTTTGAGAAATCCGTGTATACAATTACAAGGTTGAGGAAAAATGTTATTGTAAAAGAAAATTCTACCAATATAGTTGCCATTTTCATTCAGCAAACCAGCATAAAAAATAGCAATAATATCCGCTAAAAGCAGAAAACAACAGCTCATATCAAAACATCAAAATAATGATAGACTTCTGAGGTTGAATTTGTTGTTCATTGTATTTTATAACTTGCTTTGAATTAACGTTCACATATAGATGATTATGTGTACATAGGTAGAAAGACATATTTGCATGTTTTTAGGAAAGTCATTCAAAATTATATTGCATGTGATTTTATTTATTTCTGTCTTGTTTTATGTCATTTTTTCCTTAGAGTGAACCCTATTTTTGAGGTATAATTTAATTATATTGAAATGTGTAGGGCTGAATTATATAGTTTGAAGGGTCTTGACAAATATATACACTTGTTCAACTCATATCCCAATTTTTGTGAAATATTTTTTAATATTTCAGGACTTCGTGGAAATCATATAATATGCTCTCTCCAGACAGGCTTCTTTTACTCAACATAATTTGTTTTTTTCTGAAACTCATCCATATTGTTGGGTGTATAAGTAATATGTTCCTTTTTGTACCACATTTTGTTTATTCATTTTCCTGCTAGCTAGCTACTTGAGCTATTTCCATTTCCAGCTATTATTCATAGCACTGTTATGAATAATCATTTTATTTCATAGTGGTTTTAATTTCCACATACCATAATAAGTTAACATCCATCACCTTTCACAGTTACATTTTTTTTTCCTCATGAAGAGAACTTTTAAGAATCATATATAATACAGGATTGCTGACTGTGGTCATCATGTTGCACATTACATGCTTATTATTTATCTTAAAGTTGGAAGTTTGTAGGTCTTCACTACTTTCACCCAATTCTTCCACTCCTCACCTATTCCAACCAAAAATTTGATCTTTGTTTCTATGAATTTGTTTTAGATTCTACATTAAGTGAGATCATCAGTATGCTGATATGTCAGACAATATCTTTCTCTGTCTGACATATTTCACTTACCAGAATGCCCTTAGGTCCATCCATACTATCTCAAATAACAGGATTTCCTTTCTTTTTATGGCTGAATAATATTCCGCTGTGTCTGCGTGTGTGTGTGTATATATGTGTGTGTGTGTGTCTGTGTGTGTGTGTGTTATATTTTCTTTATTCATCCATTGATGGTCATTTAGGTTGTTACCATGTCTTGGCTATTGCAAATAATGTTTCAGTGAACAAAGAGGTACAGATATCTCCTTGAGACAATGATTTCATTTCCTTTGGATATACACTCAGAAGAGGAATTGTTTCATTATATGGTACTTCCATTTTCAATTTTTCAAAGAATTTCCATATTGTTTTGTAAGGCGGCTGTACCAATTTATATTCCCACCAACAGTGTACAAGAGTTCCCTTTCTCAACAATTTCTCCAACATTAATGTCTCATCTTTGATGATAGTCATAATAAGTGTAAAATGATCTCTCATAGTGGTTTTGATGTGCATTTCCCTAATAATTAGTGATGTTGAGGCCCTCTTTATGTACCTGTTGATTCTTTGGACATCTTTGGGAAAATGTCTATTGATGGCAAAAACCATTTTAATTTGTTGTTTGATACTGTGTTGTATGAGTATGGTATGCTTTGTTTCAATTTTGGTTTGTCTCAAGGTACTTTTTTATTTCCCTTTAAGTTTTTCATTGATCCATTAGCTGTTCAGGATTATGTTGCTTAGTTTCCATCTATGTGTCAATTTTCCAGTTTTCCTTCTGAATTCATTGTCAGTTCATAGATTGTCCATTTCTTTAGAGTCTGTTATTAGAGTTTCATTAGTTTCCTTTGGTAGTGTCATGTTTACCTGACTTTTTGTGACCTTTCATTCCTTAAGTTGGTATCTGTGCATCTGAGTAAATGATCTCCTCTTCCAGACTTTATAGGTTTGCTTTGGCAGGTCAGCTCAGCTTGGGGTTCTGAACGGGTCAGATGGCAGCATCTTTGGACTGGTGAGGCTTACTATCAGGGTCTATTTTTGAGCAAGGCCACTGTCTGAGCTCTGAGGTTTGTTGGGGGTTCCAGTGGCTGAGACCAGTTGGCTAGAACTGCTGGCTAGGTTCCCTGATGACAAGCAGATATGGAATTGCGCTCCATGGGTGCCTGGAATTTCTGGCCAGGCTTCCTAGTCAGGCAGGACTGGCTACAATATTCACCAGTAAGCGGGGCTATGAATTAATATCTCTATCTGAGCAATGTAATGGGCCCTTGGGCCAGCATGGCTCATTGTTTGAGGATCCAAATCAGATAGAACTGTGCACCTCTCTATTCAGAGAAGGCCATCAGCTTGGGCTTTGACTCTGGCTGAGCCCTCCACTCAAGTGCTGCTGGGTCATGCAGCTTCCCTGGTGTTCCGGCCATGCTTCAGGTTGGTCAGCCTGGGGGCTATACTCAGCAGTAGGTGAGTCTAACGAATTAGCTTCCTTGTCCAAGGAAAGTGGCAGAACAGGATTCTAGGCTGACAAATGTCATTGTTTGGGGTCCTGGATTTGGTAGACCTGTGCATCCAGTTTCCTGGCCAACTGGGGCTACCACTCTAGCAATGCAGATAGGCAAAGCCACTGACCAGGATTTCTACTTAGGGACCCTTGTGAGGAGAAATTCAGTCTGCCGTTATCCTACTGCTGGTTGCTGTAAGTCCCACGCCCTGATCTGATCTCCAGCAGTCAAGCCTCACAGATTTCCCCCTTGCTCCCCATGAAGTGTGATCTAAGTGAGCTTCCCAGAAAGTGCCCCACAATTGTGGGAGAGCTAGATGTCCACCATGAATTTTCCTTTTCCCACTGGAGCAACTACAGACCCAACAGGTCCCTCTTGATGTGATGCTCTGTGGTCAGAGTTTAGACACTCCTCTTACACACCTAAGGTTGTAGTTCTCAGTGTCTCTGAGTTCATTCAGTCTCACTGCCATGTTCTAAAATTTCCACAATGATATCTTGCCTATGCAGAGTTGCTAGCTGGTCTTCTTGTGAGGACTGAAGTCGGAAACAACCTACATCACTTTTGATGATGTCACTCCTCCTGAATTTTTAGTTTTAATGGAATTCTACTATTGGATTATTCCTTGGATCATGCCTTGGTGTTGTATCTAAAAAGTCACTGTCATAACTACGATTATCTAGGCTTTCTTTATTATGTACTAGGAATTTTATTTTTTTTAATTTTTATTTATTTATGATAGTCACAGAGAGAGAGAGAGAGGCAGAGACATAGGCAGAGGGAGAAGCAGGCTCCATGCACTGAGAGCCCGACGTGGGATTCGATCCCGGGTCTTCCAGGATCGCGCCCTGGGCCAAAGGCAGGCACCAAACCGCTGCGCCACCAGGGATCCCTGTACTAGAAATTTTATAGTTTAGTATTTACATTTAAGTCTTTGATCCATTTGGAGTTAATTTTGTGAAGGGTCTGTGTTTACATTTTTTTTTTCATATGGGTGTCCCATTGTTTCAGCATCTTTATGGAAAATACTATCTTTGCTCCATTGTATTGCCTTCCCTCTTTTATTAAAGATCAAACGACTGTGTTTATATGATTATTTCTGGGCTCCCTATTCTATTCCATTGATATATTTGTCTATTATTCCATCAATACCACACACTATTGATTACGATAGCTTTATAGTAAGTCATGAAGTCAGATAGGATCAGTTCTCCCAATTTATCTTCTCCTTCAAGGTTATGTTTGCTATTCTGGGCCTTTGCCTCTCCAAATAAAATAGAAGCATTTTGTGGATATCAAGATATAACTTGCAAGGATTTTGAGTGGGATTGCATTCAACTTATAGATTGATTTAGGAAGAAATGACACCTTGACAATATTGAGTCTTCCTCTCGATTAATATGGAATACCTCTCCATTTATTTATGTCTTTGATTTTTCTCATCAGAGTTTTATAGTTGCTTTTTCATAAAGATCCTGTACATGTTTTGTTTGATTTGTATCTCAGTAATTCTTTCTTTTGAGTCCTAATGTAAATGATTTTGTGGTCTTAATTTTAAATTTCACTTGTTCATTACTAACATACTAATTGCTTTATTTTGGTTCCATTTGTTCTTTGCCATTTATAATCATCATTGTCTACCTTCATATATTATATGTCTCTTAATGTATAGGGGAAGACTTTACAATATATACTTCCATTTCCTCTCACACGTATTTTATGCTATTGATATCATTTGTTTTATTTTTGTACACATAACAAAACTTAACACAGTTAGACTTTTTGCTTTAGACAGCAGGAAAAATGACTTTACATTTCATCTTATTTTTTACCATTTCTTACATTCATTTATGTAGATACAAATTTTCATCTGATATCATATTGTTCTTTCTAAAGAACTTTAACATTTTTATAGTGCATATTTACTGGGAGTAGATCCTACAACTTTCAATTATTTATGTAAAGTCTTTATATTACTCTTATTTTTGAAAAAAAATTTTGACAGGCATAGAATTCTGTGGTTAAAGATTTTTTTCCTTCAGAACAGAAACAAATGTTTGCATTATCTTCTGTCTTTTACATGTTCTAACAAGGAGTATGCTGTAGGTCTGAATTTTGTTCTTCAGTATACAATGTTCCCTGTCTCCCTCTTTGAATGTCTTCAAAAGTTTCTCTTTTCAGCTCTATGAATATGTGTCTACATGTTCCTATTTTTGAATGGTTGTTTTTTATCTAGTTTTTCATCCTCCTTGGGTTTGCGGAGCTTCTTGATTATGTGGTCCATAGCATTTCACTAATTTTTGAAAATCATTGATCATTATCTTTTAAGTATTTCTTTAGCCTGTTTTATCTGCTTTCTCAATCAGGGACTTCCAATTACATATATGTTACACCATTTGGTATTTATTTATATCTTACTCAACTGTACATCTTTCAATCTTCTTTTCTCTTTATGCTTCTGTTTGAATAATTTTTATTTATCTATTTTCAGATTCACTTATTATTTCCTCAGCTCCATCCAGCTTGCTGACTTTTTTGAAAGAATTCTTTATTTCTGACATTAGTTTTCCTTTATTCATTTTTTATTTCCATTTATTTCTTTTTTCATATCTGAGTAAGAAGGAAAGATATTGTATACCTCACTGAATCATAGCTAAATAGAGTCTGGCTTCATAAACAATAGAAATCAGAGGCTTTCTGAGAATCCAATTAACACAAACTAACTAATGGAAGATCTTATCAACGAATTATTTTCAAGATGAATTAGTCTCTAGCTTCAGTTGTTATGATTAGTATTCCAGTTCCAGGGAAGTCGATTTAGGGTGGCCTGTTTTGGGTCATCCTTGCTAGTCCTAGGGCCTTACACACATTTATGGGGTGTCAGATGAAATACAAAATGGAGAAAGCTGAGTTTCCAATGGAAAATATAGGTTCTCTACTTACTGGAGTAATTTCCCTGGCAGCTTCTTTTCCGTGACCTCTTGCAGGTGAAATCTTCTTTACCTTTTATTGCCTGTTTGACCACTAAATTTTCTATGATATCTTCCCAGATTCACACCATCAAAGTCACTAATTTCTTTCCTTTAGTTCTCCAAAAAGGCTGTGGTACAATGGTATAGAAGCCATCACGGTGCATTACGATTACTTATTTTTTCTCAAGCGTCTTCCTTAATAGATTTTGAGATGTTACATCATATCCTTTCCCTTTTTACTTAGTTTACTTAATATAAATATGTACTGTTTGAATAAATAAATGAATGAATGCATGATGGGAAAGACATGAATTTCTATTGGACTTAGGTAAATACAGAACAGTGTATCTCAGAAAAGAAAGCCCTACCACACTGTGCAAGTTTGCCTGACAGCACCGAAGCATACATACATATGGCTCACCAATTGCTGTAGACATTTTATTTATTTTCTGGAAGATTTAAATATAACTCATCAGGAACTATAAGCAACAGTTAATTCCTATCTTATAGTAAAACAGACTTACTCTTGTAGGGTTTTAATTTTTCATTATTCTTAGATCATACTATCCATTGTTCCTACTAGATGAAATAATTAGTCTTGATTTGGAAATATAACTCATAATAATGAAATTAATCCTAGTTTCAATGTAGCTTTGGAACATTACAGAAAGAGACTGCCCTAATCTTTAAACAAAATACTTCAGTCAGACAGCTTTGCATTTCAAAGGGACTGGCACAGCTGGCAAACTGACCAACATATATGTGGGCTCAAAGTAGATTAAAAAAAAAAAAAATCTGTCATGTTGCTCACCGGTACTAAAATTCCTTATTTCTACAGGAAATAAACTTTTATTTTAAAATGAACTGTGAAATTTTAAAACGGATGCTTTAACACCCTTCAGGTTCTAAATGGACTGAGGAATCTAAAGATAAAATTAGCATTTCAAAAGCAGACAACACAAGGATGAGAGCCTCCTAGGACTACAACCCAAGTACACAGTCCAAGGGTGACCCAAGCAGCTTTTATGTAACTTAGACATTCCTTTCAGCTTCCCCCAAGACATTTCTTCATCTCTAATGTATATCTTGTGCTATTTCTTCTGGGTCTGTCTCTCTGTGTCTTTCCTTCTTGCTTTTCTCAGGGTCACTGTGTGCATTTCTGTTTAATGCACACACACACACAGACACGGAGACATATTATGAGAGGCTGAAGGAGAGAGGGAGAGAGAGATTCAGGATCATATCCTCTGTTAGACTTGTAGACAAAGCAACAGAATCAATTCGTGATTTGCTTTCTCTTTCTAAAGAGCTCTTAACTTCCATGCGCACATGTCCCGTATCTTTTCTTAGATTCTGTGACTGAAATGTTCTATTCTTCCTGACTTAAAAGAGCATTAGAATGAATGAAAGAAGAATAACAAATAAATCAGCATGGTCTTTTGCATAAAAGCAATAGTATTTTATCAACCTAAATATTATAAACAGAATAAATAAATATATAAACAAAACCAAATTTATTTATTTATTTTCTTCAAGTATCAAATTAATTGCCATCAATAAATAGTGATTGTGTGTCCCTAAGTATGTGTAGTGCTTGGATTGGGTAATTGAAAAAAATCAGGTGTGAGTTCTGTCACTGAGATAGGCTTAATTTGGATTGTATTAAATGAGGGGAAAAATGACAATAAGATTTAGTAGTATCAAGGTACTATTCTAGTGCCTCTTTAATCTACTTTAAATATTTAAATTACGTTCAGGTTTATCTTTTACTTATGTGGCTCCAGCCTCTCTCTGGAAGACCTATTTAGTTCTTTTTATACCAGACCTGTCTGGCATTCCTTCCTTAGGCAGGAATAGACCAAACTAATTGGGCACTGATTTAGGGGGAAATTGCATTGCCCACTTATCATGGCAGAAATGACTGGCCATAGTGAGACCCAATTGCAATTCCATTGCCTCACTGGAGTAAAACAGATGCAATGAGCAGTTTTCTCTCTTTTCAACAAGTGAAAAAAAAAAAACAAACAAACAAACAAAAAAAAGGGATAAAATATTTGTAAAAAGATTTCCCTTTATAAGCATTACATGTTTCAGTTGTTGCAGTAACGTGAAATTTATCTTTTTTTCAAAAGGTTGCATCCAGCTTGTGGTTTTATTTGATTGAGAACAATAGTTTAAAATCACAATTTGTTATTTACACTTTTTAAGAATAATATGAGGAAGAATAATGAAATCACGATTAGTATTAACTGTGATTTAGGCTTGTAAAACAGATTTGAGCAAGTGTCTCTAAATACAAAAATATATTCCAGGAGAGGGGAAATAATACCTACTCTCAGCAGGCATAATATTTTGTAGGGCAAAAAAGTATGACAAATATGTCACAAAGAAATGTGTTAAGCATATTAGTAATGATGCATATAAACTACTGTGAAAGTTAAGAGAAACCACAGATGATTACTTATTGTTATAAGCAGGGAGGACTTCAGAAGCTGGTTGATTTTAGTAGCTCCTTGAAAGATAAAACTACTCAGAGTTAATAAAATAGAGTGAGCAAAGGCTTGCATAAGGGAAAACATGTGGACTGGAAAAAAGCAAATATTCCAATAAATCTCATGTATAGTTTTTACTGGGAATATAATGAGGCAGAGTTGGAAAAAAAGAGTTAGAGCTAAACCATAAGTGTCTTAAATATCTAGTGCATAATTTTATTTGGCTCTTGTGACAAAGTTAAATCTCTGAAGCTTCAATGGCAGAAGTAGTTGATCTAAGAACAATATTGCAGGGGCGCCTGAGTGCTCAGTGAGCTGTGTTTGACTCTTGCTTTCAGGCCAGGTGATGACCTCGGTTCATGGGATTGAGCCCCCTGGGATTCCACCTAGTGTGGACGAGTCTTTCTCTCCTTAGGATGCTTTCTGTCCTCCTCCCCCATGCTTCTCTCTCAAAAAAACAAAACAAAACAAAACAAAAACAAAAAGAACAATATTGTAAAAAGTCTACAGTGATGGTGATCCAAGAGATTAAATGCAATAATATATATGATATTCTCATAGGGATAGAGACAATCCTTCTTTCTTTAACGTTCATATACTACTTTATTGCAAACTGATTTAATATTCATTCAATGCTCAGTTTATTGCATTGCCATTGTTTGCATATTGATACCCAGAATAAATTGACAATTTATAGTGTGCAAGAAATTCTGTTTTTCACTTATTTTTTTTAAGATTTTATTTATTCATTCATGAGAGACACACAGAGAGAGAGAGAGAGAGGCAGAGACACAGGTAGAGGGAGAAGCAGGCTCCCTGCAGGAAGCCCGATGTAGGACTCAATACCGGGTCTACAGGATCACGCCCTGGGCCAAAGGCAGGCGCTGAAATGCTGAGCCACTTGGGCTGTCCTGTTTTTCACCTCTATATCTTTAGCCCACAGTAGATAGTAAATAGGTACCCACTAAAAAAATAATTGTTTGGAAAGGACAACAAAGAGTCAAAAAGTAAACAGAGGTTTTGAATTTTTTCTATGGTTCATCACTCAGAAAATAGTCATGTTGACAAAAGGAGTAATGACAGAAGGCCCGAGCTTGTGCATAAAAAAGGACTAGTTTTAAACACAGTAAGGCAGGAAATATTAATGGAATATTAAGATTAGAAATGCCAAGAAGGCATATGGAATTATTAACAGTTGCATTATATTCTGTGTCAAAAAGAAATGAATGGATTCTCCAAGGATTAGGGCAAAGGTACCTGAGTGGTTCAGTCGGTTGAGCATTGCCTCTTGGTTTTGGCTCAGGTGGTAATCTCATGGGTCATGAGATTTGAGCTCCTCAGACACTCTGAGCTCAGTGGGGAATCTGCTTGAAGATTCTCTCCCTCTACTCCCCCCCTCACTCGTGTTCTTTCTCTCTCAAATAAATAGATCTTTAAAAAACAAAGAACAAAAAAACTCCAGGATTGATAAGGAAGTAACAATGCTAACTAACCACTGCCTATAATGTTCCTCTGTAAAAAATTTGCAGAGTTTGAGCTTTTAATTCAGTAATAATTTTTAATTTTATGACTTATTTTCAAAAGATAATATAAAAATTATCAAACCAGTAATAATTTCCTACATAAAAAAATAAATAAGAGGACCACTGAAACCCAGAAATATATAAGCCAAGACTTATAAAATGTAAATATTTTCTCAAAATCACACAATTTTTAGCCAAAGTGATACCCTTTAAATGTTGATTCTCATTTTGTTTCCCATTTCCCCCTTTTCAGCAAGTGCACTTTTATTTTTTTTTAATTTTTATTTTTTGATAGTCATACAGAGAGAGAGAGAGAGGCAGAGACACAGGCAGAGGGAGAAGCAGGCTCCATGCACTGGGAGCCTGACGTGGGATTCGATCCCGGGTCTCCAGGATCGCGCCCTGGGCCAAAGGCGGGCTCCAAATCGCTGCGCCACCCAGGGATCCCAGCAAGTGCACTTTTAAAAAGATTTTTTTTATTTGACAGAGAGAGAGCAAGCACATGCACGCAAGTAGGTGGAGTGGCAGGCAGAGAGAGATGGAAAAGCAGGCTCCCTACTGAGCAGGGAGCCCTATTTGGGTGCAGGGCTTGATTCCAGGACCCTGAGATAATGACTGGAGCCCAAGGTGCCACCCAGGTGCCTTTTAATCATAGCTAATATCCTAATCTTAGTGTTTATATTTATATGTTACAATATCAGTCATTAATAAGAAACTGGTGAAACCTGATTTATCACCTGTGCTTTGTTAGTTGTTTTCCATTGCTGTAAAGTGTTCCGATTTTCTTTTTGATCTTGAAATTTGAAAATTTCATACCTATAGTATGTCCTAGAATGGACCATTTTTTTTAGTTATCTGGAAATCTTTTAGATTTTGCCAGCCATCCAAACACTTTCTCAACTGCTGAGTTCACTATACACAGACACACATGCACATGCGCATGCACACTCATATGTGTATGATTTATGTTAGTCTGTTAAATCAAGAAATGTTTGCTGAACAATTAACACAAACTTGATGTGATGTGTTAGAGCATTATATATATCAGAATAAAATGATTGTTGTTATGGAACTTGTATCTCATGGGAATGGGAATGGTCAGGAAAAAACAAAATAAATATGACACAGACCACATTAAAATGTGAAGTTTTACGGAGCAATGTAAAACCAAAGAAGAGAAGCAAGAAATACAGAAGATGGGATAATTTGTTCAGTGAAGAACTCACTAAGAAATTGGTAATGGCAATGAGGGAAAGAGAAATGTTTGCTCAGGGAAAAGAGTAAGTGAAAAATTCTGTGTGTCAGGGGCATTTTACTGTGTTTGAAAACCAACAAACAGGATCTTGTGGTTGATACTGAAACAATGTTGGAGGGTTCTAGTCAAGAGTACTCTGTAGCAGAGATAATATTTTCAAGGACTCTGCAAGTCAAAATAAGGATATATTGCCTTTTACTTTAAGAAAAATGAGGAATCAGAGGAGGGTTCTAAGAAATGATAGGATACGGTAAACACTGAACAGGATCATTCAGTTTGTTGTGGTATGAATAGGGAACAAGGATGGTGGAACCTGGCAAATTAGTTTGGAGAAGATTCCAATCCCCTAAACAAGAGCAGATGGTGGCTTGGATGGGGGTGGTAGTAGGGAAAGTGAGAAGAAAAGGTGGAATTTAGGGTGTGTTTTAAATTAGAGACAATAAGATTGTCTGTAATTCAGATGAGATACTGAATGTATGGTGTCCAATAAAGAGGAAAATCAAAGATACAGGTTTTTGATCTTACCACTGGAAAGGCAGAGCTGCTTTTAATACAAATGAAACTTCCTAAGTTCCATAAATAAATACTTTTCATTTACTATCCTACTAAAAGGAAATATGTTAGTATCTCCAAATTTCTAAAGGTCTCCGTTCTCTTCTGGTCATTTTGGGTCTATACATTTCACACTCACCTTATTGTAGTCTCAAATGGAAAAGAATAAGAGCATGAGCTCAGTTTACACTTTTACCAGGAGGTCCAAAAATTGTTTTTGGGACTTTTTGATACAAAGGTAATAATCTGCCTTTTTAAAAAATAAAAAAATAGGATATATCATCAATTTACTAGTTTTAAAAATAAATTTAATATTAAAAGCAATACTATATAGGGACAACTGGGTGGCTCAGTTGTTGAGCATCTGCCTTTGGCTCAGGTGGTGATCCACAGGTCGTGGGATGGAGTCCCATGTCAGCCTCCCCACAGGGAGCCTGCTTTTCCCTCTGCCTATGTCTATGCCTCTGTGTGTGTGTGTGTGTGTGTGTGTCTCATGAATAAATAAAATCTTAAAATAAATTGAAAAAAGCAATACCATATGTATTACACTAGGAGACAGTAACACATAACAGAAAATGGTGCATTTTTCATGTTGGGCATACCTAGATTCAAATCTCATTTCTTCTGTAATAATTGTAGAACCCTCACCAAGTATGGTATATTTTTACAATATAAGTTTTGTATATATACTGGAAGTGGGAAAGTTAACATTACCTATGTCCTAGATATCTTAAAACCTAAATTATAAATTACATGTACAGTACATAAGACTTGACAGGTCTTGACATAGAAGGAGGACTAAACAATTTTGAACTAGTGTCATTATATTTAGCCCTCTTTCAAAACTCAAAAATTTCAGGATAAGTAGTTCTAAATTTAAATACTCACCTGGGTGCCTCAGTTGAGTAAGCCTTTGACTCTTGATTTTGGTTCAGGTCATGATCTCAGCGTGGTAAGATGAAACCTGGTGTTGAGCTCCACTCTGATATGGAGTCTCCTTAAGACTTTCTCTCTCCCTCAACCCCTCCCTCTCTCCTAACACGTGCACACAGGCACACGCTCTCTCATAAATAAATAAATAAATAAATAAATAAATAAATAAATAAATAAATAGGGGGAGGGGCAAGACGGCGGAAGAGCAGGGTCCCCAGGTCACCTGTCCCCACCACATTACCTAGATAACCTTCAAACCATCCTGAAAATCTACGAATTCGGCCTGAGATGTAAAGAGAGACCAGCTGGAATGCTACAGTGAGAAGAGTTCGCGCTTCTATCAAGGTAGGAAGACGGGGAAAAAGAAATAAAGGAACAAAAGGCCTCCGAGGGGGAGGGGCCCCGCGAGGAGCCGGGCTGAGGCCGGGGCGAGTGTCCCCAGGACAGGAGAGCCCCGTCCCGGAGGAGCAGGAGCTGCACCAACCTTCCCGGGCGGGCGGAAAGGGGCTCGCAGGGAGTTGGAGCAGGACCCAGGAGGGCGGGGATGCCCTCGGGCTCCCGGGACACTAACAGACACCTGCGCCCGCAGGAGAGTGCTCCGAGCTCCCTAAGGGCTGCAGCGCGCACGGCGGGACCGACCGGAGCAGCTCGGAGGGGCTCGGGCGGCGGCTCCAGGGAGGGGGCTGCGGGGCGGGAGCGCGAATCCACCAGCGCAGGCCCCGGAGCACAGGGCGCCGGGACACAGCCCAGGATCCGGCCTCCCCCGGGACAGGCAGAGGCCGGGAGGGCCCAGGACAGCGAGGACGCTCCTGCCCCGAGCTGAGCAGATCAGCGGCCCCGCCCCGGAGCCTCCAGGCCCTGCGGACGAAGAACCGAGAGCCCCGAGCCCCGTAGTTCCTGCGGAGGCTGAATCCAGGCTTCCAGAGTTGCCATAGCAACTGCGGCTGTTCCTCCTGGGGCCCCACGGGGTAAACAACCCCCGCTGAGCCCTGCAGCAGGCAGGGGCAGAGCAGCTCCCCCAAGTGCTAACACCTGAAAATCAGCACAGCAGGCCCCTCCCCCAGAAGACCAGCTGGACGGACCAGTGATACTCCCCCGTGTTCCAATACAACTTGTTTTGGCCACTCTGCACTGAGCAAAATGACTAGAAGGAAAACCTCACCTCAAAAGAAAGAATCAGAAACAGCCCTCTCTCCCACAGAGTTACAAAATCTGGATTACACTTCAATGTCAGAAAGCCAATTCAGAAGCACCATTATACAGCTACTGGTGGCTCTAGAAAAAAGCATTAAGGCCTCACGAGACTTCATGACTGCAGAATTTAGATCCAAACAGGCAGAAATTAAAAATCAATTGAATGAGATGCAATCCAAACTAGAAGTCCTAACGACGAGGGTTAACGAGGTGGAAGAACGAGTGAGTGACATAGAAGACAAGTTAATGGCAAAGAGGGAAACTGAGGAAAAAAGAGACAATCAATTAAGGGACCATGAAGACAGATTAAGGCAAATAAATGACACTCTAAGGAAGAAAAACCTACGTTTAATTGGGGTTCCTGAGGGCGCCGAAAGGGACAGAGGGCCAGAATATGTATTTGAACAAATCCTAGCTGAAAACTTTCCCAATCTGGGAAGGGAAACAGGCATTCAGATCCAGGAAATAGAGAGATCCCCCCCTAAAATCAATAAAAACCGTTCAACACCTCGACATCTAATAGTGAAGCTTGCAAATTCCAAAGATAAAGAGAAGATCCTTAAAGCAGCAAGAGACAAGAAGTCCCTGACTTTCATGGGGAGGAATATTAGGGTAACAGCAGACCTCTCCACAGAGACGTGGCAGGCCAGAAAGGGCTGGCAGGATATATTCAGGGTCCTAAATGAGAAGAACATGCAACCAAGAATACTTTATCCAGCAAGGCTCTCATTCAAAATGGAAGGAGAGATAAAGAGCTTCCAAGACAGGCAGGAACTGAAAGAATATGTGACCTCCAAACCAGCTCTGCAAGAAATTTTAAGGGGGACTCTTAAAACTCCCCTTTAAGAAGAAGTTCAAGTAACTCTGAACGTGAATGGGCTTAATGACCCCATCAAAAGGCGCAGAGTTTCAGACTGGATAAAAAAACAGGACCCATCTATTTGCTGTCTACAAGAGACTCATTTTAGACAGAAGGACACCTACAACCTGAAAATAAAAGGTTGGAGAACCATTTACCATTCAAATGGTTCTCAAAATATACCCTAAAAACTGCAGAACACTTCTGAAAGAAATTGAGGAAGACACAAAGAGATGGAAAAATATTCCATGCTCATGGATTGGCAGAATTAATATTGTGAAAATGTCAATGTTACCCAGGGCAATTTACACGTTTAATGCAATCCCTATCAAAATACCATGGACTTTCTTCAGAGACTTAGAACAAATTATTTTAAGATTTGTGTGGAATCAGAAAAGACCCCAAACAGCCAGGGGAATTTTAAAAAAAGAAAACCATATCTGGGGGCATCACAATGCCAGACTTCAGGTTGTACTACAAAGCTGTGTTCATCAAGACAGTGTGGTACTGGCACAAAAACAGACACATAGATCAATGGAACAGAACAGAGAACCCAGAAGTGGACCCTGAACTTTATGGTCAACTAATATACGATAAAGGAGGAAAGACGATCCACTGGAAGAAAGACAGTCTCTTCAATAAATGGTGCTGGGAAAATTGGACATCCACATGCAGAAGAATGAAACTGGACCACTCTCTTGCACCATACACAAAGATAAACTCAAAATAGATGAAAGATCTAAATGTGAGACAAGATTCCATCAAAATCCCAGAGGAGAACTCAGGCAACACCCTTTTTGAACTTGGCCACAGTAACCGGAGAAGGACAAACAGTGTATGTTCTCATTCATTTGGGGAATATGAATAATAGTGAAAGGGAATATAAGGGAAGGGAGAAGAAATGTGTGAGAAATATCAGAAAGGGAGACAGAACATAAAGACTTCTAACTCTGGGAAATGAACTAGGGGTGGTGGAGGGGGAGGAGAGTGGGGGGTGGGGGTGAATGGGTGACGGGCACTGAGGGGTACACTTGACGGGATGAGCACTGGGTGTTATTCTGTATGTTGGTAAATTGAACACCAATAAAAATTAATTTATAAAAATAAATAAATAAATATTTTAAAATGCTGTTCTTCTCTA
The DNA here is from genome assembly GCF_905146905.1 of Nyctereutes procyonoides. Classification (NCBI taxonomy): domain Eukaryota; kingdom Metazoa; phylum Chordata; class Mammalia; order Carnivora; family Canidae; genus Nyctereutes; species Nyctereutes procyonoides. The sequence continues at coordinate 13,842,494 of NW_026575047.1, read as the reverse complement.
TCATTCTTCCAACTAATGGAAGACAAAGTAATCATACTTTTTTCCTTCATTTTGTTTTAAGTTAATATGTAATGGGACTCAGAAAAAAGAGGGATTAGTAGTTTGAGAGTATTCATCTCACACAGACTATTTGCAATTTTCAGACTGAAAGTTTTGTGAACCTTTCACCAGGCAATCATCACAACCAATGCCTAGCCATTATCTGAATGATGTCTGAAATGGTGCCCAAGAGAGTAAAAATATTCAATAAGCACCACTCAGTGACAACTCATTGGCAAAATATAAATTAATATAAGAATTACTTGTTAAAACCCTGCGTCTTGATGCATGTAGCTCTCTCTCATTTAGAAGTTTACCTCAAAGATTCTTCAAAAATTCTCTCTACATATATAGAGTAAAATAATTACTGCTATATTTAAGTATTGTGTTTAGACAGTGTTGAAATATTCATTCAGTAGGTTCCAGGTTGTGGCCATGGGCACCTATATATATTCCAAGTATTTCACAACCAGTTCAGTGTGGATCTCAACAAATGAGAAAAGAAGGTATCTATATGCAATCTGTACATATAAAAGTGTAAAGAGGCTGAACAGCAGCACTCACATAATCTCTCATTTTATCATCACACAAGGCAGATATAATCAGCCTTTCCTCATTTTACTGATGGAAAAAAATAGAAAGCAAGTAATCTATTCAACAGTAGAGAATTCGGAAGTATAAGAACTGAAATTTGAACCTAAGTCTATCCAACAACAAATCCTAGATTGTTTTATTTTTGGTCATTTAATCACTGTATCTTTGTAAATGGCTTATCTTCAAAATTTATTAAAATGTGTTTATCTAATGAAGACTTTCAAATGCTTACATTAAAAAAAATACTGCTTAGCTCTTGTAAAACAGAAACAAAAGTGTAGTATGTATAGAAATTCCATGTATTGGATCTGAGATTTTGGGTATTTCCTGAGCTAATAAGTTGTGTTTTTTAAAAGATTTTATTTATTTACTCATGAGAGACAGAGACAGAGAGAGAGAGAGAGGCAGAGACACAGGCAGAGGGAGAAGCAGGCTCCATGCAGGGAGACCCATGCGGGACTCGATCCCGGGACTCCAGGATCACGCCCTGGGCTGAAGGCAGCACTAAAACGCTGAGCCACCGGGCTGCCCTGAACTAGTAAGTTTTAGTAAGCTTCAGTGCATTCTATTTGCCTGACAGACTTTGTCTCATTTCCAAAGGTATGTAATAACTTAGTTAATCAATAATTATGAATAAATCAATAAGGACTTATGATGGTCTAAATAATTCTATAAAGAAAGTATCCCAAAATCAAGACCATGAATGCAAATATTACACAAAAGTAGCGAAGGCTTTGGCTTTCAGGAACATTTATAAAGGGAGAAAGTGACTTAAGATTACTTAAGGCTGCAGAATATAAATGCATGATACAAAACTTTGAAGACACATCCTTTTTGTCAAAAAAATCACCACTATCCTTCAAAATTCCATCACAAAGCACTTAGCTTTTATTGTAAAACCTAAGTACATATACTCGAGAGGTGTGTGCAACCCGAAACTCTATATAAGCAGATGAAATTCGGGTTCACAGAGGCCGTGTTTTTCATATAGATAGACCCCAGGAGCACAATTCCTTTTAGGTAGCTCACCTTAGCCAGTGCTAACATTCTGGCAGTAGGTATTGTTCAGCATGAAACATTTGACACTGCTCTTAGAGGTTTCTTGTGTACCCAATGGCCCCAGTTGGTGTGTAGGATATATACACAGCTTAAACAATTCTCTTGGCTTCTGGCAATTTCTGACAAACTGGAAACCCCAGCAGGAACTAAAATGACATTGACAGCTATGGGATGGTCTGCATTATATTTCACCTTTTAGCATTTTTACTCTTTCAATGAAGTATATCATTGAGAGGGATGGGAGGCCTGGCAGGTCACAAATACACTGCAAATGAAAAATGACAAAAGTTTTGCTCTTTGCATGAATAGGGCCTGATGCGAAGTTTAGTTAAAGCCATCCAGACTCTTGTATACAGTTGAGAAATAGGGCAAATTTCTTGCGATGTTTCAAGAATCTATTGCCGTCCAATTGTTTTTCAGGAATGACTGACACCACCATGAAATTTCCTAATAAATCTATTAAAATCTTATGACACAGAGCCATGCCTTTCATGGAGGATCCTACAAGTTTGCCTGTCAGTCTCTCATTTCTTCACTCATACGTTATTGAGGAGCTCTACAGAGTCATTTCCTTGAAATATTCGCCAACAGCTACTCTCGGATTATGGGATGGGATGATTATGACATAAGAAATGCTAATCAGTCCCTTTCTTGGGATTTAAATTTGAGAATAAAAATAGTTTATCATTCTTTCTTGGATGACTGGAGTGGTCATATTAAGACTCAGGAAGTACTTATTGAATAAATTCCATCTGTAATTTGAGAAAGGAAGCAATAGAAATACTCATGTAGAAAGAGACAGAGATAAAGCAAGTCTGCAGAAAGGAGCAGAAGGGCAGGGAAAAATCCATTGGTTCCTTATGCCCAGCTTAAATCCATTTTTGAGATCCATTTGTTTTCTGAAACATGCCTCCTTTGCCCCTGCAGTGGTTTCTCCTGCTATTCCTGAGGTAATGCTGATGGAATCAAAAGAGTTCTCACTGATATTCTCTTCTAATGGGAATAAAGTGTTTCCAGTCACGCTCCTTCTGGCAGAAAGCATACATTAAACAAATAGCTTATGATAATGGAGAATACCGATGGAATAAACAGCATATTAAGTTTTATGTCCAATAACCAAGGTAGCAGAGGAGAAAGATAGGGATTTTAAAGCCAAAAACATAGACTCTCTTATCAGACAGCTGGTCTTAGGTTATTTGGATTTTCTTCATTTTTGTGTCCTCACAGGCCAGACTTATGGGATGTGTAGTCACAAAGGTCCTCGTGCAGAAAGGTGTTGGGGTTTAATGTTCTGCTTTCATTGTGTCAAAAGGCTCAATAATTTTTTCTTCTGATTTGTCTTCCGTTAAGTGAAGTTGGATAGGATGACGGAAATTGCACGAAGAGCTCGGAGCCACATGGTGACCCTACTTCCTACCATTTCCAATCTTCCCAGGGTGACTGTGTGTTTCCAAACTTCTGGCACCCTGGGCCCCACTCAGAATCCTTTTCTCCACACTTGGTTGGCAAGAGTTGCTGCCTTCTGCCCAGGGCTGATCAGTGTAGCACAGGAGTCCGCTATTCCATCCTTCTGCCCGCATTCGACCAGCACTCTCTGCCCCTGTTGGGAGCTGAGGAGCAGGGCAGCAGGTCAGGTGCATGCCACAAGAGCTCATAGGGCAGGGCAAGGCAGCTGCTTCTACTTTGGCATGATAACACCACAGAACAGCATATTTGGCAAATGATTCTGTGGGAGCTTCTTTCCCATTCCTGATCCAGGTATTGAATGTGTCTTGATACGGGGACTGGATTCTTAGGGATCATGCATCCACAGTAGTGCTTTTGGGCAGTGGGCATGGAAACAAGTAATGACTTTCCTGGCATTTTCCTTTTAGTCTGGGCCCTGCAAATGATGTCATGAGCCCTGGTTCTGGGTGAAATAAAGTCTCTCATCCTGATCATCCTTTTTTTTTTCCCCCTAGGCTTTTCTAATGAAGAGGTTGGTAAAGTTTCTAAGAATCAATTTACATATGGGTATTTTGGTAGGAGGAAAATAAAAGGTGTAAGTGAGCAGAATTGATGTGGGAAACAAAGGCAAAAGAAAAAATTAAATCTCCTTATGACTTACAGCCCCTTGACAAGTCCTTGAAACAGGCAGAGTGACATTCCTCTAGGAACTCGGCTGCCTTGATGTTAATACTTTGCTAAGGGCAAAAGGCAATCTTAGCTCAACATTATCCCGACCCCCCAGGATCCTGTAAGCCTACTTTAACATATAAAAATTCTTTTGGAAATTTCCTTTACCTCCACCCCCAAGATACATGTTAGCAATCATCCCCCCGAGCATATGATACGCTGATATACATCTGAAGCTTCTCGTGATTAAGATTTTATTAAGCAGTAACAAATGACCTTTTTCCAACAATAGCTAGGCCTCTCAAGGTCCTAAAAACAAGATTTAGAGTTTTACTCTCTCCCTAACTTTCTCCCAACCTGAAAGTATATAATGGGCCACTCCTCATAACCACAGTGCGGCTCTTTCTGCCTACGGGGTCCTGTCCCTGTGTTTTAATAAAGCCACCTTTTTTGCACCGAAGAGATCTCAAGAATTTTTCTTGGCCATTTGCTCCGAACCCCACCACTTCAAACCACATCAGAATGAGGGATATATTGTAGAGTAAAAAGCACAATGTTCCTCTCCTCTGGGTCACCCACTATAGTATCCTAACTGGTATGCCACCAGTTGCTTGCAGAACTGTAGACAAGTCATCCTCAGCAGGCAGCAGTCTCATTTAATTTAGCCCATTTTGCTGCATTTTTATTAAACAAAAATGATAAAATGCTGTAAAGTTATTGGAAATAGAGGATATGGAAACATTACGGAAGGGTTAAGATGAATTAAAATGTCAGTGTAAAGCACATAGGAAGCTATGTTATATAGCAAGTGTTTGATATATGGGAGTTATTGTTATATGGGAATTATTGTTATATGGGATTTTCTTTGTTATATGGAACTTTTAATGAAGTGGGAGCTGAAAATCAACTGTATGTTGTTATACTTCTTCCATCCAAGTAAATGTATTGAAGTCTTTTCATAAATTCGTTAGCTCTTGATTCTCTACAGTAAAGGGAGACATGGGTAATTGGATATAGTTGTGAATCATAGATGTTTAAAGACTTCATTTTGGAAAATAGTTTCAAGTCCTTTCTTATCAGTTCTGCTAACACAAGAAGTGACATTGATTGATTTAATTTTCACCTTGTCTACATGTTCCTGTTCACTTGCTGGTAAAGGTGCTAACAAGCAGTGAAAAAGCCAAAAGCATCAGACAGAAACTGAAAGAAACAGAATTAAGGGGTTGACTGGGAACGCACAAATTATATAAAATTAGGCTAAAGCTATACAAGATATACATTCTTAGATGTTAAGTGTATATCAAACTCTTGTCAATTTTTAAATCAGAGCCTTTTGGGTTTTTTGTTTTGTTTTGTTTTGTTTTGAAGATTTTATTTATTTATTCATTAGAGACACACAGAGAGAAAGGCGGGGACACAGGCAGAGAAGCAGGCTCCATGCAGGGAACCCGACGTGGGACTTGATACCGGGTCTCCAGGATCATGCCCTGGGCTGAAGGCAGGCGCTAAACCGCTGAGCCACCCAGGGATCCCAATCAGAGCCTTTTGATTTGGTAGTGCTGAATTGGCTAAATACAAATAGATGAATCAATGTTTGAGTAATTTTAGTTGTCTATATGAAGGAGGATTTAGATGTGAGTTAAAGAATTTGAGTCATTTTTTTTTTAAAAATGTTCTAATTTATCTAATAGTGCACCCACATCTCATAATTATATAGTCATCTCTCATAACTCTGTATGTAAACCCTGTTATTAATGGCATGACAAATAAATAACATTAATCGCTAAGTGTGGAGCTGAGGAGTTGAAAAATTCTAATGTAGACATAGCTATGCCTAAACTTTATAGAGTTACTTGTATCTACATTACTATATAGATGATGGAATGGTGCAACAGGAAGTCACTGTTGAGACTACTGTGTGCTTATCATTCCATCGATGGAATAAACAAGGAGCCACGCTAGTGAATTGCTGGTTCCCGAGTCTACAATAAATAATAGAGCCAACACTAGATAATACACTGCTATCTAAACGCACCAGTTGATTCTAAAATCAACCCACTATTTGCTATTGTTTAGAATCTGGAAAGTAAATCTACACTTACATTTCTATACTTTACATCTTTCCTTAACAAGTTAAATCACCACTTCCCATAACTCATAGTTTTCTGGTAAATTCAAAAGTAAAAGGAAACTTAGAACCTCATATGATGATGCCACAAAGATGAAGTTGTTTGCTTGAGGGCAAGCCAGATCTTAAAATCAAGCCACTACCAAGCTAATATTGTATTTCCCTTATTTCCCTTTGCATTTTATAAATATGTTAATGTCATTATAAATCCTTTTGAGACATGAATACAGTAAGTCATTTCAGTGGTCTTTTTAGAACTGAACTATGAAGGAAACCTAATAGGTATTGGAAATCCCATTTGATGTCATCATTTTAGAGCCAAAGATCTGATTAATATTCATTGGCTTTGTCGGAAATTGAAAGAGTATGATGTTTATCAACATATAATGGTGTTTGTTCATTACATTGATTTTTATTATGAGTTTTCACAATTTGAAATAATAACCACAAAAGCAACCCAAATGGATTTCTGATTGTTCATTGTTTATAGCATCTGTAGAAAATATGTTGGCATGACATTCACAACTAACATGTTTTATTTAAAATTAAGGGGAAAATAGTACTAATTATAAACATTGTCTATAATGGAGCTTTGTAGTTTACATAATTACATTTTGTAAAAGAAAGGAGGCAAGCTTGGTCTGACTTCATTTTTCCATTAGAAAGGATCTGACTGTCTTCCTCCCATGGTACCAGCTGCATGAGATCAGTGTGCTTCATTTCAATAGCCTGCAGAGACAGTTTACTTTCTAAGAGCTGCCTCTTGCAAATGTGCCAGGGGAAGGATAATTTTGCTCTCTATAATAATATGCAGAGGGCTAGGCTTGTCCAGAAATTCTGCTTCACAAACTATGTCTAGACCAGCAGTGCCATCAAAAATCTCAGTCTCAAATAAATATGCTCTGGTTTTCCTTTTTTTTGCCAGATTGTTCTCAAGAAGTATTTTCCAAAATAAATAAGTGAATAAATAAATTACAAGACGACTAAAAAAGTAAATAATTTCCTTTGTGGTATCTAATTGTAGGCTTTCCTCTCATTATTTGCATGCGGGACAAAATTACACTGAAACAGACAAATGGACTCTCAAAGTCATGTAAAAATTAAAATGGCCTGCCTAATACACTTCATTTAAAATTTCAAAGTAGCCAATGAAAACACTTAAAATAAATATTCCAAACAATAAGATGTTATGTCTTTTCCTCAAAATTTATGTAAATCAGCCTACTGGAAAGAAAAGAATTTTTTTTTTTAATGTTTAACAACAACAACAAAAAAAGGTTATATCATGGCAGGACATTCATGGAGTTTACACTGATAACACAATATGTGTAAAGGACCTTCTAGTGATGTTTGCATAACCTGCATACTATCTGCGCTTTTCAGGCAAATTGACCTATATGCCTTAGATCTTTAGTGCCTGGAACAGTGTATTGTATAAAATGGGTCATAATAATAATTAATTATGATATCTTTGAATCATGTTATAGTTAGTGATGGCTTTGATGCTGTACTCATTGTGCAACCTTGGATGACATAATTCATACCTTGGATCCCTTTGTTTCCACATCTATAAAGTGAGGAGGCGGCCAATAAATACCTACAGGCAAGGTAGCCATGGTCTAACATATTATGTAATGAAAACACCTGATGGCGTTTCTTGATAAATAATTTTAGTTAGTAATGAATTATATATGAAAAGTCAATGATATAAAATTAAGGGCACATAATAAGAGTGAACATAATAGATCTCCAAAATATATGATATCATTCAGATTTGTTCTATGAATCATGGGAGAAAGCAATAAAATGATAAGAATGCAGAAGCAAAATAACATCTGTAGCTTTTAAAGCTATTCAGGTTTTAGAAGAGAAGAATGCTCCAATTACAAAGCTATTTGGAGACATAATGCTAATCCTTTTTTAGGGATTAGAATAAGAAACTAACAAGACAAAAATCTAACTACTCCTTGGTGAAAGTTGTTAATCACTTCGTGATACAACCTGTGCTAGTGAACATTTAATTATTATTAAATGTTAACAACACATATGTCTTGATGATGTTTCCCCACTGCTAAGAATAATCATCTTTTAAGGTGCCTGAAAATATTTTTGGAGACAAAATCCCTGTTGGAAGGTATCCTTGTTTATAAAGTCTGAGAATAAAGCTTGTATAAAAATTGACTGTTGTTATTTTAATATTATTAAAACAAAGAGACAAATCTCAGAGACCAAGAAAACATTAGACTTTCACTGAATTAAACTGAAATGTAAATTTATCACTGATTCATATCCTGAAAAATAAAGAAGGCTAAGTTTCATTGGGATGATTGATAACAAAGAAAATACTGAAATATAATATAAATCACATAATCTGCATTATCCAGACCTAAAAATAAATAGCATAGTATAACTATTGTGCTCAATATCAAATAGAATTTCAGCCATCACTACAAACAGCTTATATAAGCTTGATACTGTATCCAATGCGGTTATTTTATGAAGCACACACGTGCCAGGTCCTCTAGTAGATGTTGATGTTTCGAAGGCATCATTATTAATGATCCATGACCCAGGATTTGCAGTCTAATGGAAAATACATTATTCATAAGTACCTAATTTCAGTGTTGGGTGGTGAAGGGTCTTTCTCCTCACTGGCATTATTTCTTCTATAAAATGTGCCTAGCTCTTATCTATTGCTGCGATATAACTGGAATTTGTCATCTTCTTCCATACTCAAGCTCTCTGGATTTGATGATTTGGCCAGGATCTGATGAAGATGAGTTAAATACACAGCCCAGCCCACTGAATAGCTAGATCATTGATTAATCCCAGAATGGGCTTCTAGTCCACACTAGGCCAGTTGGCACCCTTCACTAGGATTCTTAACTTGCTGCTCTCTAATAGCAAATGTATTCCTAGTAATGGTAAGTGGCGTTATTTCCAATTGTGTAGAAAAAGCTGAAAGGGAACATGTTATTAAGATATTTAAATACTGCTGCTATTTTTGTCCTTAAGCCACCTTTCCCATAGTTTTCCTATTTGAAACAATAGCTATTTTCTTTTAAGTCAGGTTGAGTTGCGTTCCTGACATTTCCTGCCAAGATGGCCATTCATCATTTACTGTTTTCCATGCATGATTTCCATAAATAATTAAATCTATGATACACAATAAAAAAGAGACCTTCTGAAGGTGTTACATCAGTTATCTTCTTCATTTATCCTGAGGGTGGGAAGGAAAACTTTCAGATAATAAAAACAGTGAGAAGATACATTCACAATAAATTTTCATAGCTTTGGGGATATTTTTCTTTAAAAAATATTTTGATAAGGGGAATTAAATCGGATAAGAGAAATTCTAGGCATTTTAGATGAGTATTTATGCCCATTAGTATGGTCCTCTAGTAGATTAAGACTGAATTCAAATATTTTTATGAAGAAGTTCCTTCCCTACTGCAAAGTGCTATCCCAAAAGTTCTCCATGGGAAGGAATATTGACAACAGTCCCCACTTCTCTTTGAATGAAGATGGGAAGGCCCTCTGTGATACAATGTGATCACACAGGCCAATATGAGAGACTACAGCAAGCAAAATGCTGGAGTAGATTGACTGCAGGTTGTAGAGATATGAGAAGATTCAGAGAAGGCCTGGGAGCTTAGCTTTATGCCCTCGAACAGAAGTTTGGACTTGATTTAAGACTCTATATGAACAAAATGATCACCCAACATGGATAAGTGTAAAAAAATGCCAGATCACCAGCATGGATAACAAAACAAAACAAAATGAAAATTCACCAGATTACCTGCAAGGTCAATAAATGGTTGGCAAATTTGTGTTTTCCTCAAATGTAAGCACTTTCTCTTAATTGTAGCTTCATGAATTAAAAATACATGTCTATATATATTTTCCATGTAGTAAAATGATATTTCATATTAGATGAATTTCATTTTGTCTTCTGAACTAGCTATTCTCAGAATAGCATGTAACTTAGCAAGATGATTTTAAAATATTTCTGATTCAATGTTTTTAAATAAAAAATATATCAGTAGAAGTTATCGATGAAGCTATTGTTCCTTCAATGCAGAAATGTATGATATCAATAAACCATTGGTAATATAGATCTAAGCAGACACAAATTGAACCTAGTTGTCTTTTTTGCATAAATATTTTATTTCACAATGTTATGAAAAATTTGATCTCAAAAGAAAGTAATATTGATATCACAATGAAAACCTTTTCTAGCTTAAATAATGTAAGCATGGTTGTCTAAAGGAGTTCAATGGAACTCTACTTCTGTATATTTGTTTTATGAGATTAAATTTGGTCTCCTAAATCTATTGTGCCATTTTAAAAGATCTGTAATAGAAATTTATTTAAAAATTAAATTCAAAGTGCTAATATGAAATTCTGGAGATGATTTTTTAAAATAATTATTTATTTATTCATGAGAGACACACAGAGAGAGAGAGAGAGGCAGAGACATAGGCAGAGGGAGAAGCAGGCTGGGAACTTAATACCAGACTCATACAGGACTCGATCCCGGATCCCAGGATCATGCCCTGAGCCCAAGGCAGACGATCAACTCTGAGCCATCCAGGAATTCCTGAAATTTTGGAAGTGATTATTTCATCTTGGTCTTCTTAGCAATTTCAACTTAATACATCAGGTTAAAATTGACCTTACCATCTCTCTAAACATATTTGTACATTTTATAGGTATACTATAAATTAGGAATGGCGTACTTCTTCATTATATTTAACAAAAAGTCTGATATATTTATTTTGAATTAGATAAGCAAGCTCACAAATCTGAGACAAGAATGTCTTAATTTAATATCACATGAGTGCCCACCTGCTGGATTATGTGATTATCTGGGTGATTCCAAGCAGTGTATTGTTTCTGAGCACTAGTGTCCTCCACTATAAATGTGAAGCAGATAGGTTATATGTATCATAAGGCTGGGTGAATTAAGTCTGTTATATGCTTAGAATGAGGTATGTCACATATTTCAAAAATTATCAATTTCATTTTTATTACTATAAATTATCATTTTTATTCACATTAAATGTCCAAAACTATTATGAATTTCATTTATATTGTTAGAACTTTACTTGTATTATTTTGATGAATCAAGTCAATCTTTTTTTAAAGATTCTATTTATCTATTTGAGAGAGGAGAGAGAGAGAGAGAGAGAAAGCATGAGCAGAAGGGAAAGGGAGAATCAGACTCCCCACTGAGCAGGGAGCACCACATGGGACTCAATACTAGGATCCAGGATCGTGACCCGAGCTGAAGGCAGGTGCTTAACCGATCGAACCACCCAGGCACCTCAAAAGATAAGCTTATTATTTTATTATTTATTTCATATTTTAGGACACTTAACTTTCATATACTTAAATATATTTTTCAGGCAGCCCAGGTGCTCAGCGGTTTAGCGTCGCCTTGAGCCCAGGGCCTGATCCTGGAGACCTGGGATCGAGTCCTCATCAAGATCCCTGCATGGAGCCTGCTTCTCTCTCTGCCTGTGTCTCTGCGCCTCTCTCTCTCTCTCTCTCTCTCTCTCTCTCGGTGTGTGTCTCTCATGAATAAATAAATAAAATCTTTAAAAATACATATATTTTTTTCACAGTAAAAGTAATGTGCAAAAAAAAAGAGATTTGACAATGATTTCTATTAAAATATATGAGAAAAGTAGATCTCATGAGGTAAGAAAATAAGAACAAAAATAAACTATTGGGACTACATCAAAATAAAAAGCTTCTGCACTCTGAAGGAAACAATTAACAAAACTAAAAGATAGCCTATGGAATGGGAGAAGATATCTGCAAAGTACATACCTGACAAAGGGTTATTATCCAAAATATAGAATGAACTGATACAATTCAACACTCAAAATGCAAATAATCCAATTAAAAAAGAGGCAGAAGACATGAACAGACATTTCTCCAAAGAAGACAACCAGATGACTGGCAGACACATGAAAAGATGCTCAACATCATTCATCAGCAGGAAAATGCAAATCTACAATGCAAAACTACAATGAGATATCATCTCATACCTATCAGAATCGCGAAAATCAAAACCACAAGAAACAACTAGTGTTGGCAAGGACAGGAAGAAAAAGGAACTCTCTTACAGTGTTGGTGGGAAGGCAAACTGGTGCAGCCACTCTGGAAAACAGTATGGAGATTCCTCGCCAAGTTAAAGATAGAGCTACCTTATGATCCAGTATTTGCACTACTTAGGTATTTAACCAAAAAATACAAAAACACTAATCCAAAGGGATACATGTACCCCTATGTGTATAGCATATTATTTACAATAGCCAAATTATAGAAGCAGCCTAGCATTTGTCAATAGATGAGTGATGTTTTTATTATAAGATTAATGGGGAATTTCAGACATCCTGTTTGAATCCAGAACACACACTCATAAACAGAGTGCAACGACACCAACTGTTCAGAACAGAAGTCAACTGTGAACAATTGTTAAGTCACACCCAGGGCATTCTACTTGAGCGACTGGTCCTCCTCATAAGTGAAATATAAACATGTTTCCTATGAAAATCATCATGCAAATATTCCTCTTAAATTTTAATTAGCCATGTTCGTAGTTTGCTGACACTTAAACTGTCTGGTGTTAACATTTTCAAGGCTTTAATTAACAAGTACCACAGAGTTTGCTTAATGCTGTAATGTGGTGGAACATGATTTTATGTATCTATTTTAATACCCAAATATTATCTGGAGCCATAGATTTATATCAAAATTAAATATCTGTTCCAGTCAAATCATGTCATATTGACTTCATTAGCATTCATGGAGCTTCACAGCTGGAATATAAATGGCACTTTGTTCATTACAACATAAGTTCGTTAGTTCTAATAACTGGATTTATCATTTTATACCTCTGAAATAAAAGAGAGATAGATACAAATGTGCATATCCAAATAGTAGTATTTCCTAGGCCAGATCAAAAGGAGATTATTTTATGTGAAATTACAAAAAATATGTAATTGGTCATTTATTTTAGACCAGACACTTCACCTGAATTATCCCAATTAATCTTCACAATCACCACATACAGCTAATATTACCCTTGTTTTACAGAGGAAAAAATGTAGGTACAGAGAAGTGACACAATTAATCAAAGGAAGGTGTAGTATCTGAATCCCTGGCCGTCTGTTCCTAAGCCTGTGCTTTCAACTTGTATATCTTGCTCCTTTGCAAATGTGTCCTCATTTTTTTTTTTAGTTTTAATTTGAACTTGGGTATTAATTCATTACCTTTCTTCTGATTTATCACATTTTGATATCTATGTTCACTGCTTAATAAATGCTGAAATAATTGCATTTAAATACTAACTTTGATACCCACAGAAGTATTTCACTTCTTCATTTCATTGCAGGGAGTAATCACTGTGGTGTTTCTTTCTCCCATCATTCTACCACTCAGTCTGTAACTAAGCTTCTCCCACCTGTAACTCTCTGCTTCGTCTTACAGTAAGCTGAGGGCAGAGAGCTGGAAGGTAGGGAATTTCTACTGGGTAAGTAAGCGATCAGTTCCTGTTATCAGTATCTTCTTCCCACTGAGAAGTCAGAAGCAGATGTATTGTACACTCTTGGTTGCCTACCCAACATTCACTTTTCTCTTATTTTTTCTTAATATTTTGGACAAGCAACCACCCTTCTTCCACTCATTGGTGTGCCTTTGGGGAAGCTGATCCCATTCTCTGACCCCAACTCTAACCTCTACTATTCTACTTGCATTACCTCAATCAGAAAAGCCCTATGCTGTGTGTTGTCCTGTTGTTCAGCTAATGATGATGAAGCCCAGGCATTCTAAATCTAGAGTCCACACTCTTACTACCATGTTATATTGCTTCTTTATCATGAGACCCCATATACACCATATCCTAGAAGAAACTCATGAGATAATGGGAAAATCATATATCTCTATTTGTTGTAACATAAGCAAAAATAAAACGGTTTTAAGTGTACATTCTTAGATAGGTGTGCTCAGTGCTATTTAGTAGTCAATAAATATCCCTTACTATCTTATTATTATAATTATAAACATAACTCTCAGAGAGTTTTACCATTTTGAAGTCCATTGTCAGAGTCAACTCCAAGAAAAGCTTTAAAGTAGGTGAACTGCTTCATTGCTTTCTTTTTCCCCTATTATTTCCAAGGATCAATTCAAGAGCCTCCCTAGGCAATGAGAGCCCTTACTTAGTCTTTTGCCAGCTCAAACTTGACTTGACTGCCATAGCTTGACTGCCCCCATTAGCCATAGCTTGACTGCCTCCATTAGCCCATAGCTTGACTGCCCCCATTAGCCACTTTCCCATAGCTTGACTGCCCCCATTAGCCACTTTCCCCCATAGCTTGACTGCCATAGCTTGACTGCCCCCATTAGCCACTTTCCAAATCTCTCCACTAAAGCACATGTATTTTATCTTCCCTACACCAGATCCTATTACCAGCTTAATGACAGTTACTAATGTAGCTGGGCTGCCCTTAGTTTCTTGATGGGTTATTCCATTCTTTATTCATTTGACCAGAAAATAATAATTTAATAATTTTCATATGCAAAGGACTGTAGGTAAACTATAGAACTAAGACCATCCCTCAAGGTACTCTCTGCCTTATTAGGTATACGAAACACAACATGTATGCCAACACTTCACACTAACAAAACTGGTAAAGGGGTCACTAAAAAGTACAGCTACAGTTCTGAGGAAGTTAAAAGGGGAAGACTACTCTGCTTGTTCACTCTTAGGTAACAAAATAGGGATGTTTAGGAAATAAAAGCCTAGAACCTTATGGGATGCCTGGCTGGCTCAGTTGGTAGAGCACACAAATTTTTATCTCGGAGTTGTGACTTAGATCCCCATTGGTGGCATGGAGTTTACTTAATTTTTTTTTTAATAAAAGGCTAGAACTTTACATTGTAATACAAGATTGATTTCTCGGATTGATTTATATTATTGATTTTGGGATTTTTCATAGTTTAATAATGGCAGCTACAAGGTCATCTTTTTTATGCTGGGACTTTAGAATGGAGAGAACTCATTTAATGCTTTTAAGGGCACAAGAGATGGCATTTTTCAGACTTCGAACTACTCTTTCCAATTATTGCTGGCCAATGACACATTTCCCCAGCAATGGCTATAGATCTAAGATTGGAAAGGAAGCAGAAAATAAAAAAAAAAGGAAAGGAAGCAGAAACTCAAGCCATCTGCTAAAGTGAACCACATGTAAAAAACTCCACATTTTATCTCATCATGAGGTCTCAGCCTCCACTTGACTGCTTTACGCTTTTTCTCTTTTAAACATATAGAGGACTGTAAGAACAACTCTTCAAGGTGTAAGTCTCTTTGAGATTTTAAGCATTCTGATCCTAATCAGTTTCTTTGGTAAAAAGAGTAAAGTTTACTTTGTCAACATCTTCAACAGAAGGACGTGAACAGCAGCAGTGTCAAATTAATGACCATATTCTGCAGTGTTTATGTTGTATGTAGTTAATCAGTTTCTGAAAAACTGAGATTTTGCACCACTTTTTCATAATGGTATTTTTCAGCAGTTTATTCAGTTATTATAGATTCATATTCACATTATTGCTTACTTAACAAAGAAAATGCTTGAGCTGAAAATAAATAAGAAGGTTGCCTGGAATAAGTTGAAAATATTTTCTATGAAATATGTTTGTCCTCAAAAGCATATCAGTTTTGACAGGTAGGACATTGTCCTCACATTCAGCTTCGAGCTGATTTTTTGAATAAAAAAAGGAAACCAACCTGGCTTTCATCTAATGGTCTTCTGAATCACCAGCTGGCTAAAGCCTCTAAACTATACATTTTCCAAGCAAAGATTACAGAGCAAAGAAGCTTAATCCCCTAACCACATCCAGATTCTCATGAATTAATTCATTAGTTCATAAATAAATTACATCCTCAAACCACTGCCTAAACTAATGTGTAGCCATTCATTTTCATCCCTTTGGGTTTCTGAGTGTTAGTTCAGATTTCTTTAATTACTAATCAGCAACATCAACAAGAAATACAGTATATTCACAAAAAGGCTGATATAAAGGGAAACTCTGAGTGCTAAATGGGTATTTTCTTTATAATATTTTGGCTTTTTAATTTAAGCTTTGGCAAGAATGTTCAAGTTAAATATGAACGTTGACTACAAATGGATGCCAGAAAACTCATAAGATATTTAAGGGTGTTTCTATATTGTTTACTTTTGCTTTTTTAAATGTGTGTTTGTATGTTTTTTTTTTTTTTTTGTATGCGTGTGTTGGACAGGGGGCAGTCTTTTTTATCAGTACTGGAAACACTTAAGACTGTACAATGACAGGTTCAAATAACCATACAACTGACTCCCAAGGATATTTCAGGTATTCCAGATTCTTGGCATAAAAGCTATTAGTTAGACCTAAAAAGTGGTAAATTCAAAACAAAAACAAAAAGGAAAAAAGCAAACAAAAAAGTGGTAAATTCAAGAAACAAAAACAAAAAGGAAAAAAGCAAACAAAAAAGTGGTAAATTCAAGAAACAAAAACAAAAAGGAAAAAAGCAAACAAAACAAATCTGGGCCACAGGTTACTGTCTCAGGGCAACAAAAATCCCAGCCATGCTTACTCAAGGTTGATTTTCCATTTGGTTCTGCAAACCTAGATTTATTCTTTTTTTAAAAAAATGAATTAATAAATTAATTAATTTACTTACCTTTGTATAGTAATGTTTATGTTTGCTACAGTAGTAAGTCCTTTCAGTAGCACTAACATGTTTCAAGGATACTAATATACAAGTCTAGCGATTTATGAGAATTTTTGTTTTAAATTAGCAAATTAAATTGTTCTACTACAGGATTTCAGTAATAAACTCTAACCCTGTCAGACTTCTTGAGGACCAAAATGTTGTTCTTCTCACCATATCATCAGTGGCTAGCAGCTTTCCTGGAATACTCAGTAAAATCTGTGTTCCATGAAGGACTGGTTGAATGAATTGTCTGTTTATATATCCAAATATATATGATATACATAATATAAGAGACACAGACACATATAGACGCCTTCTAAATCTCTTACTGTGTGCCAAAACCTCAGTTAGTAATTTTGTTATATCTTGTATTACACAAGGACACCATCAGGGATTTTACTCCTTTTTTAAATAATTGAGATGCGTATTCTCAGATATGACTTGCTTAAGATCACATAGCAAATAAACAGCAGAAACAGGATGAAAACCCAAATTTTTAAAAAGATTTTATTTATTTATTCGGAAGAGATACAGAGAAAGAAGCAGAGAATTAAGCAGAGGGAGAAGCAGGCTCCCTGCGGGGAGCCCATTGTGGAACTTGATCCCAGAACTACCCTGAGGGGATCCCTGAGCCAAAGGCAGACTCAACCACTGAGCCCCCCAGGCGTCCCAAATCCAAATTTTATAGTAATCAATTTAAGTAGTTCTTAAACAGTATATACATGTTAAAGATTTCAAGAAATTCGTTGATAAAAGTCAACTTGTAAACTAATTGGAAGGTGTCATTCAATTTATTTTTTCTATTCATGTTGACTAATGTCTCTTTAATTAAATCATTCATTTAGTACTATAAGTTTTTCATTTTATTTTGTTTTACTACAGCAACCAGGTAAATACCATTCTCCCTGTTCTATTATTAAAAAGAACACAACACTATTGTGGATATATGGGCAGAGAGTAACAAGCATCACTGTAAATAAAACAAGCTAACCCTCATGTTTTCTTAATTATAAGTCAACAATTAAAGGATGTTATATCTAATATAAAGTCACTATTTCCTTTTAAAATCCTTTTATGCATTATATAGTTTATTTAACAATGAAGGATGACAAACTCAAATTAGCTAGCCACCAAAAAAAAAATAATAACTTTGAGCTAAACCTATTTAATAGAAAAGAAATATTTTTTGGAATTTCCCAGAAATCTTCCATTGAATGTGAAATAAAAAAGTTATAAAATTGGATGCTTCCACTTAGTGTAAGTGAACACAAATGTGCCCAAAGTCAATGGAGTGTGATGAATGCTGCCCACTGATTTGAGTCTCCACAATCAGTGATACTTTGAGAGGCTGGTCTATAACTACCATTGATCTCTAAGGAGACAGGAAGTTTGAGGTGGATTATAAATCAACTCTGGCAGTAAACACACCACACTGGTTAGCTCCACTGACTATTTTTTTAATATTATTTATTTATTCATTTGAGAGAGAAAGACAGAGGCAGAGAGAACACAAGCAGGGGGAGAGGCAGAGGGAGAGAGAGAGAAGCATGCTACCCATTGAATGGGGAGCCCTTATTAGCGGGGCTCTATTCCAGGACCGCAGGATGATGACCTGAGCTAAAGGCAGACATTTAACCACCTGAGACACCCAGGCACCTTTCACTGACTTCTTTTTGAAGTGGGGATGTGGGTGACTTTCTTGATGAGGAAGTATTGGATGATTTCTATTTCTAGCACAAGTTTCTTACCTCCTGGTGGTAACTGTTCATACACTAGCACCAGTGTGTGGAGTACACATGGATAGCACTGGTCTAAGTTAATAACATATTAGAATAAGATTCTTACAGGAATCATGTACACGTAGACTGTGCACCCATATCACATTTGGGATATTTTCACTCTCTCCAATTATCAAATATAGAAAAGTGGGAACTGGTGTAGGAAACAATGTCTTCAAGTTCTCTTCAGTGTGAAAAGAGCAGAATTTTACTAGAAGACTGGCAATACTTTAATTGTTACATGTCCTTATATGTTGTTCTATATCTCTGGGGGTGCATCTGTTCTAGTCCATTCAGGCTGCTATGACAAAATGTAAAAGACTGGGTAACTTATACACAGCAAAAATTTATTTATCATAATTCTGTAGACTGGGATGTCCAAGGTCAAGATGGCAGCACTGTTGGGTTCTGGTGAGAGCCTTCTTCCTGGTTCATAGCCAGCACCCATTCACTATGTTCTCGCATGATGGAAGGAGTGAGGAATCTCTGTGGAGTCTTTTTTTTATTAAGGTGCTTATAAAAAAAAAAAAAAAAACTTTTTAAAATCAGGTTTTATAAACAAATAAAAACCAAAAGTAAAATCATACAAGTGAAGAAATAAGTACTCCAGATTTCACTTCCAGTTAATCATGTTTAGCACAAAGGTAACCAAATGACCTAAAAGTCTTAATCTGAAATCACGGTTCACCTGTGGCAGCAAATGGAATGGCAGATACATGGAGCTTTGGATAAAGGTTCTCAAACTGAGTAAATACCACTAGGGGAGCCTGCTAACATGCCAGTTCTTCACATTTCATCCCCACAAAATCTGATAAATTAGTTCTGGAATAATCACTTATAATCTGCATTTTTCAAAAAGGTCTCCAATGTATTTTTCCAGGCAGGTGAGCAGGAGTCCACGTGATGGGAAAAACCTGGCTCCCACGCATTAATTGAGGTGGGCCAAATCAATTCTACTGTGCAACTTTAAGGCCATAGGAACGTAAGTGAAATTTCATCAGTATTTTATATATGTGTGAGTTTTAAATGGACATACTCTTAACTAATTAAAAAAAAAGAAGAAGAAAGAGTGGATTCTGTAAGGAGGCAACTTGGACTTCAGAGTTCATTTGATTGGATTCACGGAGTGCAAACAACTGGTTGTTTTTGTTCTCCAGGCTGTGTTAAAAGTACACAGTTCTTCTACTTGTCTCTGCTTATTAGCAGCCAGGTTTTGTTAAATCCTTCAATAATGGACTAGGTGCTGGCAATGCAAAAGTGTGACGCCTGCACATGTCAATGGGTGCAAACTTCCAATGCCACTGGCACGTATACTGAGCCCTCAGACCAAAATGTTTTTCATTCGTCACTCCTCAGAGAGGTGTCTCTCCCAAGCAGTGCCTTTACCAGAATCCCTCTCCCCACTGACCTTCAATTTCCACTCAGCAAACGTCTTTCTCATTTCTTTCACAATCTGAGATTATCTTGTTTATGTATTCTTTTCTTGTTTACTGTCTGTCTTCATTAGAATGTTTGCTTTCTAAAAGCAGAGAGCACATTTTCTTACGCAAGGCCATTATCCTGGTGAGTGAGGAAATCTACGTGGGGCTTCATATATTATACATGATCTACAGGTATATATTGAATGAGGGAATAAATATTTTAATGAGTGCTCTAGCATGAGGAGCCTAGATATTCCATTTAAATGTGTTTTCAAGAATCTTGAGGGTGGATTAAATAATGATAAAATAGAATATTCTTCGAGGACGTATAAGAGGCCTTTTTGTTTATCATGTGCTTATATTAGAATATCAAAAGATTAGAATATAGTGTCCACTATACTTATGGAATTTTATAATTTTGCATATCAAAGAATCCGAGAAATCCCAAAGAGCTTTTCTCAGCTTAATTAAACCAGCTTCCTTAAGTTATTTTTGACAATTTAACTTTTTGTTTCCCTCTAAATATCCTAAAGATGTTTGTCAGCAAGCCTTTGTTTGAGGAGTTGCTATCTTAAGCATTTTTCCCTTGCATTCTGTGATATCTGTTATTATGATGGTGATGGGTAAATAAGAAAGATTTATTATTTCAAATTGTGTTTTATCCTCAGCTTTTCTGAATCATCTTTGTGACAGGAAATTGGTATATGATTGGAGAGCAGAGATTAGTCTAGGGAGGAGGAAATTTGCATGCATCTACAGGTTTCGTTGCCTGATTACTGTAGAATGTGGGTGAAAGGGATTGCTCTTATTTCCTATAAGCAAAAAGAACATGTATCTTTCGTTGAAAATTTACTTCCATAAAAACAGACTCCATTATTTTCCCTCACTTTTGATTATTTTAACAGCCATCTCTTATAATTGGAACCTTCAAAACTTGACCTCTTGGCATTGATGTATTTGTGAAATTACTTCTCTGTCTTTAAGAATCACACTTGTAAAAGTGAGTTAATAAGAGGTGGCCTAGTATTTCAGCAAGAATTTTGTTGTTTTGTGGAAAGACCATGTCGCTTTATGTTAAACAATTTCTCTTTACACTAGGACATGACAGCAATTAACTAGCTAAAATGTTGTGTTTTATATTATTATAACTGAAAGAGAATTTGTGACAATACCTTCTCTTTCCTTTCAGTACTGGTACATAATTGGGGGGAGAAAAAAGCCTGTTCTTTTCGTGTTTCTCTATATAATATAATACATTTGTCATTTCTTATTAGCTCTTCAGATTTCTATTATTTACAATCCCTTTGAGATGCAATAAAAAAAGTTTCCACACAAAGCTCATTATTTCTAATTAATCCCGTAACAAGACTTCAGGATGGCTGTGCTATGAAGCTCTTTTCCAAAACAATAGTGTCTTATTATCCATTTCGTTTTGTGAATTTTACTTCTGAGGTATCAGGATAATTTATATAATATACATTTTCTGTTGCTTTAATATGCAACCAGGCTACCAAACACAATATTTGATAAATAATTCACATCTATGAGATTATAACTTTTTCCTTTGAATTATAAATAAGATATTTGAATTAACAGTTTGGAAATAATGCCTCTCAGCTAAACAAACAAACTGATAACATCTGAAACTTACACCATCTGAAATTAGATTTACATTGTGGGGCTATAGATTCTCTTGGAAATATACTTTGTCATTAGAATAAAAGAAATGGTCTCCCTCTTCATGAATTGAATTTAGTTTTAAGAGAAACAAAGATCATTTGCAACTATACTTTCTAATTGCAATGTCATTGATAATATTTTTATCTTTCTCTCTTGACTCTTTTTGAGATCTGCTAAAAAACTAGAAATTTTAAATCAAGTAATCAGAGGAAAAGGATACTCAAGAAAAATCTGGTGCATGTACCATGAGATGAGACCATTAGTTAGTATCAAGGACTTTATTTAAAATGGAACTTACAGGGAGAAAAATAACTTTTCAATATTTTAAAGTCTTAGCCAAGACAATGGTGACCATATACAAAAATAAATCTGC
Source organism: Nyctereutes procyonoides (assembly GCF_905146905.1). Lineage (NCBI taxonomy): Eukaryota > Metazoa > Chordata > Mammalia > Carnivora > Canidae > Nyctereutes > Nyctereutes procyonoides. The sequence continues at coordinate 13,820,542 of NW_026575047.1, read as the reverse complement.
AGGAGTTAGACTTTGGTTTCTTTTTTAAAGAGAAACATTTACATATGTAGGCCACAGTAATCATATTAGTAGTAACACCTAAGGTACAAGAAAAGGAAGGTGAAAAGGAACACTACTTTGACTGAAATCTATTTCCCCTGTGCATAAATGTGAACACCAAATGTGGACACTTCACGGGATGGCTGTTGGTGATGAAATAAAGCACTTTATGTTCCTGACTTTGTTTCTTCAATCCCTAGAAGGAAGGCCTTCTGGGTTCACCCAGGATATTAGTAATTTATTTTCTTTTCCTTCTAACATTAAATCAAGAACTGCTTAATAAGGTTCTACCGTGAACTAGTGAAAATGTCTTCTACTTTGTCATTAACGTGTTCATTCTTTCAAACATTTCTCTGTAGCCCTGATTTCTGAAAACTGCCAGCCTGTGCTCTTTTTGTTAAACCTTTCCCATGGACATTATCTTTCTTAAGAAATGGTAAGGAGATTAAGAGATAATACAGCAGCTCCTTGACTTATCACAGAGCATACCCTCCCTACTCTGAACAATTATTACTAGGTTTAAATAAGGGATAATATCACATTTCACTTTTTTTGTGTGCAAATACTATGTAGCCCATCCCTATCCCAGGAGGCATTTGACTAACCATTGCCATGGAATCCAGGAAGATAGTGACAAAGGTGTTCTCTCTGACCAAACTTCAGTCAAACTCCTCCAAGCACTCTTCTCAATTAGGCCTCAGTCTTGGGCTTCAGTAGCAGCTCTGCTGGCCTGTGTGAAATGAGGGAAAAATATATAAATTGGTCTCTGTTCCTTGTTCCTGGTACAGGGTTCCTGAAACCCTTGCAATTTCTTGGGTGATGGGGGAGTGTCTATTGTTCTAATGAGGCAAATTTGGGTGGGCTCCTGGATGGGTCCTTGGATGAGGGCTGGTCACAAGAAAAAAATAAGCCTTGATTAGAAGTTTGAAATTTTCAGCATGCCACCCTCCACCCTTTCTCTTGAGAAGGGAGAGGGCTGCAAATGGAGTTAATGATCTATCATGCCTATATGGCCAAGCCTCCATAAAAATCCAACAGTAAAAAGTTAGGAGAGCTTCCAGGTTAACAAGCATATGAACACCTGGAGGTGATAAATTCCAACCACCATGGGGACAGAAGTTCCTATGTCGTAAGACCCTCCAGCCTTCACTCTAAGAATCTCTTCATCTGGCTGTTCATCTGTATCCTTTATCATATCCTTTGATAAATTGGTAAATTTAAGTGTTTCCCTGAGTTCTGTGACATGATCTAACAAATTCGTCAAACCTGAGGAGGGGAACTTCTGATTTGTAGCCAAATCAGATGGTAGTTGTGTAACCTAGGAACCTATTAGTGCAACTGGCATCTGAAATGGGATGAGAGCAGGCCTGTAGGGCTGGGCCCTTCAGCTGTGGGATCTGACACTATCTTTAGGAAGGCAGTATCAGAATTAAGTGAAATTATAGGAAGTCCAGCTGGTGTTACATAGAACTGCTTTTTGTGGGGAAATTTTTCCTGCATTTGGTGACCAGAAGTGTGAGAAACAAAGTGTTTTGAGTGGGTGTGTAAAGGAGACACATAACACAGAATGAAATAGGAGGGAAGAACTGGGTTTCTCCTACTCAGGAAAACCCGGGTTTCAAGCTCAGCCTACATTACCCAGTATCAGCAAAAATCTTACTAAGTCAGTTTAGAGAGAAACCCCCACCCTTGATCTCTAATAACCCTCAAACTGCTCATACCCTGTGTGATAGAGGATCACCCTGGCCTGCCTTCATCTGGAATCTTGCAAGGTCAGTTTAGCAAGAAATCCCCCTACCCATGGCATCTCCTCTTTGCAAAATTTCCATCCACAGATCCCCTCTCTCTTTGGCTGTAAGTGTCCATCCCTTCTTGCATTCAGGATCGAGCCCAGTTCTATTCTGAGGTCTCCGTTTCCTCACCACAACACTTTCTGAATAAAATCTGCTTTTACTTATTAACTACTGTCCAGTCCTGGTTTTCTTTACTAATGGTCAGATAAAAATAAGGCTTGATTAACTGAAATAGAAAAAAAAAAAGTGCTTAGCCACTGTTACCTTTAGTGATGTAGGTAAGAGAATATCAACTAATGATCTAGAATATGCGATGATTATAATTTTCAAGATAATTTCTGATTAAATTTGCTTATATCACTTTCTGAAAATGTCTATGGGTATTGTCTTAGCCTCACATAACACCAGGGTAAAAAAAAAAAAAAAGAAAAAGAAAGAAAGACAAGAAAGAGAGAAAGAAAGAAAGAAAAAGAAAGAAAGAAAGAAAGAAAGAAAGAAAGAAAGAAAGAAAGAAAGAAAAAGAAAGAAAGAAAGAAAGAAAGAAAGAAAGAAAGAAAGAAAGAAAGAAAGAAAGAAAGGAACCTAACATCTGTCTTCTAATAACTCTGACCCTGTTGGGAAATTTAAATGATATTACAGTCATAATAATGAAAAGCATAACAGACCTTGTTGATATATAATATTGCTATTATCTCCAGGTCATTTGTTAACTGCCTTAATGAGCCCCTAGTTATGCTATGCTAGACAGTTTTAGGATTAAAATTAAATTAATCCATTCTTTGAATCGAAGGAGTATCTACATTAAAAAAATATCACTATCATATCATTTCTAAAAAAAAGAAAGTAGTCACATGTACTAACACCATCTAAAGTTCCTCAAAATTAAATGATACTTGGTACTTAATATCTCACAGTTTCCTGCATTTCCCCTTCTTAGTCATTCATCACAGTTTGGAAATATACATGGATGTGTTTCATTGTTTGTTTTCTCCGTGTGCTGTATTCACTGCCACACGGAGATGTAAACCTAGAAAGGGCAGAGGCGCTGTCATTCATTCTTGTTTATTGCAGGCAAACTTCTAACACCCAGTGTTATGTCTAGCATACAGTAGGCATTAAATCAATATTTGTTGAATAGATAACTGAATAAATCTACTTGATCTTCAACTCTGTAAGGGTGAGGACTTTGTTTAATTTGTTCAATAAAGTATGCCGCGTATTGGACACTATACTTGGAGCTCAGCTGAATGAAAGAGAAAGGAGGGAAAGAAAAGGAGGGATAAAGAAGAAAGGCAACTAAAAAGAAAAAAAAACAATTAAAAAAGTGGATAGATTAAGCTTATTTATTTTCTTCAGCTTTTATGAGGAGTTATATGTAGACTACATGTAAATCACCTCCAAAATATATACAAACTGAAGGTTGATGAGGGGAGGAGGGTGGGTGGGAGATGGGTATTAAGGATGGCACTTGAAGTAATGAACACTGGGTATTATATGCAACTGATGAATCACTAAATTCTACCCCTGAAACTAATAATACAGTGTATGTTAATTAAATTAAACTTAAATTTAAAAATATGTATTTTCTATATAAATAGAATATGAGATACTAAAATTTAACTGTACTCTGATAAACTGAAGATGATATAAATTCTAAAATTATCTTTATGACAGTCAAATATTTACTCTTAACAGATAAACCTATGTGGAAAAAAAAAAGAGAGAGAGAGACTAAAAGTACTCAGATGATATTTCTAGAGGCACTTATCTAGTAAGGGGTGAGCCAGGGCTAAAAGCCATGTCTGTGAGAAAATACATTTTTCTTCCTAACCAACAATATTCAAATTAGTTTATATTACACTTCCAGTTTTATCTAGCTAAAAAGAACCAGACATAATATACTATTTGTTAGAGGTAAAGGCTCTACAAATAAGCAGTATATCTTATCACACATGAACCAAAGGCTTAAAATTTTATGTTAACTTGTCATTCCATTAAGCATATTCTCTGTACCAGGCACCATTCTATAAGCTAGTAATCAGTGAACAGAGCAGACAAAAATTTCAGTGATCACTGAGATTCCAATTTGGCTGGGGAGGTAAAGGTATCTTCAAATATTTCAAATGTCTAATAAGCATTCAATAAAAAATGAATAAACACACATCTCTTTCTTTCCCTCCACTTCTCTCTCAATCTCTCTCTCTCTCTCTCTCACACACACACACACACACACACACACACACACACCACACACACACTTGCCAGTTTCATCTACAAATTCTTTATTCTCCACTTTCTGCTTATCAAAGGTAATTGATAGTAAGAGCTGGTTGTAGATGTGTACACACAGTTTGGGCTTATAGAAACTGCAAATCATGTGCAAGCACATTATATGTTTCTTTTAAAATAAGTATATAATCATTATTGAGAATGCAGGTATGTTTTTGGCCTTCCACTTACTACTTAAGACCTTTGGCATTGTAAAATTAAGGTATATTTACATGCAATAAAATCACCCTTTTTACTGTAGTGTCTTACAAGGCTTGAAAAATGTTTATGGGTGGAAGCTACCACCACAATCAAGATCTAAAATAGTTGTGTAAACCCCCAAAATACCCCTTATGTCCCTTAGTATCTAACCCTCCCCCTACCCGAAATCTCTGATAACCATTGATCTGTTTTTGTCTCCATATGTGATTTTGCAAGAATGTCTTACAAATGGAATTATACATGTGACTATTCAAGAAATGTTAGTTATTAATGCCATATGTCACTGGATTTAAGAAGATAATGTTTATAGGAGAGCTCCTTTTTAATTTAATGCCAGGAAAAAATTAAGCTTTAACATAATGCTTTCCCATCAATCATGATAAATGCCTATGATACTAAAATATTAAAAAATGTGATTTTGAATCACTGAAATACTATATTGTCATTATTCCTACAACATCAAGATCATTCTATATACATCCTCAACACTATCATCACCTAAAATTTTGTATAATAATTTTCCCTTCAAGTCAAAAAGCATCAGGTCAAAAGATGTTCATCTGACTCACTCTTTTTAATTAATGAATACATACTGAGGTATAAATAAATTTCACCTTATTCAACCATTCCTATATTGATATTCAAATTCTTAAAATTTCATGCTATTATAATCCGTGTTGTAATCAAAATAATCATCCATATATTCATTTCTTAATGAATTTATTTCTATTGAATTTATTTCTATTGAAAGAGTTTGTAATGCAGGTTATGTGTTTTTTAAATTTTCATAGAAATTTCTAGTTTATTTTCCAAAATATTTCAGTAATTAACATACCCAAGTATGATGCAGAAAGCATGTTTGTTTCCCTAAATTTAATTGAAGAAAGTCTCTTTTAAAAGTTGCTGTGGGTATGCCTGTGTGGCTTAGCAGTTGAGTGTCTGTCTGCCTTCAGCCCAGGGTGTGATCCTGGAGTGCTGGGATTGAGTCCTGCATTGGGCTACCTGCATGGAGCCTGCTTCTCCCTCTACCTATGTCTCTGCCTCTTTGTCTCTCTGTATCTCTCATGAATAAATAAATAAAATCTTTAAAAAAATAAAAGTTGCTGTGAAACATAGAATTTCATTTTTTCCTTCTTATTTAAATTATTTTAAAAGTTTTTATTTAAATTCCAGTTAATCAACATATAGCATAATTCTAATTTCAGGTGTATAATTTGGTGATTCAAAACTTCCCTACAATACCCCATAGTTATCACAACAAATGCACACCTTAATTAAAACCCCAAAAATACATAATCCAATTTAAAAAAATGGGTAGAAGACATGAATAGATATTTTTCCAAAAAAGACATAGAGATGGCCCACAGACATGAAAAAATGCTCATATCTTATTTTTCTTTTTTAAAGATTTTATTTATGTATTTGAGAGAGAGAAAGAAAAGAGCACACAGGCTGGGGAGAGATGTGATGCAGAGGGAAAGGGAAAAGCAGACTCCCTGATGAGCAGGGAGTCTGACGGCAGGGCTCTATCCCAGGACCCTAGGATCATGACCTGAGCTGAAGGCAGACGCTTCACGTAGGTGCCCCTATTTATAAAAGTCTTAAAAAATAGGTAAACAATTATTTATTGATAAGGTTCACATCAATTATGGGAATAAGAGAAATAGGAGAGACATATCAAGACTTTAATATTAAAGAGGAAAGGAGAAAAACCTGCACCTCCCTAAAAATACTTGGCTGAGATGTAGTAACTCAAACTTCTTTATGTATATGACTCATATACATATGAGGCAACTATATGTACGTAGGATCCCTTAGGTCCTGATAACTGAAGAACTTCAAGATTCTAAAATATTGTAAATGATTATAAACATAGGCATTTAGTTTTGATGATGTTCTAGCTTTTCTTTTTCTAAAAAAAAAAAAATTTTATTTTTTTATTCATGAGAGACACAGAGAGAGAGTCAGAGTCATAGGAAGAGGGAGAAGCAGGCTTCTGCCCTGGGACTTGATCCCATGATCCCGGGATCACGACCTGAGCCAAAGGCAGATGCTCAACCACTGAGCCACCTGGTACCCCATGTTCTAGCTTTTCAATTCAATTTCATCTAAATACTGAATAAACCCAATTTACAAAAGATATTTTTGAAATTCAGCTTGTGCGAGTTTGCCTTAACAACACACATTCAAGAATTTCCTGAAAAGTTTAGCCTTTCCCATCTGTCCTCATTTAATTCTACTTGTGTTTTGAGACTCACTACATCTCACTCCGTGAAGACAATACTTTGATCTGTTTGCATGAAACAGGTGACAATTTATGTTCAATAGTCAACACCTACTTTAGCGTAACTCACTAGATATACATTATCTGAATTTGCAGTATTTGTGAGGTCATCTTCAGACTCAAGAACGTTAGTTAAGAATTTAGGGGGAAATAATATTTCTGTATCTACTTCTCTCCTGTTCCTATCAATATTTAAAATAATCATTGTGCTTTGTGAAAAAAATTATATTTTAATAACTCCCACTTATTTGGAGACTTTGCGGCAGCAGAATTAAAATGTGCCCAAATGTGCCATGTGAATATTGTCAAGGGGTATCATCATGGCTGACAGGAACCACAAATTAAAAGGACCTAAGAGCATGAAGGCAGAGTAATCAACAAAATCCCATGGGTAAACAGCATAAAGATGGGATATAGAGTCAAAATTCTGTGGACCTGATCACTTTCCAAGTCAGTCTAAAGTTAAAAGAGAAGTGGAGTCAAGACTCAATGCTCTTGACACCTATAAACTTAATATTAATTGAAAGATAATAGACTTGGTATACTTTTAACTGCTCTATTCCTTGATTCCAGAATTCTTCTCATAAATAAACTCAGGAAATATGTGTGAAATTAAATAGTAACACATTTAAGTTTGTATTTTGTGTTTTAATGTAATATGGGGTATCATATAAATGACAGCAAGCCACATAAACCCTCTGCCCCTTGCTTTTTTTCAGTAATACCTTAAGAAGTCTTACAAATCAGTAGATATCAGTTTTTTTTTCTTTGTAATGACTAAGATCCCATTTTTTAAATGCACCATAATCTAAAGGAGTTTGAACATGTTGGTTGTTTCTATTCTTAACACTCTTTAAAACTCTCCAGTGAATATCCTTGTACATGCATCATTTCATAAGCTAGAAAGCAATATATGTATAAATACTAAAGTTGCACTTATGTATAAATATATGATACAAATACGTTATATATTCATGAAATATATATCAATATATAAATATATAAGTGCTACATATGTAAATTATTCAGCATATTACCAGGTCAAAGCCTTTGTGAATTTAATGTTAAATATATTGTTAAATATCACTTCCCAGAGACTGGCCAATATTTACTCCCATTATTCGTATATTGACACATACCTGTTTTTCAGCTCCTCTTCTAGAACATCATTTTATTCTTCAAAAGCTATGTTAACTCCAAAACCAAGTGCTACTAATTCAAGCTTACAATGGCTTTTTGTACCTTTCTAGGCTCTTTAACACCTTGGTTCCTCCCTTTGGATATACCACCATTCCAACCCCTCCTGGCCTATTGCAGCAAAACAGCAGAATGTATTTTCTTATCTGCAACCTATGCTTATAAGTCTACAATACTTTCCTGATCAACTTAATTCCATCAACTTAATTCCAAAACCAAAACAGTTACTATGGTCTCTGCCTAATTCTCTAAAAGCATCTGTCATTCTCCCCCTCAATCACTACAATAAAGTCACACTTATCATCTGTCAGTTCCTGGGACACTTTTTCTTTTTTTTAACAGTTCTATAATTTATTTTTTAACAGCTCTGTAATTTACTTTATTTTTTATTTTATCTACAATATCTTACCACCTATTCTTCAACCTGCAGATTCCTTGCTGTCCTTCACATAACTGATAAGTATCTCTCTCTTGTTTTTTTTTTTTTTTTCCCCCAGACTTGTACTTAAACCTTAGCCTAGTTTAGGTTTTCCTCCATAGCAGGACCTGAATCAAAAACTTGGATGCAAGTAGTTTATCTGGAAGATGACCATGGAAAACAAACAAGGGGAAATGGGTAGAGTATGTGAAAAACTACGTGAGACATCTCGCAGATTCATTCCATTCAATGGAGAGAAGGCTAGGGCACACTCTAATAATTTCCATCCCTGATTGGTGAAAGGAAGCCTTCCATTTTCAAGGATTTAATGTGAATGCAGCTGTACAAGTTAACACTGTATTAGAAAATGCTCTCTGACAGAGAAAAAGAGAGACACAGGTTCTTCAAAGAGATAAGTGACATATACTGAAAACTTACTTTATTTACAACTACAGGTGAACAGAGATAAGCCTATGGGATACAGGGTGGAAAATAAATAGTCTGTTACAGTTCACTACTCAGACCATACAGACCTATTCACTTGTGCTCCATCTGGAGTGTAACCTGTTACTGATGCCTCAAGATCACTGGGAGCCAAAATCTCAAAAAATGAATGAAATTGAGCCATTAGTAAAACAAGCTATGTAGAATGTCTTCTGCTTCCACTCATACTAAAGCCATATTGGTATTCATCTTTTTTGTCTCTATCATCCATTGTAGTTTTTTGTTTGTTTGTTTGTTTGTTTGTTTGTTTGTTTGTTTGTTTTAGATTTTATTTTTTTATGAGAGACACACAGAGAGAGAGAGAGGCAGAGACACAGGCAGAGAGAGAAGCAGGCTCCATGCAGGGAGCAGGACGTGGGACTTGATCCTGGGTCTCCAGGATCACTCCCTGGACTGAAGGTGGCGCTAAACCGCTGAGCCACCCAAGGCTGCCCTGTAGATATTTTTTTCACCCTAGGTTAGGACATTTGCTATGTGCTTGTTTGAGTTAAATGTCAGCAATTCACTTATAACGTCCTAAGTATGAAATAACTATTAGATAATCAAGAAAAGACATTGAACAAATAATGGGATAGATTAATCAGATTCTGGAGAAAGGTCTGGTCCTAGAGATAAAAAAATTATATGTAATTAGGGGTATATAAAGAGTTTAAAATCATGGGAGTTGAACAATATGGGAGTGAACAAAAACAAGAAATGGTTCTTGGAACTGTGACATAGAGTACAACTGCACTTAGACTTTGGTCCTGTGAGAACAGTCCTTGAGATTAGAAAAAGAGAAGTTAACCTGATGTCCTAAATGCCCAGTAAAGAAAATTTATTAGGAAGTCATATCCCTGGATTCAGCAACATGAAAATAATCATTACCTTGAAAAGAGAAGACATAATCTATCTATCTATATAGATAGATAGATGATAGATAGATAGATAGATAGATAGATAGATAGATAGATAGATAGATAGATATTAAAGTAGTCTGGGAGAAAACCTGACTAGGTTATGTTCAAACTAAGAATGGAGGTGAACAGAATTGGAGGCATCTAGTGTTAGAAGAGTGTGTCGAGGAGTTTTACAGTAGAGAAGTAAAGAGGCAGATGGTAAAGGAGTGGGATCTGAAAATGTTTCATTTGTTTCTGTTTTTATGGTTGGGTAATGAGTGGATGGTTGAATGCTGCAGGTTGATCTAATAGAGAGCAAAAAGTTGATGAAGCAGAGTATGAAAGGTGCAAATGCTGGAATAATCACTTTAGGAGCAAGTAGGATGATTTCTAGTGAACCATTTGAGTGTTTCACCTATGAGAGGAATCTAGACAGTCCATCCATAATAATAGGCAACTCAGAGAATATGCACACAGATCCAGACAGATGTTCAGAGGTGGTCAGGTTGCTGCTGGAACTTGTCTTCTTATTCCATTCTATCAGTGACTAAGGACACAATAACATCAATTCAGAGTAAAAGGGAAGGCAACTGTATTGGAGGTTGGAGGGGACGTTAGAAGATACAAATGAGTATCTAGAGAAGAGGAAGAGTGATAGAACATGGAATGTGAGAGGATGATGAAAAACCTCAGGGCCTGCCTAATGACACTGGTCATTGATTTAACTGGAAACTGTATCCATATTTGTCTTCTTTTTTTTCTCCAGATACCTTTAGTTATGACCAAAGAGAGCAGAAGGACTGTTTTACCCAGGCTTCCCCTCTTGCTCAAAATGAGTACAACGAAATTCAAGAGAACAAAATGCAAACCGAAAATGACAGACAATGGAATTTAAGCTGCATGAAGGCAGAAGTGAAGCAATGGAGCTAATGACGGACTGAAAAATGATACACATAAATAGATTGTAATTCCTGATGTCCCGATGCCCTGTGAAACCTGCACAAGCCAAGAGACTAGACAAAATAATCCAGAATAATAATTTCTAGGGGTTTGAACCTACTATTGAAATTGAGACTTGGGGAATCTTGCAGGTACTGATGTCCAACACCATCTATGGTATGAACACAGAAGTAAGTAGTCAAGGTTTGTATATCGTCGCTATTAGAATATTAACCACAACTGAATGGAAATAAGTCTGATTTGTTCACCATTTTACACACACACACACACACACACACACACTTCCTCAAAATACTGGTAGATAAGAAAGGCTAAATAAAAAAAAAAAGATGTTCAGTGAATGAATAAATGAAAGAATTCATACACCATTTTAAGCATCAGTGATTATTAATATTAACTAACTTAATATTTTACTGTTTGCCACCAAAAGTTAATAGTAAACTTTTAACTACAGAATATGTAACTTCTATTAAAGTGTCAATGTTTATAGGCAAAGACCATGAATACTCAACACAGGGAACCACAACCTCTTGTGTCTCCAAGAGGATGTTAACAAGAACCTCATACAGGATTTGAGTTTTCATGGGTGATTTGGGGAAAGGTGTAAAGAAGCAGAAGTTTGCTCTAGATTGGATACTGTTAAAAAAAAAAGTAGGAACAACTCTATAATTGAGTATCTAATAAATCTTTTATATAGGGTGGGGGATCTGAAGCAGAATAAAGCCATAGTTGGTAAAGAACCAATAGTCATTTATTTTGACCAAGAGAAGTGGTGTTTGCTATTTTCTTGAAGGCACAATGAGCTTGTTTTGTGTGTACCTAGAAAAAATAGACTTGCTTTGTCTTATTTTATCATAATCTCAGAGTACCCTTGCCTGAAGTTGGTATTCTGAAAGATTGCTTATGACTAACGAGACAGTGACATGGCTTAGCTATGAGTGTCAGGCCAGTTTCTCGAAGCCAGGGGCAATTATTTTTTCCCCTCCCTCTTTCTAAGAAGTAACTAGTACTATTCCATCAATAAGACTTCTGTTAATATTTTAATTACAGCGAATTAGTTATGTAAGGCAGGTAACTTTTATTGATAGAAGTCTACTAAAGACTATTTTAGTTCATGCTACCTTATGATATCATTTATTTTAAAAGTGGTAAAATTTCAATGGCTGGAAAGTACAGGCAGCACGGTAAATATATAAAACCTGGACATGGTGAGGTTTTTGTGCCTATTAGTTTTTGCTGCTCCTTAAGTCTGTTTTTTAGATGTTTCTTAATGGAACTATATTTACAGATAAGATGGCTTTCAAATCCTGTCCATTGCCTCAAAGTCATCTATTTTTTTTAAATCTTAATCAGGGAAAATCTACCACATGTTTTTAATGGGGGAAAATGCATTATTTTATTACTGGTTTGCCCCTAATTGTCCTTTCCTACTTCTCTCTTTCCTAACTGCAACTTGGCATCTTGGATCAGACAATTTGCTATTATGTTTGTAACATATTGTTTTTGGGGGAAGAAGAAACATGCATTTTAAGAATAATACTAATTTCACCTGTTGAACACCAAAAAAATAGAGCTCAAAGATGATTTTCAAAGTGTGTAATTCATAATTATATGTCTCCTTGAAGTGAGTTTAATAGACTCTTCTTTTATCCATACATATGGATATTTGTATGTGTCTATGTATGTAGGATATGTGTACAAGTATATTTCTATTTTTTTATTGTGGTAGACTTCACTAGTCCAATTACAATAAATGCCTGTTGAATCTGATCAATTTCCTGCCCATCACTCAATCCTGACTTAAAGTAAAATTAATCCACCAGCAACTCAATCAGTCTAAACAATTTATAGAAGAAGACTTCTTTTGAATATTGATTTATTCTATCAATTCACTTAGTTCTAGCAAATTACATCTGGTCTTATCAGACGGCTAAAAATATGTTATCACACTAATGACATTTTTTGAATGTCTCACATTTGGTTAACCCTTAGTTGAGGAAATTGTTGAAAGGTGATATGTGCTAATTTACATTTTTGGAGACAATTTTTTTTAAGATTTTATTTATTTATTTGAGAGAGAGACAGAGGTAAAGAGAGCGAGAATGAGAAGGAAAGAGAGAAGCGGGCTCCCCACCGAGCAGGGAGCTTGATGCAGGGCTAGATACCAGGATCCTAGGATCATGACCTGAGTCAAAGGCAGTGCTTAACCAACTGAGCCACCCAGGAGCCCCAGAAATTCTTTTAATAGAATATTCATTTTAAAATGTCTTCTAGATTATCATTGCCTTCTTCTATAGAGTGACCAACACTTACTCTGGGGTATAAAGGTGTTCACATATTATTACCACTTTCCTTTCATCACATCTTCTCATTCTGATCCCCAACTATTACTGTATTTTAGCCCCTGTTTGTCAGTAGCTTCCATGATCATATGTACATAGGACGATAACTAAAATTATCCATGGCCTCAGAGAAATCAGTGCTTATCTCTAACATAGTAATTTTCAATAATCTTTTAAATCTGCCTAGGGATGACAATCTACTCTATAATATTAAATAAAGATGTCTCATTTATTTCCCTCAACTGGGTCAAGAAGGATTATGGTGAAAATTGGAGAACACAAGCCAGAAATATAGATAAATAAGTAAATTCATACTTGTTGTGGAACACTGGTATCAGAATTATTTTGCTTTCCTTATGCCCTCTTTGGCTTTCATCCTTCTCCCATCAGCCATCATCTCTACATATGTGGTGGCTCTCAGCTCACCATCACTAAGTACTTAAAGCAATGCATGGAAAAAAATTACAGCAAGGTAGTTACTGAAATTAATGTAAAATCGTCTTCTGTCTACTAATTCTAGTATAAAAACTCTATAATGGGAAGATTCAGAATCTCTTGGTAAGATGAAAGAACAAAGAAACAGAAAACAGAAAGGAAAAGACAAAGAAGAGAGAAAGAAATTTTAAAAGGAAGGAAGGAAGGAGTAAAGAGAAGAGAGGGAAGGAGATACTCTTGTGTATTAAGTTGAGAAAATTTACATACTTATCCCTCTTCCAAGTCAAAAATGATTATCTGTTTTAATATTTTAATGACAGATGTTATATGAGAAGTAGCAGAGAAGGCATTTGCCACATGTCTCATTAACAGAATATCAGTGAATATAAAGTCAAAACATGCTATTATCCAAGGAAAATTATTATAGGTTCTCATGTTTTCTAGTTGTTGTAGAACTGTCAACACTATAAAGAGTGTGTTGATATTTAATTTTTACTTGGAACTGTATTATGCTGATGTGACTATATGATTCATGGAGAAGTAATAAATTTATGAGGTACATATTTATGAAGAGTAAATTTAAAACTTTAAAGAGGTGATTTAAAAAGGATAAAAATTACTTTTATATAATTTTATTTTGCATGCCTGCTTACTCTAGGATAAATGTATGAAAAATCATGGTGAAGAAAAATCATAATTAACATTTCAAATTTTCTTAAATTTTTGTATAAAGTGAAGCTCTAATTTAGATTTTAAAAAAATTACTAGTCAGTCCTCTAGTCTTTATTTGATGTATTTTTATTCACAGATTTACTTTTTGTAACATGAATTTTAATTATTAGACTCCATCCTATGTACCATTATTTTTTTATTTTTGCAACAGAATCATACTATTATAAGAAATGAGACAGCATCATACTCATTTTCATTAGGATAGGAAAAGTTCCTCTTGTAATCTTATTTTTTTCGCAAATTTTCAGTTTTTTTCACACGTCCAACCATATTTCAATCTGGCTTGCACAGTCTAGAAGTTTAGTTTGAGAATATTTGTTTTGCATTAGTATCTGCAGTCTCTCTATTTATTCTTTTGCAAAAATATCATTTTCAGTTCATTTGTTATTTTCTTCACATAGGTATTATATTTCTTTTTTTTATTATTATTATTATTTTTTTTGCCCAACATGGGGCCCCATCCCAAGATCCCGGGATCACGATCCAAGCCAAAGGCAGATGATGTTCAACCAACTGAGCCACCCAGGTGCCCCTATATTTCTTTTTTATAATTGTTTCTGAATCTTATACTTTTACTGGTCTAGGTTGTGATCTAAGTTGGACTCTTTATTCCTATTATATTTTCTAAATGTTAATTACATAAGACAATTGCTAATTTTTAATACCCAACATATAACACTCCACTAAGTGCTATTATTGGTATAAATAACTTTCATGTGCCATCTGCAAAATATTTTTTAAATATATGCCTTTTCAATACAACCAAAATTTTCAGAAGGAAAATGATATTTTTTGACAATTGCTATAAACTGATATTTGTCATGCTTATGATTGAATATTCATGAAAACATTTGATTTTTACCAGAGAATATCAACCCCTTTTTCAGATTTTCAAATTAGTCTATTTAAATTTTTCAGATTATATATATATGTCATGATTTAAAATATTTCTCATGTCTTTTCTATCACTTGTCTGTTCTTTTTTTATAATTTCTGGACTGCATTACTTTTTTCCTTTATCGTTTTATTTATTTTTAAATAAAATAAAATTCTATTTAATAAATTAAATTTATTAAATTAAATAATTAATTTAAATATATTAAAACCACTAGGTGTGGAGCCCAGTGCAGAATCTGAACTCACAACCCTGAGGTCAAGACATGAGCTGAGATCAAGAGTCAGATGCTTAACCGACTAAGGTGCCCCTTTTCTTTATCATTTTAAATATGGTTAAAATTTTATTTTTTTAATTAAAGAACCTCCTGTTTTATATTTTATTATCTCCTCCCTGTTTTATTAATTAAAAAACAATATTCTTTGTATTCAGAGATATCGCTAACTACTTAATCTTCTTGCTTTTGAATGAATATATTTTTTTCATTAAGGAAAACCTCCATATTCAGATTTTATATATGTTTCAAATTCCGATTTGTTTTAATTTCTTACTTGAATGAATATATTTGAAAACTTTTAAATTTGAAGGTTGATGATTTTATTATTTATTTATTTGTTTGTTTGTTTATTTATTTACTTATTTATTTATTTATTTCATGAGAAACACAGAGAGGAGGGAGAGAGAGAGAGAGGCGGAGACACAGGCAGAGGGAGAAGTCAGGCTCCATGCCTGGGACTGGATCCTGGGTCTCCAGGATCACACCCTGGGTTGAAGGCGGCACTAAATCGCTGAGCCACCCAGGTTGCCCTGATGATTTTATTTGTACTATTAATGTCTAAATATACTGATACTGTATTGAATTTAAAATGTATATAAGTACAGTTAATGATTTCAGAAACCAACGGAAATTTCTCTGTGTTCTCTGATCACTATTTTTTATTTATTGTTATTATCATTTGACAAAGTTTCCTTGGTGATCTAAAAGATTTGTTCTCCATTTGTAGAATATAAAATTAATTCTATTAGTATTTTAAATTTCTTGCTAAAAACGAATGAGTGAGTGTGTTTGTGTCTGTGCTTAATCTCTAGATTATAAGTATTTTACCCAATAGCACACAAAGAGCCAACACTAAGAAACCTTTAACATAGGGATCCTTGGGTGGCGCAGCGGTTTGGCGCCTGCCTTTGGCCCAGGGCGCGATCCTGGAGACCTGGGATCGAATCCCACATCAGGATCCCGGTGCATGGAGCTTGCTTCTCCCTCTGCCTGTGTCTCTGCCTCTCTCTCTCTCTCTCTCTCTCTCTCTCTGTGACTATCATAAATAAATAAAAATTTAAAAAAAAATAAATTGTGTTAAAACATTAAAAAAAAAGAAACCTTTAAAATAATGGTTAAAAATCTGAACTCTTGTATCTGTTATAAGGCAAAGGTGAGTTTTTATTATTGAGACATTTGTTGTAGAAGTGTCAGTTATGTTTACTGATTATTATTATTATTATTATTTAGAGCTAAATGAGCCCAAATCAAGAGTCACTTAACTGACTGAACCCCCCAGTGCCCCATGTTTACTGATTATTGTTTCATCAAAATTTTATCTCTGTGGAAATGATGCTTTAAAGCCTTAGAGGTTTCTTATACTACCGTGAGAGAACAGTGTACTAGGAATACAAAAGATACAGATTCTAAACACTTTACTCTTCAACTTATAATTCCTCAACTATAAATCATATAAGATAGTGTATGTTTAAGTATTTTGAAAGACATAAAGACCACTAGATATATATTGTCTTAATTGAAATATAAAATTTGTAGACATAGAGATGACTCTATCACTGCCAAAGTAGTGATATTTTCACATAGTCAAAAAAGTGTTCGAATTTAAGATACAATTTCTTGTCTCAAATTTTCCCTATTTAATTTTATCATGAGTAACTAAATTTGACTTTCACTCAGTGGAAAAAAAAAACTATAATTAATTGAAACATTTAAAGAGTTCTTAATCCTCTAATTACTGAATATAAACCTTATATCTTAAGAATTTAAATATAAGATGTAAGATAAAATCTCACATATGGCTGTTTTATTTTCCCATATGGTACTATGAACTGTAGTCCAAAGTGAAATAAATTGTGAGTAGGGAGATTGGCAAGTGACTTTTTCCTCCATTAGTTCTGCATTCTTCATTTCACTCTGGAGTCTTATCCTCAAATGAGGCTTGTCACAATCTGTAGCTGTTGCCTCAAGTGAATGAACAACTTTCTAATATGTTACTGACATCAGGGTTTCAACATGTGGGAGGACGTGAGAGCAACCCCTTGATTGGCATTTCAAATATCCCTCATCAGCTCCATGGTTGTTTCAGTCTTGCTGAAGAGCCAAGGCATTCCAAGATGGGGTATCTTAACTACTTCTGGGCTGATATTTTTTTTATGCTGAAAAATATTTGAGAAATGTACTATATATATATTTTTTAAATGTACTATATATTATAGAGGTTTTATGCTTTCTATAAATTCACCGTTCAGGCATTTCATCACTCCAAAAGGTCATTAATATAAACCAACAATCAATTCAATAAAGTAAATATGTATAAGTGCTATAAATAAACATTTCTAATTTGCATATATTACTATTCATTCACTGTAAAAAATACATTAAAAGCAGACACATGTCAAGCACTAATGTATATTACTTTTAAAATAAAGTTATTACACAACTACTAATAATTTCAACAATGGTATGGGTGAGAGAGGTGATGTGTTTCCTTATTTATTAGTAAGACAATAACATATTGGAGAACATCTATTCGTGATATACATTCCTTAGGGTCAATCAAATTGATAGATCTGAAATAGTTAATTGAAAAACAAATCAGATGTGCTGCAAATGGGACACTTTAACATGTAAATAAATAACAACAAACTCTTTATTTTCTAAATTGTCATTCAAATGTAACTTATTACCATTTTAAAGAACCCCAATGTCAGGATATTGCTAACAAGGAAGGAAGTGAAAAAGAGGCAGACTAAAAGAAATTTTGCCTTCTCTGTAACATCAAAGATGACTTAGAAAAGACAGGATAGTATATATAGGTTTTGCAATTTCATTGTGAATATAATTTGACATAAGCACCCTTTGTCCTTCCTTACTCTAAAATACCTGTAAATCTGACCCTCAGGAAAATGTAGCAGGGACCAACAGACCTCTGAAGCTGCCTTCTGGTTAACTGATTCTATTAAAGACCTATTAAAGACCAGACCTTAATTACTATAATACAATTATTATTGACCCTTGATATAATAAAAAGTCTTTGCCTTTACACCTCCCACTGTTTATTCTCCTTCTCCTTGTGTAATGGCAAGGATTGGCCTTTATAAGGTATGTCCTTCATATTATAACCAGATTTGTTTTGAAGTGCAGCTTTCAAGTTCTCTTGTCTTATGCTTTGACATCTGTCTCCCTAGATTTATATATAATATGATCTATTTTTAAATCCACTTAGGGCACCACTGTTCATAATAACAAATATGTACACATAATTCTAACCTGTTATTGTTTTGATATTTATATAAGATTATTTAACAGAATAAAATTTGTAGGAAAAGAAATATTTTTCAGTAGGTTAATTTGCATTAGCATTAGAAATGGAAGGTGACTACCCTTTTCATAATAAAACTGGTGACTTGGTGTTAATAGGTCAGGGTGGAGGCATATCTAACGATTTAAAAATAAAACACATGTTGAGAGGCCTCACATATTTAATAACATAATTATTTAAAGGATTATGGAATATGGAAAAAAAGGTTAGCAAATGCTGACCACTTTCGTGCTATTTCAAACTTGGTAAACTGAAAAAAAAAAAATTGAGAAAGTGTTCAGAAAGGAGCCTGTAGTACAAACATAACACGGAATATTTGTTTTCCTTTTTATTCCTCTCAGGGAATATTTCTTTCTCTCTCATTTTTTGGCACTACTCCCTACACCAACCTCGTTTCTAGGTTCGTATGGTTAAAAGATTGTGGGCACTACTTTTTGAATTAAAGAGTTAAGGCTACAGATGAACATTTTAAAGGACTGTGCTGGTTTCATGAAACCTCGAAACACTGGGGTTGCACCTTCTGTTGTGACTGATCACAACAGTGCCACCTTCACTGAATGAACAGGGATGTTCTTGGAGTCCTGACAACAGCTTTTAGAATTCAAGTTTGCATGAGACAGCTCCTGCTACAAGAAGTAAGAGGTAATTGGGCAAGCGATGGACTGTGGGCGCTGAAGAGAAAGAGAAAGTGCTGGCAGCTTCAAACACATGAGCTGATTTTAGTGACAAACAATAAAAGAAAAGGACTTCCTTTTGGGACTTGAAAGATGCCAAAATAGCCTACACACATCAACGGAAAGCACAGTACAGTATCTTCCTCCTTTAAGATAGTGAAATAAAATAAAAATGAACTGGATATTTCAATCTTCTAGACTCTCACTGTATTTTCATTTGGAAAGGCCTCAAGTTATATCATAAAAGCAGGAATGAATAGGACAGACAGAGGACACTAAAACACTTTCTTTACTGACCATATTCACTTCATTCTGGTCTTTGTATATACTTGGAATAAGATGTTATTTAAACAGCTCCTAATGTTGATAACTGACTTGATTTACATTTTTGTTACAGAATGTCTTTCTTCGTATGGAGTAGCTGGCAAATAACCTTAAAAAATGAGAGAACTGTTGGTTCACATTTTCAAAATAAAAGACAAGGACAGAGGGGCGCCTGGTGGCTCAGCATCTGTCTTCAGCTCAGGTCATGATCCCGGGCTGCTTTTCACTCTCCCTTTCCCTCTCCTCTTGTTCCCGCTCTCTCTTGCTCTCTCTCTCTCAAAAAAATAAATAAAATCTTTTAAAAAGGGGGAGAAGGAGAGAAAGGCTAGAAAGGAGGGAGGAAGGAAAATAGTTTTTGAAGGCAAAAGAAATGAATCTCATATGTATTTTTGGTACTTTATATTTGAGATGATAAATGGGAATGTAAAGAACTAAGGAAAAGTATAAACCTGAAATCTCATATAAACAATGAGAATAATTAAAGAAATGGCCTTCTTTCTAATGAATTTTCTATTGGTTCTACAAAATTTTTGAATAGATATATTTTCCCAATTACATATATATGTTTGCTAATTATGTAATTATAAGGGAGACCGCATGGCATATATATATACATATATATTTATATATAATATATGTATCATATAATCAAATATGTAGATTTTTAAATCACATATAGATTTGGTATATAAAAGCAATACATATATTTACATATTTACATTATACATATATTTATTATAAAGAGCAATTAGAAAAAATTCATCTGCTTTTGGATTCAAACCTATTTCTTTAGAGAATCATGGCAAATAGCATAACCAATGTTTCTCCTTTTATTTTTATCCATGATATGGTCAGGCAAACATTTGGATCATTTCTTCTGTGATGAGATAGAAACAAATCAAGTCCAAAGTACGTATCAGAAGAAATATGACATAGGTAAGATTTCCAGTCTCATTAAGACTTTTCAGGGCAATGAAACATAGTGCACAAAAGATGGAATTTGAAATTAATCTCTTTCAGTTGCTAATACTATAACTTCAGAAACATAATTTAGCATTTGTAGGACTGATTTTTCAAGGTGTAGATTTATAATAATTCTTACTCTATCAGGTTATAAGGAATACACGTAACAGAATGTGTAACTGTTTTAGAATGAAGAGGTGCTCAGTCAAACAACAAACAAGTAGAAGTTATCCAAATGAAGAAAACTGTAAACTATTTGCTTCCAGGAAGAAGGAAGAGAAAGCTTATTAATATTTCTAGACTCTTATGCAAGACAAAGAATTTTGGGGATGTGACTGGTCAAGCAGGCATTATTAAGGATAGGGAGGGTCTTTCATTCCAAGCTAAAAAGCTGAAAATTATTCTGTGGATGGCATGTAGACATTGGATTTTTATATGGATAAGGCAACATGGGCAGATTTGTATCTGAGATCATTATTCAGGAAAGAGACAGAATTATTAGCTATTACAATAAAGTTGAGGGGCACCTGAGTGGCTCAGTCGGCTAAGCGTCTGTCTTCAGCTCAGGTCATGAGATGGAAGTCCTGGGATCCAGCCCTGCATCGAGCTCCCCTTTGGGTGGGAAATCTGCTTCTCCCTCTCCTGCCACTCCACCTCCCGGCTTCTGCTCTCTCTCACTCACACTGTGTCTCAAATAAATAAAACCTTTAAAAAAATAATAATCAAGTTGAGATCTCATAAGAATCTAAATCGAGAAAGTATTAACAGGGATTATAGTTGTGAACACACAAAAAAATTCTCAAAATAGAAATTTAGAAGGACTCTGTGATATCTCAGATATAAGGATTAAAAATCAAGAAATAAGGACTAAAGATTTCACACTTGGTTTGGATTTGGCAAGGGTGGAGCTCATCTTTTAAGACTTTCAGATAAATGACTTTTTTATCGAATAATTCCATTTTTTATTTCTTCCAGGTAATGCTTTTGCCTTAACCTAAAAGGGTAATTCCAGGAATTTGAGACACATTTACCTATGTATAAATCAGGTACTGAATAAATGTCACTCAGCTTTAAAAGATTATAATTTGTGAAATGTATATCACTGGAAATATTATGTACTGTTATCTCTGTACTGTGTATATTTTTCTCTACTCTATTAAACATAAGGTGGCCTTGAAGGAAAAGAATATTGTCACTTAGGTCTGCCATCTAGTTCCAAGCAATACCTCCTTGTGACTGAACATAATGTTTAGAATTAAAAAACAAAACAAGGGCAGCCCGGGTGGCTCAGCGTTTTAGCGCCGCCTTCAGCCCAGGGCCTGATCCTGGAGACCTGGGATGGAGTCCCACGTCAGGCTCCCTGCATGGAGCCTGCTTCTCCCTCTGCTTGTGTCTCTGCCTCTCTGTCTCTATCTCTGTGTCTCTCATGAATAAATAAATCTTAAAAAAAAAAAAAACACAATTCTAAAGCAGCTAACATCCATCCTTCCACCATTGCCAAGGTTTACTCCAAACTTTACTTTTACTCCAAGGGGCAGGAACATTTTTTAGTTGGATGCCATGACACTGATCGGGCTATATTTCTAAGTCACATCCTAGAGTGCAGAAATTTTAATCCATGCAGCCTTCTTTCTTACCTGTGGATGGATATGAGTAGAGAGATGGAACAAGTCGGCATATCTGAGGACCCTCTTTATGTTATGTTACATATACTTTGGGTTGCTTATTGTCTAGGGTTCAGTGGCTGTTAGTAAGACTGGAACTCATGGCTTTAAAAAATGAACCTGCTGTGATATGAAGTTCAAGTTTCATACTCTCAAAGAACTCTGCCATAGGATTTTTTACCAAAGAACTTTGCCATGGGATAAGGGCAGGCAGGGGCTGCCAAAGAACTCTGCCATGGGATATGGGCAGGCAGGGGCTAATCATACCAGATGGCAGTAAGACAGTACTCAGGATTCCCATTTGTCAATGACACTTGTGAATATATTTCCCTAAGTAACCACAAAGAAATGAAGTATGCCTGGTTCAGCACAGACTTAAGGCATTCTAGAACATGGTTTCATCAGAACTCTACTGCCTTCCTATCATATTACATTTAACAGTAAAGCCCATCAGTTGCCCTTTACGGGTTTATTTTAATTGAGTAATATAACATCTTACAATTGTGCAACCTCTTTCAGTCTAAGTTAACCTTATTTTACAGGTAAAGAATTATTTTAGTTGTTAATTATTAGCCCTACAGTTCAATCATCAGGGAAATTATACTTGCTTCTAGTACTTAACAGTGTTGATTATTTAATATCATTAAGCACCAGTATTCACCACTTTGAAATGGGAATTAAAATAAATCTTTACAAGTGTGAGGATTAAATAAGACAAGACATAAAAGTCTTAGAACAGTATCCTTAATACAATAAGTACTCAATAAAAAGATGAGTATTATTACTATTGATGGAATACAAGTATCCAGGGGTGTTCTGTAAATCATTTATAATCACTGATGTGTTGGGATCCCTGGGTGGCTCAGTGGTTGAGCACCGCCTTCAGGCCAGGGTGTGATCCTGGAGTCCCAGATGGAGTCCCACATCTGCTCCCTGCATGGAGCCTGCTTCTCCCTCTGCCTGTGTCTCTGCCTCTCTCTCTGTGTCTCTCATGAATAAGTAAATAAATCTTTTAAAAAAATAATCACTGATGTGAGGAGATTTTGAAAAACAAAAACAAAAACAACTATAATCCTATTGTTATTATTATTAAAATTTGTACAGCTTGGTGTATAAATTACAACTCCTAATCAGTGCTTAGACCATACTAAATGCATACAAAGCAAGTGAACGCTTGAATGGAAAAATATCAGTGTTGGTAATTATTCCTTCAACATGGCTCCATCTTGCATACACAGTTTTTCTTTGGATCCCTCTAAATATTTACAACCCAAGTAGTATGAAAAGTCTACTATTGATTATCAGGAAAATGATTTACCAGTTTACTGACTTGCTCACTTACCAAGACAGTGTAAGAACTGGGATTTAAGTCAGGCTGTCTGGCTCAGGAGACCAGACTTTATTGCATCTGTATTATGATTAATTTGGATTTATGCAGCATAAAGAAACAAAGAAAATAACTTTAAATTATAAATAAATATAAACAGGATTAGTGATTAGTAGGCTTAAAAACGAAATAGATCATAAGTATATAAATAAAGGATTGTAAGCCCTCTCTAAAGAATGAATTACTTCATTCAGAGTGACGTGGTCCTTACACTTCTTCTAGTGTAACATATTAAGTGGGTACCCAGCAAATAGAAGTGAAAACTAGGTACTTAAAAGAGATTCTTTAATAAACACATTAATTTGTCACCAAGCATTTTCCAGTTTTGTTCTATTTGCTAAGTGGTTTGGAATGGTTAAGGACAGTGAGTGACTTGTATCCTTCACACTGTCAATACCTCACCTCACCAGAACAAAGGCAGGATCTTAGGTTGAAAGACATATGCCTAGAATTTAATCAGGTACTTAATTTGTTCAATAAATATTGAGACAGTGTCCTAGGCTCTGTGCTATGTCCTTGCTTTTAAACAGTTCACCTCCTGAGGCAGAGGGACACATATAAAGCAACGATGATAATGCCAAGTAAAAAAATACTATCAAAGTATTTTTAAATTTGCATCATAAGTGCATCGTAAGCTTCGTGGCATGGGAAAGTAGTGAAGACTTCACAGAGAGAAGTACCTTTGAGCTGTATTTTAATGAATGTACATAACTTTGCTATTAAAAAAAGTTAGAAAGAGCATTTCAGGCAGGAGGAATGGCATGTGTATAGGCATAGAGCAACTTAAGGCAGGAGGAGCATTTCAGAGACTACTGCAAATGACTGAGAAAAAACAAGGGAAATAAAAGTAAAAACATAATGGTAAATAATATGACTTTACACATATGATCCAGGAAAAAGACCGTATTTTAACAATATATCGCAGATGAAGTATTGATATAATACAAAGGAATATAAGAGATGATAGATGACTTTTTTCCTAGCATAATAAACAGAATCCATCTTTATTTTCATTGAAAAGAGATCTAATGAGCTAATAGTAAAACTTGATTATATTTTGAAATAACCATTCTTGATTCTTTATTGTACATTCATCTTACAAAGATTTGATTTTCAAAGACGACAACTTCCCTAATAAATGGGAATATATGCCAGGAAAGGAAGAATTTTTACTTTTTTCCTATCTCATATGAAAGATACTGCTTTCTTGCTAACATAATGGAATAACTCAAGTTGAAATCAATTAGTAACTTGAGACTTTGAATCTCTGAGTTTGCATGGCAACCAAATAGTCATGAAAACCCAAAATACAATTAAAATAATAATAAATATCATATCAGTTAAATTCAGTAACAGTAATCAGAACTAATAATTATTTCAACCTGAGATCCTTCAGATATTTTTATTTTATAGTCCTGGTTGGTTAGCTCAAAAACCAAAATATTATATGACTTGACAATGTATAAAGTTCGTAATAATCATACAGAATGTATTAGAGTCTAATTTTTTTTTTGTAACAAATTGCTACAAAAATTTGCAGTGACATGTAAAACAACACAATTTATTGTCTTGCAATCGGGAGGTCAGAAGTCCAAAACAAGTCTCACTGGCTAAAATCAAGGCACTGGCAAGACTGTAATCCTTTGGAGGCTCTGAGGGAGAATCTATATCCTTGCTTTTTCTACCCTATAGAGGCTGCCAGTACTCCTTGACTCATGACCCCCTTCATCTTCAAAGCCAGTCGTTTGTTAATTCTTTCTCATTTCTGTCCCTTTCTGCTGCTTTTCTCCACTATTGAGAACCCTTTGATTACACTGTGTACACCTAGATAATCATCTTATTTTAAGGTCTGCTGATTAACAACCTAATTTCATCTGAAACTTTAATTCTACCTTGCAATGTAAACTCACATTCACAGTTACCAGGGATGAGGGCGAGGAATTTGGGGAGGGAGGGAGTTATTCTGTGTACTATCCAGAATAAGAATAATAAAAAATAATTTAGAGTATAGTTTTACAACTGTAAATTATGAGGACCAAGAAAAAAAATACCTTTCTAGTAAAGTGCTTATGTTTTGGGTACTCCAATATTTTGATGGCTACATTAGGCTGCTTCAACTTTCTTTACCCTTGGGATCAGTAGTTACATTTAATTTAATTTTCCAATTAAGAAAAATTAAATTAATTACTTGCAGTTTGCCCTTGAGAATACATTCTTCAGTTTTAATGGCACATAGTTATTATGCCTCAGGAAAGGAAGGTTTACAAAATGTTTATTAGCAGTCACAATTGTCAATACTCTTCCACATTCATCTCTAAAGTATATAATTTAAAAATCTATGGAATATATTCTAATAAGACATCCAGTTGGGGAGGTTGGAGAGGAGAAGAGGAAAAGAAGAAAGGCTGCTTTTAAAATTAAGTTAGGAATTGCATATTTTCCCCACTGATTCACTAGTTAAAAAAGATGGAAAGAAAAAAAAAAATTAAAGACAAAATAAGAAATCAAGAATTCGAAGGAAGGAAGAAAGTGTATTAATATAATGCTGTCTCAGTTATCCACTATTTTCAACCCAATTTTCAGATCCAGGGAATGTGATCTTTAAATGGTCAAAATTCTTGCATTTGGAAGCTGCAAATGCCTGTATGTCTCTTTATTCTTTCACTGCTATCCTTTTTTTTTTTTAATTCCTTTATCTTATCAGTTTGTTTTGCCATGTTTTTATCTGTTCTATGAGGGCCTTGAGGACTTGGCTACTATATTTGTACCTGTATTAAATTTCCTTTGTTGAGTGTATCAATCTGAGTGCTACTCTTTCTTGCCACTTTTTTTTTTAATTACAATATAGTTTGTGGACATTAAGGAGGGCATGTAATGTAATGAGCACTGGGTGTTATATAAACTGATGAATCACTGAACTCTACCTCTGAAACTAATAACAGTATAGTTTTCCTTGCGGCTGCCTGTCTCTCCTGCCTGTCATGAATCTTTCAGTATGCCTGTTACTACTTCTTTTTTTCTTTTTATTTATTTATTTATTTATTTATTTATTTATTTATTTATTTATTTATTTTTATTTTTTGTTATTTATTTATTTATTTATTTATTTATTTATTTATTTATTTATTTATTTTTACGATAGTCATACAGAGAGAGAGAGAGAGAGAGGCAGAGACACAGGCAGAGGGAGAAGCAGGCTCCATGCACTGGGAGCCTGACATGGGATTCGATCCTGGGTCTCCAGGATCACGCCCCAGGCCAAAGGCAGGCGCCAAACCGCTGCGCCACCCAGGGATCCCTTTTTTTTCTTTTTAAAAGATTTTAAAATCTTTTATCTCCTAAAATCTCTTCAGAGAGAGAGAGAGAGAGAGAGAGAGATAGAGCGGGGGAGGAGCAAAGGGAGAAGGAGAGAATCTCAAGCAGACTCTCCGCTGAGCTCTAGGCTCTATCCCAAGACCCTGAGCCTAAATCAAGAGTCAGAGCTCAACTGACTGCACTACTCACGCATCCCTGCCTGTTACACTCTGATCATTATGCTGCTTGCTGTTCCAGACACAGCCTGTTGCAGCACTCCTTCCTGCCTGATTGCTGTAATCATCTCTCTTCCTTCTTGTTCTGTATTGCTTCTTTTTTTTTCTTTCTTTTTCTTTTTTTTTTTTTTTTTTACTATCCCTTACGTACTCCATATTGGTCCACTTTATACCTGGTCAGACTGACTAATGTGATCATACTTACATTTGTTGACTAAACATTCTATTTATAGGGTTGGTGTAACTGGGTGATTGGTATTCAGGAGGGCACATGATGCAATGAACACTGTGTTATAGGTAACTGATAAGTTACTGAACTCTACATCTGAAACTAATGATACACTTTATGTTAACTAATTGAATTTAAATAAAATAATTTTAAAAAAGAAAAAATATTTTGTTTATAATATTTAAATCTTCTCATAAATGTTATTCATTTTGTCACTGATATTAATGGAATACTTACACTTTAATGTGAACAGCAATAATAATAATATTATTATTATTAATATTATTAATTGAGGGGCAATAAAATGATATAGAACTGCTATCTCCAAAGACTTTATAATTTAGTTGTAAAGAGACAAACACACAAAATAACAATCTTAAAATCACAAGATAATGAATATGAGAATAATAGAAAGCGTTCTCAAACCCCAAAACAACTGATCACTGTATGTTAAAGTATTAAGGACTAGTTCACTGAGATAATTCTAATCTGCCCCTACATTGCAAATATTGTCACTATTAAAAATTAAAAGTTCTAGTTCTTGGACAGATAAAATACAGTAAGTAGTAGGAGTTTTTAATTCTTAAATGACAATTTGATACAAGAAATAAAATCTAGACTTGAATGACGTCAGATGGGTATTTGCTTAAATATAAGGAATATTTATGTCTAAGTATTACTCTTTTAATTTCATAACATGTGCTTTTAGCTTGTAGAATTCAGATACTTATGATGAAGCCCTCAATAAAATACTCATATATATGCAAAAATATAGTATGACCCTTGCATGCAAGTCAGGTACATATTTTTTCCAAGACTAACAAAATGGCATCTGACTCAAGAAACTAAAACTGCATTGATATTTCCACCACTTAAAATAACTGGATTTTATCTTTCTACGGCAAGGTACATATTAAAGGAATATTTTTTTTACCTTCTATCTACTTTTTTACAATATATTTCAGAGGTACTGAAAGTTTATAACAAAATCACACATGAAAGAAATAGAGCTTTAAATAAAAACTGCAGGCTACAAACCTATTTGGATAAGTAATGGCTAGGGAAACACTGCCCTATCAGATTTACTTTGTTAAATAAATTATTGCTTTGAAGTCTATAACTAGGACAATGAAAATCTAAACTTTCAAAGTATTCTAGAATGAATAAGGGCAAAACTTAGAAGAAACTATTGCAGTTTCATAAACCACCTGTTCATACTATGATTACTGCCATTTTAACTATACAATATTTATTCTGTTTCTTAAAAGTCTCATGGAAAATCATGTTCATTAAAACTAAAGAAATTGTTAGAGGTTGAAAAAAACTGAACATGTATTTATCTATGCCCTTCCAAAGTATGTCTTTTCAATGATATATAATTGTTTTCATTTTTACTTAGATAGTAAGATTCAGTAGAACTTTCCAGTATGAGAAAATCTATCTGTATTTTGAAAAGGAATCCATAAAACATAGGAAATAAAAATTTTGGGTTTTTAATACAGACACAAAACTTCAAGTTAGGAAGACAACATGCTCCATAAAAAAAGAAATCATCATTTTAGAATCATAATGAAAGCAGTATCTATTTTAAGTTGATCCTATTTTTATAAATTAAATTGAATAATATAAATGAGGATCAATTTATTTCATTTATCCCATTTGAATATTAATATTTTCCATTAAGTCAGAAAACGTATTTCAATAGCTGACTTCCATTATAAAACTGAAGTTCGGGGATCCCTGGATGGCGCAGCGGTTTGGCGCCTGCCTTTGGCCCAGGGCGCGATCCTGGAGACCCGGGATCGAATCCCACGTCGGGCTCCCGGTGCATGGAGCCTGCTTCTCCCTCTGCCTGTGTCTCTGCCTCTCTCTCTCTCTGTGTGACTATCATAAATAAATACAAATTAAAAAAAAAAAAACAAAACTGAAGTTCTTTTAGTTATGTTTTGAAGTAGGTGTAACTGGACCGGGTAGGTGCCTATGTGCTGCTACAGACTAGATTTTAAAGATTGTGACAAAAGATCTTGATGTGTGACCTCCTATATAGAACTACTAGTTCAGATTGAAATACTTGAACGGAATTTCTGGGGATAGCTGAACCGAGTCCTAAAAGAAGAATCTGGACAGAACCAGCTCCTTTCCCTGGTGGCATGCACTTTTCCACCAAGGGCAACAATTTTGTTGCAAAGGCAAACTTATAGAAACAAAAAACAAATGAAAAACACTTGCTCACACCAGATTTTCCAAGAAGAGTGTTCTTTGATCTCATGATTAAATAGGAGTAGGGCCTGAGTGATCCTAAACATTACTTTATGAATAAGAAAAATGTTTTCAGCATACACACCTATGATTCTTTCTGTTCATATTTGTTCAGATGCAATAGAACACACTTTCACATAGAAATGAATTTGTTAGGGCACCGCTCTGCCTTTGTACCTCCAATGGGTGGCAAGTGGGAGGCAGAAGGCTTTCTTGCTCTCCACATATTATGTAAAGCGCCACATTAAGAAATGATCAACTCCTGCAGAAAGGAGAGAGGATAAAGAAGTAATGGGTCATTACCTTGCTTCAACTTGACCCTCATTACACTCAAATAAATATTCATGAATCCCCCTCAAAGTAGGTCATAGGTAGCATTAGGAAGGTATCTGGGATAATAAACGACAATTCTTGAATTTAAGGGGAAAAAAAGTCTTGTTAATTTGTCATCTGTATTTATAGCTCAATATTAATACACATTTCTTACTAGAAAAATAGAAAATAAAAGCATTTACTGAAAATCTGAATTCATTATTTTTAATACAGTATTTTTTTAATAAGATACAAAGGTCAGTAATTGCCATTAGGTGCTATTTTAACATACTGAATATTTAGCAGATAAACAACATATTGGAACAGTATTTATTTGTTAACATAGAAAGATAACTGAAAATAGGTATCTTTGATCCCTTTAATGAATTCAGTCTCACAACCCCCAAGTACATAAAACCAACACATGCTTTTCTGTGTTATCAACAGCTTCTTATCAGTTGGCCACACATAGAATGGAAATAATGTGGGTTTTTTATTCCAAATATATCTGATGCATTAAGTTTTTTTTTTTTTTTACAAAAAGTAGAATAACTAAACATTTAAATTATAAATATAATTATGATATAACAATATAAAACTTCTTATGCCAATGTGGGTGTGAATATAATTCATATTCACATATATATATTTAATTTTTTTTTAAATTCACGAGAGACAGAGAGAGAGAGAGAGGCAGAGACACAGGCAGAGGGAGAAGCAGGCTCCATGCAGGACGCCTGATGGGGACTCAATCCTGGGAGCCTGGGATCACGCCCTGAGCCAAAGGCAGACACTCAACTGCTGAGCCACCCAAGCTTCCCGATATATTTGAAATTCTGATGGTGGAAAAATTTCTCAGAAATGTTGAAATTATCTCATCTATAATTTTTGAGATCTAAAAAACAGGAACATAATATAGATAAATAATTCATGTTTATTTGTTCAGTTTTTATTTAAGATGAAATAATTCTATCCTATCATTTTAACAATGTCTTTAGTAATTCAATGACATATAATTTATGCATGCAGAAAGCCAACACCAAGACATGCAATCCAAGTTTTTCTAGAACTTTGTTTCTACAAAGAGATGTTGCTGGATCTAGTGGAGAAAAAGGCCGAAAGAGAAAAAGCTAAATGTTTGGGAAAAGGGGAAAAAATGCCTCTCATTCTTCTAAGTAACAGTATTTGCATACCTTCGTTTTCTATCTATAGCAACAGTATTTGCTATCTTCCTTTTCTTTCTGTTCTATTCCATTACAATACGGAACTTTTTGATTTGGAAAGCAAGAGAATCTAAAAGAGAACTGGACTGTTTTTGCTCACATGAGCCTCGATTCCACAATGATATTCCTAATGACAGAATAAACTAATGAATGAATCAATAAAACACTGAAGGAAAGGAGTAGTCCAGGTGATTCTGTTCAACTATGAATTATAAATATTCCTTAAAAATGCTTCATCTAATGCTTTCTGTGATAATTTTATAGTGAGGACATTAAACTTTTATAAGAGTTTAAGGGATGCTTGGGTGGCTCAGTGGTTGAGCATCTGCCTTTGGCTCAGGTCACAATCCCGGTCTCCAGGGAATGTATCCTGTGTCAGGTGTGATAAAGTGGTAGTGTAATGGTTAAGAGCTGCCTAACCAAATATAAATCCTGCCTCTATTTACCAGTTGAGTGACTGTGGGCAAATTGTTAAACAGTCTGTGACTTAGTTTCACCATCTGTAAAATGGGAACAATACTAGTATCTACCTTATGGGGTTGTTGGAAGGATCCACTTAGCTAATAGAGATGTAAAGTGCTTGGTACACCAAAAGCACCCCCTAAGTGATAGTGATTTTTTTAAAATATTTATTTATTTTAGGGACACCTGGGTGGCCGAGTAGTTGAGTGTCTGCCTTTGGCTCAGGGCATGATCCCAGGGTCCTGGGATCAAGTTCTGCATCAGGCTCCCCACAAGGAGCCTGCTTCTCCCTCTGCCTGTGTCTCTGCCTCTCTCTGTGTGTCCCTCATGAATAACTAAAACCTTAAAAAGGGGAAAAAAAAAAGGAGTTTAAAAAGGGGAATTAAAGAAGTGAAAATAAATACCTTACTGCCAGATGTTTATTTTGACAGACAAAAAGGGAGTTCTCATCCTTTGAGTAAATCAAAATTAGGCCATGGGGACATGATTTCCTTGTACTTATGAATAAAAGAAATTTGAACACAATTTAGTAATTTTGAATATAACTTGATGAATTTGACTAAATAGAAAATATCCAGTCACTTATTCAAACATCCACTCATTATTGGTAAAAAATATATATATTTACTGATAGAGTAACTACTTATTAAAAGTGTGGGCTTCAAAATCATGGAATCTAGACTGTTTTGATAGGATTCGTGTCTTGAGCAAGCATTGTAACTTCTTTATTTGTAGTTCTTCCTATGCATTTTTCTTAAAAGATTTATTTATTTATTTTAGAGAGAGACAGATAAGGGGGGGAGGGAGAAGAGGCAGAGGGAGAGAATCTTAAGCAGACTCCTTGCTTAGCATGGGGCCAGCCATGGGGCTTGAACCTCATGAACCTGAGATCATGACCTGAAACCAAGGGAATGCTCAACCAACTGATCTACTCAGGTACCCCTTCCTACGTATGTTTTAAAAAGCTTAGGATACTAGAAATCTCCTCATAAATTGCATGGATTTAATGAACCATTTTTGTAAAAAGCTTAGATGTATACTTATATTTAAATACTTCATAAATAATATCAAGGATTTCAATGAATAATGTCTATACATTCTGTATCCTTACCTTGTTTTAATTTCCTTCCTATCAGTTCTTACTAACTGACCTGTTACAGATGTATTTATTTAATATGTTGACACATTTTTATTTATTTGTTTCTTGTCCATCTCACCTAGGATAATATAAATTCCTAAAGGTAAAGAATTTGCAATTTATATTATTTCATATACTCTCTCAATATTTGCTATTCCAAATACATGAATCTCAATATCTCTTGCAGATTTTAAAAGTTGGGGTCTTGGTGTCTTATATATAAAATAAAATACAATTTTCACATTTATAAATTTTAATTCTTTATAGCATAATGTTGAAAACACTTTTTTCATGTTTTTTTTGTTCTGTAAATGTAAATTTTAATTTAACTAGTAAACTTTACTTTTGAATTCTTTCAGGTTTACAGAAGAATTGAGTGGAAAGTAGAGTTCTAATGGCATTGTTTTAACATACAGAAGTCTTGCACCTTTATTTAATCTGACATTAATTATTACCCCAGTTATTTTAATATGTATTAAGAAGGTCTATGCTGTAAATGATTAACAAACTCATTGTCAATAGATCACTGTTCAGAAAAGGCAAGACAACTGATCTCCTGGGGGTTACATTATAATGTGGGAACACAAATAATAAATAAGTTATCAAATAGAAAAAGAAAATGTCTGAAAGTCATGAAAGCTATGAAGAATAAAGGGGATGTTGTAATAGCCCCTGAAATATGTGTGTGTTGAAGGTAGACATGACTTAGGAGTTAATATTTGACGGACATTGGGAAGAGTCAGGCAGAAGCAAGAGCAAAAGCAAAAAGTTTAGGCGAGAATCAGCCTAACAAGTACAAGGAATTCAGTGCAAGGAATATGACTCAATCCTTGTGAAAGAGTGATGGGAGTCATGCAAATGAGCTGGAATGGTAGTTTTACATGCCATGGAAAGATGGTGAAAGTTACTCTTTTCACCTGTAGATAAATCCCAAGGCTGTTTTACAAGACTGCAGTGTAGAGGTTACAGTGCAGGCTCTAACTGTTGCTGCTTGGGTATAAATCTTGTCTTGCCACTCTCTAGTCACGTGACTTTAAGTAATTGCATGTTAAGTAACTGCAAGTTTAAAAAATTAATAAATTTCAGTTTCTTCATCCAAAAACAAGGGCCATAATATCTCATGTACATAGTAGTATAATACTTTTTAGGATTAGCATAAAATTAGTGTGTTATTATGGTCAAAGAAACAGAATAGTACAGGCCCCATAATACATGTTCAATAATTGTTGGAAAATATTAATGTTTTAGAGTAAACCTTGCAGCTGAGAGATTAATTGGGATAAACTTTTGGATGAACAAAACAATTTAGGAGGCTGCTATAGTAATCTAGCTGTGATCTTCTGAGTAGTGGCAAGGCAGATGGTGAGAAATTGGTAGAAAAGCAATACGTGTTGGTGATCAAATCAGCATGACCCATCTAAGAATGGGAACGTCAAGATGAAGAAATGAGACCACCTATGTTTTCCTATATTATCTCTCCCTTTGCATTTTTGCTACTAAAGTCTTTTTCCATCCAGAATCTAATTAGTAGTTTTTTACACTTGCTGCTTTAATATTTCAAAATGGAATTTATTTTTGGTATATAGCATGAGATATGAATCTTTTTTTAATTTTAATTTTAAATTTTAATTTAATACTTGTTAAATATTCCATTTTCTTAGATTATTTGTTTAGTTTTCTTCATTATATATTAAATTATTCATATTCTAGACTCATTTTGGGATATAAACCTGGAAACAAGATCATAATCGGTTAGTCTTTGGAATCTTAGTAGGAGCCTTAATTTCTATTAAGGTAAGTTCTCTTAATGGTTTATTTCCTCTAAAGTATCTTAGCTTTTCTTACCTATTAACTTTTCCATTAGAACTTTTAAAAACAATTCACATTTGATTGTCATTATTGATCACATATATTTATTTAGGGAGAAACTGATGTCTTTATATCTTTATAATATCCAACATCCAGAAACAATATAGAATTCTCTCTACATTTGAACAGAGTATGTTTTGTGTTCAAGAAAATGTGTATATATAGATACATATAATTAGAATATTTAACCCTATATCTGTATATCTATCTCTCTCTCTCTCTCTCTCTCTCTCTCTCTCTCTATCATCTATCTATTCATATCTGATGTATCATGCAGGTAATGTTAGGAATGTCCTACATATTGCTTATAAGACATTTTACATTTTTATTGTCTATGAGAATAACATTTCATTTATTCAATTTTTTGAAAAAACTATAGTGTATACCTCCTTTGCTTCCCCCAGCAGTTTAAATTAAAAACAAAAAACAAAACAAAACAGGTATTATATTCAAATAAAGAAAATACCAATATTTTTTACATAGGTGTATCTTCTCATTTTTGTTACTGTTTATCCACTGACCAGTCTGTTTTAAATTCTTTCAAGGAGTAATATCAATATTGGTCATGAGGACTTCTATTAAATCACCATTTTACATTATACTGGCAAACAGCTTGAGATTATCTGCAACATACCAATGAAGTATATTTCTCAACCTGTTTTATAATGGGTTATCTAAAAAAATACTTGTCCAGTACTAAAATTCATTTTTTCCAGATGCCAAGATAGCTGTATTCTTTTTCCAAAGTAGTGTACACACTAACGGAATGGAGCTTTACAGAGACAGGTTTACAGATATAGTGAGAAATTGACCACCTGTAGACAAACAACTGGAGACATGTCCTGGTAAGACCTAGAGTATTGGTCTTAATCTGGCTTGCATTTGATGTTGAAATTTTTTCAATAGAATATTATGTTGCCATGAATAATTTTAGATATATTTATAATTAAGTAATGTTTGTTTGAACATTACAAATGAAAACAGAAAACCATCATTTTGCAGTAATCAGAAAATTATATTTGTAGCTATGTTAAAGTCTAACTTAATTTTGCTAGTTGTTAGGTTGGATTGATTAGTTAAATGCAGTTCTATTTACCGCTTGCATTAATGTAATTTTTAGAGCGATGTTTCTGCTTCTTTTTATTCTGAAGAAAGTAGGACTGTTATGGACTGAATTGTTTCCCCCTCAAAATGTATATGTTGAAGTCCTAATCCCCAGGACCTCAGAATATAATTGTATTAGGAGATGAGACTATTAAAAAGGCAATTAAGTTAAGATAAGGCCCTCAGGGGTGTCCAAATCCAATCTGACCAGTGTCCTTATATGAAGAGGGTACAATGACACCAGGCACTTGCACACACAGAGGAAAGCTCATGTAAGGACACAACATGATGATAATCTTCAAGCCAAAAAAGAGAGGCCTCAGAAGAAACCAACTCTGCTGACACTTTTATCTTGGCCATCCAGGCTCCAGAATTGTGAGAAAATATATTTCAGTACTCTATGGTGTTTGGTTATGGCAGCACTAGCCTAGGGCCTAGAAAAGTGAAATAGTTTGTCTACAATCATATAGTTAGGTGAGAGGGAGGTCTCAGATGGGAGATATATACCATTATCTAATGGTTTCAACACATGACATCACCTGAGATGCTAAAATTGACTTGTATCATAACATTAATTTCTCTTTTCTACATTTAAAAAATGTGCAATTTTTTCATTCAAGGTATTGATTCGAAATGGAATTATCTACAAATGCAATTTTATTGCAACTATTAGAATGTGGGTTTAATGTTGGAAAAATTTAGAAATTCTTATTTTCTAAGTGAAAAGAAAACATTTATTTAAAAAAAGTTGACCTT
Organism: Nyctereutes procyonoides; assembly: GCF_905146905.1. Classification (NCBI taxonomy): domain Eukaryota; kingdom Metazoa; phylum Chordata; class Mammalia; order Carnivora; family Canidae; genus Nyctereutes; species Nyctereutes procyonoides. The sequence goes on along the minus strand of NW_026575047.1, from coordinate 13,784,082 downwards.
TTTAAACCTAAACAAATTTTTCTCAGTAACAAAACAGATTTTTCCTTGGAAAAAAACATGCATCTTTTGATCTCATGAAATATTCAAAGCGATAATGAAGCATGTTTTGCTTTCTTGTAAACCTGTTAAAATATTATTTTTCTCCGAGGTTGACAGTGGTGAAAATTTTATCACACAGCATGAAATGTGTTATTTTGATACAGTGACACCATATCAAACTTATCCTTGCACATTCAACTTTGTGACAAAGAGTATTTTCCTATGAATTTCATAGGCAATGTCCATGGGACTTTAAAAAAAGTATTAATTTCAGATACTGAATATCTGAATACTGTTAACTGGTAAGGACATGTTGATGTATATATTGATGATGGATTAACACAATATTATAAGCTAAAGGCAAACCTGTAATAAAATTTTTGACATCTGCCTATTCAAACAAACTAGTGAAAAAATATCTTGGAATTAAAGTAATTAATAATCCTACTTTACATCATCATTTACAGATCTCTCACTAATGTTACTATGGCACTTGATTTTAATAGGGTAGGAACAGAGTTTAAAAATCTATTCCCAGGGTCAAAATACCAAGAATCCACTCTTACTATTATTTTGTTCTTTAATTCTTAGTTTATTATATATATATATATATATATATGTATATATATATATATACACATATATATTACATATATTATTATTATTATTATTATATATCCTACATATATATAAAGTGAGATTTCTAATTTAGAACTATAAGAACAGTGATATGGTAGAGGAAAAGGGAGAGGAAAATCCATGCAAGAAATAAAATAGTAATACATAATAAAGTGGGATAATTTGGAATGATACCATCCCTATATTTTGACAGCTCTTTTATCAATTTCTAAGTTCTATCTGATTTATCTTCTAATGATCATCAATCCATATTTGTCAGCTCCCATTGCCATTCCCTTAGGTCAAGTAACTTTTGTTTTTCAACGGAATTCAGCATCAGCATCCAAAGAGAACTTCCAGTCTTCACCTTCACCTCCCTCTCATACATGCTTACTATAGCCTCAGTGATAATCTGGAAATTAAAATGGGATCATGCCACTCCCAGCTTGAAATATTTCACTCTCCTGACAATCCTCCTGATAAACAACTTATACTTGAATTACTACATTTCTGTTCTCTTATTATTGTTATTGAAATGTCATCTCCATTCTGTCTTTATCTTGTTTGTACTTTTCTCTACTACCTGTATATTGAGAATCATCACAGCCCTGGTGGTTTGGAATGAATGTTCACATACATCTAATTAAAATATGTATATGTATGTTCAAAAAGTAATCAACTTAAAAGAATTGTTTTAATATATATTTATAGCCTCTTAAGATTTAGCTTAGTGGCATTTGTAGTACAATGAAGAGATTTTGGGTAGCCCGGGTGGCTCAGCGGTTTAGCACCACCTCAAGCCCAGGGCCTGATCCTGGGGACCTGGAATCGAGTCCCATGTGGGGCTCCCTGCATGGAGCCTGCTTTTCCCTCTGCCTGTGTCTCTGCCTCTCTCTCTCTCTCTAGGTCTCTCATGAATAAATAAATAAAACCTTCAAAAAAAATGAAAAGATTTTTTTTTTAGCTTGAATTGAGTGAATATTAATTTATGTGGTAATTTCACCATGTGCATATATATACTCATATATATACATTTTAAAAAATATTTTATTTATTTAGTCATGAGAGACACAGAGAGAGAGAGAAAGTCAGAGACACAGGCAGAGAGAGAAGCAGGCTCCATGCAGGGAGCCCTATATATACATTTTTTAACCAGAATATCCTTTTGGTAAATGTCGAATATGTGTGTGTATCAGATATAAAGTGCTTAAAACTTTAGTGCTTTCTTTTTGTTTTATAATATTTTCAAAGTGGCTTAACACTTAAGTCAACATGGATTAGGTAGTTGATATGTGTAGTTAAAATTAAAGATGCAAAGCCTGTTTTATAATATAGGTTCTCTGCTATATCTCACAAATATGTTTCTGAGGGATTAATACCACAAAAGTGTCATCAATGTAAGTCTGAATATCATTAGACATTTCAAATATTGGATAGGAAGTTTAAAACTGCACTTGAAGAAATGGAACACCCTTGCTGAAATCCTCCTGCAACAGGTTGTGCTTTCATTTCTCTTCAATAATTGAAACCATCAAACTCTAATATTTAAAAATAAAATCTAATAGTAATTTTGAAGTTCCTCTTAACAAAGATACGTCAAGGCAACCTAGGTTTTAGAGTCAGAAAGATAGATAACATCGCAGCACATTCTCCCTCAGGCATACTTCTAGCTTCCCTATTCTTTCATCCTGATAACCTACCTGAGTAATTTTAGCAAATCCTGATTAAGCAGAGCTTTCCTTCAGTATAATATGGTGTCTGTTAATGAAGGTTGAGAACAATTATGGAGCTGTAATTAACACCCTTTGACCTTTAGCTGAGAAATATAGGCACTTAAATCCATGCAGCATTTAGGCCTTTGTAAATGAAAATGGCCCTGAGGAATGCATTTTGGTGACAAGACAGAAAAATCTGAGCGGATGAAATTTCCCTGCATTCATTTCTTGAGGAATAGATGAATTGAATAATATAAAGCTATTCTTAAAATGACTGTCAGGGGAAATCCTTGAGTTAAGAACATTTAAGTACCTAAATGATTAACTTGAGTCTTATTCAAGCATAACCCCCAAACCCAAACAAAATCCTTTTGCTAATGTAACCAAATCATAGGAAATTAAATAGGCTCAAGTAGAATTTTAGTGGACTGAATTTATCCATATAATTTCAAAAATGTAAAGTGTTGGAGAGATTACTTTATAACAATCATGCACTTGATATGAATCTTGGAAATTACTTTTGGGAGTCTGAGTAGTAAATTCTCATCATTCTGGTTCTTTGGCAGACAGTTATAAGTACCTATCAATATCATCCAGACTCACTGTGTGCTTATGTGGAAAGTTAGTCATACTGCTGTTGTAGGAAGCTAGATGGTAATTTGAACAAGAAAAGACATTTCAAATCTAAATATTTCTCCTCTTGATGAGAACATTAAATAATTCTTAATATTAAAATGAGTTGGCTTTTATATGAAAATTCTCAAGGGAAATATGGTTTATATACTAGTTTTATATAGCATAATGCATGCATACAGATTTTTGAGAAATGGGACATGTTGGTGAATTCATTATTTTAGTTAATTAAAAACTTATTGCTAGTGATCCCTGGGTGGCTCAGTGGTTGAGCGTCTACCTTTGGCTCAGGGCGTGATCCCAGCCTGGGGATCAAGTCCCACATCAGGCTCCCTGTGAGGAGTCTGCTTCTCCCTCTGCCTATGTCTCTGTCTCTGTCTTTGTCTCTGTTCCAGTGTCTGTCATAAATAGATTGATAGATAGATGATAGATGATAGATAGATAGATAGATAGATAGATAGATAGATAGATGATAGATAGATGATAGATAGATAGATGATAGATAGATAGATGATAGATAGATGATAGATAATCTTAAACTTTATTGCTATTTAAAGCAACAATTTCTTACTTTTCAGTTAAGTCTCAGGAAATACTACAGAATTTTGCTACATATTAGCATCACAGTTTTAAGTATCCTTTAGGTTAGTCTAATCTCACAGTCCACTTCAATATTTGGCTAATAGGTGGCATGCAGTTACTTGGAGTTTGTTTAAAAGTCAAATAATTGTTATCAAGTAAACTGAATATATTTATGGCTATCAGTGAGTCCCAGGAAAGAATAACCATCCTAAAGTATTGGTGGCATAAAAAGCAAAAAAACACAATCATTGACAAAGATCTGACATGCCTTAGATAAGATGCTAAAGTATTGGGGTGCTGGGTGGTTCAGAGGTTGAGCATCTGACTCTTGGTTTTGGCCCAGGTCATGATCTCAGGGTAATGAGACCAAGCCCAGTACCAGGCTCCTTGCTCAGTGTGGAGCCCACATGAGAGTCTTTCCCATTCCTTCTTTCTTCCCTGCTGCCTCTTCTAACATTCTCTCATGTCCATTCTCTCTCAAGTAAATGAATAAAAATCTTTTTTAAAAAGATGTTAAAACACATACTAGTTAGCTATTAAAAAAAATCACTGAAAATTACTCTCTATAAACAGTGAAATATGTACATTTTACTCCATGTTTATTTATTCCTAAGATTTCTTTCATATTGAGTATTATGACATATGTACAGTGCATAATAGTCATTAAGTATAAAGAATGCATTAATTATCTGAATATTTATTTAATGTTTCCAAGACTTTAAGATTTTATACCACACTAAATACATTCATTACATTCATTATTGTATTTTATGAGAATCCTATCTGGTTTACTTAACAGGCAACCATCTTTGAGCACACTGTGTATTAATTAGACCCAATAACTTTTTTTTCCCCCAATAACTTTTTTTCGTTTTGTTTTAATGCTATCTTATTTTAGAGCTACACTTCTTTTTCAGGAGCCATTTTATGACGGGAAAAGCTAACTGTCTTTGAGGGACACTTTAAGCCTCAAATGGCTGAATTATGATTGACCAAAACACACAGAACTCTTATATGGCTTCTTCATTTATTGACATAACGACCCATATTTCAACTTTTAAGTGTAGTAATCCACTGGAATGGGAAAATTTAGGTTAACATTTAACATCTTAGGGAAATAAAAGAACTTTTCAAAAGACAAGAATTATATCTTAAGGTCCTTTATTTGACAAGCACCTTGGTAATTCTGGATTTCAATTTTGTCATTTCTACAAATAGGAATAAAAATCTCTAATGGGATTTTGGTCACTGATCCACTTAGTACATCATATAGGTCATAGTTTTCAAATTTAAGAATTTAAATTGTTTTTCATGTTTTATAAGTCATAATATACATATAATTATATCAAGTAGTGTCAACAACTAAGCTTTTCAATCAAAAAAAATCAAGAACAACTTTAAAAAGAACACATTTTTAGAAGGAAAATTAAATTAAAAAACCTAAAGAAGGATATGATGTATGTTGTCACACGCAAGAAGGGCTATCTGGTTAGTGTTCATTTAATAAATTATTTAAAGTCAGAGTAGTAGAATTGAAATTGGAAGTAGAACTCAAGATTAGAGTTAACGTCCAACCAAAGAAATTTATATTAAACGTTGAATCTTTATAAAGGTGCATTTGAAGACTAAATATAATGAAGTGGGTACTATTCTAAATGGATAAATTAATCAATTAATATTTTAGCTATAAATAATATATTACGATTTATAAATATAATGGTTATTTATTGTCATCTTGCTCTTTTAGATTCTGGCCATTAACTCACTTCTTCACCACTCAATTTCTTAGACCAATCTAACTTAGTTGGTCTCTCAGGTTGGAGTCCATTTATTCTCTATTAAAGTATATAGAGAAGCTGAAATAAATATTAGTGACATATTTCAAATCATGATTTCATAGTATTTCTCCCTGGTAATAATTTAAATATTTAAATTCTTGGGTTATTTGCTTAATATACTGACCTTTTCCCCCCTGATTTTGAATATGTATGTATGCATCAGTCTATACATACTATTCTTTAAAAATTTTATTGATTTGAATTGGCTATTCAAAAATGCATATTTTCTGTTATGACTTTTGATGTGTATTAATAGCCTTTAAACACTAAACAAAATTTCATAATTCATGTAAAATTAAATCATGCAAGATAACTTGATTGAAAGGTTATGAATGCAATCAAACATGAGGCTATGAGGTTGATAACATGATAGAAACAAAAGACACAAAAATCTTCCCCTTAACCAAAATTAGTTTCTGTAACTGTAACACAGCAAACTTAAGAACACATTTCTATATTTTTTCACTTTAAGGAAATCATTTTTACAGATATATTAAAAATAACTGGAAGTCTGGCATAATAAACGGTAGATTTCACTCAATATGTACAATGTAGAGAAAAATTCTTTGAAAAAAATACTTTCTAGCTTTCCATGGCAATATAAGTTAAACGAGTCATTTATAAATCACATATAAATTCAGTTCAGAAACTGATCCCCTGGAATATTCAGTGACTACTATCAAAACTATCATGTTCGATAGAGTTTAAAGTATATTTTATGGATAGCAAATAAGTTGACCAGTATTCCCTGGTGAAAGTATGTATATGCTGCCCACAAAGCTGTATCCCCAGCAATCCGTATAGTCATGATATCCTATGAAGGTTTTGAATCACTCAGGTCTCCAGCATTTAAAATCCATGTCATTTTTCCATTTCCCTAGTTGGGAATAATCAACTTGTTTCTTATCTAAAATTGTCACTTAGGGATCCCTGGGTGGCGCAGCGGTTTGGCGCCTGCCTTTGGCCCAGGGCACGATCCTGGAGACCCGGGATCGAATCCCACATTGGGCTCCCGGTGCATGGAGCCTGCTTCTCCCCCTGCCTATGTCTCTGCCTCTCTCTCTTTCTCTCTCTGTGACTATCATAAATAAATAAAAATTAAAAAAAAAAAAGAAGTCATTTCCTTCAAAAAAAATAAAATTGTCACTTATTTTCTCTTTAGTATAATGGAATTTGACTTTTGAAACCAATTGATATGTAAACAGCAGAATAGAAACAAAACTTTTTCATGCCATCATCTATGTTGAAAAGTGTTAAGCATGCCAAGATACTATGTTGGTTTCTTGTTGCTTTTAAAGATTTTATTTATTTATTTATTTATTTATTTATTTATTTATTTGAGAGAAAGAATGTGAAAGAGAGAGAGAGAACAAGTAGGGGGTAAGGGTAGAGGGAGAAGCAGACTCTCTGCCAAGCAGGGAGCCCTATGAGGGTCTCCATCCCAGGATCCTGGGATCATGACTTGATTGAACTAAAGGCAGATGCTTAACTGACTGAGCCACCCAGGTGCCACCACAACACTATTATGTTAAAAAGTTTCAGAAACAAAAATGTATATGATATCTTATACTGATGGAATAAATGTACTGCCTTCCATAGCCACTTTATAAAACAAGTCTGATATATGTCATGTACATTTAAAAATAACAGTTAACTTTTAGATATTTACTTGAACTATATCAGATGAAGATCAATTTATTTTTTTAAGATTTTATTTATTTATTTGAAAGAGAAAAAGAGAGAGACAGAGAGAGAGAGAACACACCACAAGTAGGAGGAGGGGCAGAGGGAGAAGCAGACTCTGTCTGAGTAGGAAGCCAGATATGGGGCTCCATCCCAGGACCCCAGGATCATGACCTGAGCTGAAGGCAGACCTTAAGCAAATGAGCCACCCAGGAGCCCAATGAGGATCAATTTAGAGGAAAAAAAACAACTCTGTGATATAGGCAAAGCAATAAACACTAAACGTTTTCATTAGCATTCGCTGAAAACAAACCACCCTAAAATTTAGTAGATCAAAGCAAACATTCTATTTAGTCTTCATTTCTATGGTTGAGTAATTTCGATTAGTCTTCAGCTGCTTTCTATGATGTCATCTAGTCTCACTAATGCATCTGTCATTACCGAGCAAACAATGGGATGACTGGGACGTGTGTCACTTGTTACACAGCTGGCTTTCCATGTCTCTTCACATATTGGCTACTATTCCCAAGTTTATCAAAAGAGTAGTAAGCCGTGATGTACAGCCATTTTTAAACTTCTGCTTACAGAATTCTAAGCTCCTATTGTCCAAAGCAACAGATTCACACTAATAGAGAAATCAACTCTACGGAAATGCTAGAATGCTGTATTATAAAGGAGTATACACATGCTTGGAAGAAACTGTGGATGTTTTTTTTTCTTGCCTATTATACAAAAAAAAAAAATCTAAGATAACACAACAAAATTAGAAAATGAAATGTAGTAGTATATTTTTTCTGGAAAAATAATGTATTCTGAAATATAGTGTGCAATATAGTATATAATATATATTATTCTTTTAGGCCATTCACACCTGAAGTCTTGTCAATGTTTGAAGAATATGCTACCACTCTACTATATCTCATGTTAATGAAATCTAAAATGCTGAATAATTGCCTTATTTACTGAGTGTTCTTTCAGCCAGAGTGTGGATACATGATCTAGGCTCTCCTAATCAGAAAAACCTGCTTCCCGAGTTTGAAGCTTGGGATTCAAAGCAAAAGATGTACAGGGGAAAAAAAAAAAGGAGTAAGTGCAATGACTACAGCCAGTTTCTAGGGCAGCAGTGGTAAGTACTGGACTGCCAGTATTCCATGCATGATGTCACCAGAGTGGTGGTAGTACTGTCTTCTCAGAATGAGGGAAGTGACAGGATTGAGAGGAAATAGTACAGAGTACATAGCCTCTGTATCCAGTTTTTTGGCCCTTCTGAAAACTTTATAATTTATCAAATAACCATCATTTAATACATTTCTTTTCTGCTTAAATTGGCCAGTGTCAGTTAGGTGGCTTACAACTAAAATGCTAAACAAGGGACACAATGCACAGTCAGTTAAGTATCCGACTCATGATTTTGGCACAGGTTATGATCTCAGGGTCATGACATAGAGCCCTGCACTGGGCTCCATGCTGAGTATAGAGTTTGCTTGAGATTCTCTCTCTCTCTCCAGTATCCCCACTTGTACATATATCTGTACACACATGCTCTCTCTCTCTCTCGAATAAGTAAATCTTTAAAATAAAATAAAATGCTAAATAGTACATGCAATGTGATTCATTTTTTCCCCCAAGATTTTATTTATTAATTCAGGAGAGACAGAAAAAGCACAAGCCAGAAGGAGGGAGAAGCAGACTGCTTTTGCTGAGTGGGGAGCCTGATGCAGGGCTCCATCCCAGGACCACGGGATCATGACCAGAGTCCAAGGCAGATGCTTAACTGACTGAGCTCCCCCAGGCACCCACCTAGTGTGATTCTTTTGCAAATTAAGCATTAACTGGCAAAAGGTCTATATATAGGTGTATGTATTTTCTGGCGAAATTTAATCAGAAAAATACTCATTTGAAAATAAGACACAAAAATATAAACTGTTTCTGTAAATTCCACTAACAATACATCTATGATGATACCAGATATTCAAAGTCCATATGCTAGATTAGAAAAAAGATGTACAAATAACCCACATAATTAGATGCTCAATTTAAAGATAATTATTCATTGATTTTGTCTATCTAATTGACATAAACAGAGTATTTCTTAACCAAGATATCTTTATTTCATGACTTAGGAAACTTTTAACTCAGACTGATTAATGAAAAACTTCCCTCTACTCCCCAGTATTTTCAGGTCTGGATTTTACCATTATTCAGATCTCAATTCAAATGTCACCTCCTGAGAAGGGCCTTCCATGACATTCTTACGTAAAATATAAAGCACAGTCTTCATCTTCCAAGTTACTTCTATTCATTTCCCTGTTTCATTGTCTACACAGCACTCTACAAGGCAATAAAACTTAACAGTTAAGATTCTGGCCACAAGAAACAAACTGGAAAACAACCCAATCAAAAAGTGGGTGAGACTCCTGACCAAGAGGATATAAAAAAGGCAAATAAGCATATGGAAAGGTATTCATTGTCATGTCATTAGGGGATAGCAAACTGCTATATATCTCTTAGAAAGACTAAAAAGTAAAAAAAAAAAAAAAAAAAAAAAAAAAAAGACAACATTAAATACTGCCTAGAAGGTAGAGGAACAGCAACTCCCATTTATTGCTGGTGTAAGTGTAAAATGGTATAGCCACTTTGGAAAATAATTTGGCAGTTTCTTAGATAACTTAATAGTCTCATACAATCCAGTGCTTACACTCCTTGGTAGCTGGAAAAAACCTGCACACAAATGTGTACAGCAGCCCCTTCATAATTGACAAAACTGGAAGCAACCAAGATGTCCTTCAGAAGGGGGTACCTGAGTGGCTCAGTTGTTTAAGCATCCAACTCTTGATTTCAGCTCAGGTCATGATCTCAGCATCCTGGGATCGAGCCCCATGTCTGGTTCTGAGCTCAGTAGGCAATCTGCTTGAGGATTTTCTCTCTCTCTGTCCCTTCTCCCGCTTGCACATGCATGTGCTCTCTCTCTCTCTCTCTCAAATAAATGAATACATCTTTTTTAAAAAGGTAAATAGGGCAGTCCGGGTGGCTCAGAGGTTTAGCACCACCTTTAGCCCAGGGCCTGATCCTGGAAACCCGGGATCGAGTCCCATATTGGGCTCCCTGTGTGGAGCCCGCTTCTCCCTCTGCCTGTGTCTCTGCTTCTTTCTCTGTCTCTCTCATAAATAAATAAATAAATAAAATCTTAAAAAAAATAAATAAATAAAAATTAAAAAATAAAACGGTAAATAAACTGTGGTACAGTCATCCAATTGAGTATTATTCAGCAATAAAAAGAAATGAGCTCTGAAGCCACTAAAAGACCTGCATTGAAACTTAAAAGCATGCTGTTTAGTGAAAAAAGCAGTTTACCAAGGCTACGTGCTGTATGCTATAGAATGAACATGTCCTCACAATTTCATCTGTAAAAAAAAAACCTCAATGTTATGTTATTTGGAGATGGGGCCTGTGGGAGGTGATTATATCATGGGTGTGGAGCCCTTTTGAATGGAATTAGTTTCCTCATAAAAGGAAGCTAGCTCCTCTGCTCCCTTCTGCCACGTGAGGACACAGGGAAAATATATTCACCTATAAACTAAGAAGGGGGCTCACATCAGACATTGAATTTACTAGTGCCTTGATCATGGACTTCTTAGCCGCCAGAACTGTGACAAATAAATGCATGTTATTTAAGGCACCCAGCTTATGGTATTTTTGTTTTAATAGCTTGAACAAAACATTATAAAATTCCAATTATATAACATTCTGGGAAAGGTACAACAATAGAAATAGTAAAAAGATCAGCAGTTGCCAAAAAGAAGGCGAAAGGGATAAATTATGTGATAAGACAGTGAAATTATTCTGAGATACTATAATAGTATATATACAATATTATACATTTGTCAAAGCTTATAAGACTACAACACAAAGAATAAGTCCTAAGGTAATCTATGAACTTTAGTTAATATATTAATTAGTTAATAATAATATATCAATACTGTTTCATAAATTGTAAGAAATGTACCATACTATGCAAGATGTTAAAAATTTGGAACACTGTGAGTGAATGAGAGAGGGGGTATAGATGAACTTTCTGTAATATCTGCTCAATTTTCTACAAAACTAAAACTAATACAATTAAATCCATCAATTAAAAAAAAAAGAAACAAATAAACACATTGCCTGGCTGAACCTCACTAACTATTTAATGTGCCTGAGCTGCCTGACCTGAAAAATATGAATGATAACATTTGCTATCTGATAGGGTGGTTGTGAAAATCAAATGCATGCAAGTAATATAGAAAAATGTCTACCATTTAATAAGAACTCAATAAAAGTTGCTGTTACTATAACATTCCCACTGAAATATCCCCTCCCTCTTTTTTATTCTTTTTTTTTTTAATTGTCTATTCTCTGCTTGCTCCCAAGATAAAATGAAAATCCATAGGCACAGGACTGCTTTCTATCCCATTCTGAAACAACAAAATTTTGATTAGTGACTGATATAATAGTAGGAATTCAATAAGTATTTGTTGAGAGAATAAAAGAGTCAAGTGTAGCATTATTACTAGCTTAATAATGAAATAAGGAGCTGCCATTTTGCTAGTGAAATTAATCTTGATAGTAATTTCTCCACCTGAATTAAATATAAATTTGAGGTCTTAAAATATTTAATATTTAAATATTACTCCTCATGTAATGCCATAAATTCTGCTTCCCTAAATTACATTTTAAATGGGCAAAACTTCCCTTCCTCCCACCCAGTTATAAAGTGTTCACCCAATCTATTACTCTGTTGCTTTAGTTTTATAAACTGTCTTGTGATTAGTTAACCAGGAGTTCTACTCTCATCCTTCTTAGAAACTACTGTCAAGAAAAGCCATCAACTTTTATTAGTCATGTTGCATAGGAACGATCATTAAAATGCTTTATAGATAGAAGTCCTTTAACATATAAGGACTTTTCTGTGCCGCATATTGGTTTGTAGCACAGCATGTGATTACTGACACATGGATTTGAAACTTATTTCCAGCATTTCCTAGCTGTGAAATCTCAGACTGTACTCAGAATCCTTATCCAAAGAGTAGAGATAATAATAGTATCAAATTCATGGGATGGACTAAAGGTAATATAAGCTAACATTCATATATATATATATATATATATATATATATATATATATCACAATAGCTGGTATATAGTTAACAGTCAATGAATGAGAAATGCTATTTAAAAAATACTTAGTTGAGGGCCACCTGGATGGTTCAGTGGTTGAGCATCTGCCTTCTGCTCAGGGCGTGATCCCGAGATCCCAGGACAGAGTCCCATATCGGGCTCCCTGCATGGAACCTACTACTCACTCTGCCTATGTCTCTGCTTCTCTCTGTGTCTCTCATGAATAAATAAATGAAGTCTTAAAAAAAATACTTAGTTGAGATGAAAAAAAAAATACATGTCCTATGATGACAACCTTCTGATTCTAATATTGGAGAAGAAAATACATTTGAAGTTGCTAAGTAATAACCAGGTCAACTGATTATTAATGAAGACTTTGTTTTCATTTACAAACTTTTTTAATGCTAATTCTTTGTTCAATTATATGGTCTTAAATTGTCACAACTTTTATAGAGTAAGAACATCCAGAGCTGAATGACAGTTTATCACAACTATCAATAAAGCCAACACGATTCTGGTAAAGAGCAAAGCCCAAATGAGCCAAGATTGTTTATAACACAGTGAAGGCACGTCTGATGAATTGCCTTATAGAGAAAAATGAATCAAAGTGGTCTTCTGACAACATTCAAACAAAGAGACACCATGTTCCAGAAAATTTTCACTGATACTAATGTAAGCATTACATCCAAGAGCTTTGTATTTAAGAATCACACTTCAGAAAATGTTACTCTTACACATATATATGTGTGCAATTAACAAGATACATTAGAGCTTATATAAAAATACTTGTTGAGTTCTGGCAAAAAAGAAAGTATATATGGGTTATTCTTTAAGTAACTAAAGACAGAATCACTGAGGACTTCAATTTATCCTAACAGTTTCAAACTTAGAACTGACTGTTTAGCTTGAAACCACCCAATATTAAAACAAAATAAAGCCCAGAAATACAGAAAACTAATCAGAGTAACTGAACTGGAATGAAAAAAATAATAATTTGTATTAAAAAACATGATTTATATTAAGAACCAGAATGAACAGAAGTTATATTAAGAACAAAGATTATGAAGTAATTAACTAATAACCTAGTAATTAGCAACTGTTAATCACAGAGTCACATTATATACTCATTTTTATACTCACTCACTTTGAGGTCACTTTAATTCTCTTCTTGTCTTTACACAGATACACCTTCAAGTATTTCTAAGAAGACATCTGGAAAAAAGATGGACAAAAATAATATATAAGTAGTACAAGTCCAATTGTAAACCTACATGTCTTTATTCATACTGAATAGTCACACTTCCAAAAGGTGCTTCCCAAATTATGAATATCTGAACTTTGAAAAGTCATTAACTTATTAAAGTCTACAAGAAATAAAGGCAAAAGTCTAAAACTGAAAGAGAACTTTCTTCTTAGCTTGGTTTTCCTACTGAGACCATTGAAATTGACATCAGAAATATAAATTTCTGCTGCTCTCCTCAGAATTAAAAAAAAAAAATCAATCCCCTTAGTATCTTTATCTTGTTTCTTTTCTCCTTTCTTCTTCACTTTGTCTTGGCACTACAGCACTATGGGAACTCAATTACTACCTAAAAATATTCATGAAAATGAAGCTATGCTAAGTTCCAACTGCACAAGAAAGGTTATAAGTCAAAGAGTATTGTCTCTCATCTATTTTCTTCCTCCTCCTTCTCAGCAAAGCACATGGCTTCTTACTCATTTCTGGTGGAAGTGAGAACAGTGGGCCTTAGCACATAAGAAAGTGGGTGAGGAGATATAGAAGGAATTCTTGCTGGAAAACTCCATGACGAAGCATGAGACTGCGGCACTTCAAGATTTAATCTGGGAAACATGAGAAAAATGATCTTGTTTTTGTCCATTATTGGAAGCAATATACTGTCTCAAGTTTTCAAATAATCCTTCCTACTTCTATTATAATGGTGAGGATTAGGCCAGAATTTGATCTTTAAGTCAGTGTTATCATCTTAAAGTATATATTCTTAAGTATAGCAACTTTCTTTTATTTTTTTTTTGATATTAACGAAACATGACATTCTTGGTTATTGGCTTAGGCTTATATTGTCTATATATGCAGAAAAAGAAAGATGATTACATGGGATCCCTGGGTGGCGCAGCAGTTTGGCGCCTGCCTTTGGCCCAGGGCGCGATCCTGGAGACCCAGGATCGAATCCCACGTCGGGCTCTCGGTGCATGGAGCCTGCTTCTCCCTCTTCCTGTGTCTCTGCCTCTCTCTCTCTCTATGATTATCATAAATAAATAAAAAAAATAAAAAAAAGAAAGATGATTACAAACAGCTAGCTGCTACACATATAAATATTCATATATAGACATTTGAAACATAAATTTAGAATTTGAGGAATGGATTTCTACATAGATAGCATATCATCTGCTAATATTCATTGGTATAATCTTCATCATGTATAAATCTTATTATGCATTTATTTATTTTTATATTTCTCCCCCTACAGGATAGTCTTAAAATCCATGAGGGGAGGGATTTGCCTAGGGCACAAATGCTCAAAATTACTTACTAGAAGAATAAGAAGGTAAGGTATCAATGGATCTCAAAAAAAGTCAATCACTGAGCTAAGAGCTTAATTGGCTAAGCATGGGTTGTATCGCCTATGTGACAATTTACCTGTGTACAATGGCTTATTAACTACTTAATAGACTCCCAACTGATGAAATTGTTGCACATTCTAGAACAGATTACAATAATAAATATATGAGAGCTTGCATTAATATCACCCAGAATTTATTTGGCTATCATTTATTTAGTGGTTAATATATGTCAAACATGGCTAAACATAATTCATGTAATCTTTGCAGGAATTTACAGACATAACAATGTTATTACCATTCACATTTTATAAATAAAAAAAATGGAGACAGAAGATGTAAGAAACTTTCTTAATGTTACCAAACTATAGAGTGTTGAGGCCAGAATCCAAACCCCGGAAGTCTAATTCAAAATTCTACCTTTTCAACAACTCTGCGCTGTCTCTGTATCTTTCCATTCACTGACAGATTATCTTTTCAGTGACAGTAAATAAACTACAAGCTCCAACAGAACATTTGGTACTTTGTTATTCTTTCTAATCTCTAAAGCAATCTTTTTTTTCATTTGTGTTTGTTAGAGTTTACAAAGAAACAGATGATTTCAAAATTCTGAGTCTAGTTAAGGGAACAAAGTGCATATATAAAAAATAAAACAATATGAGGTTAATAGCAATTCATTCATTTATTTATTCATACTTTCAAACATCTGCCTATACCCAACAAGTATTTTTGTCACTTATGTGCTAAACCATGCAAGACATTTGGGACACATCCGTGAATACATGAGATGTCATATGCTTTCACAAAGCTCACAATTTTATGAGAAAGACAGAAGCAAAACTGTAGAAAAATAGTTATGTGACTGTGATTAATGTTTAATATAAGTATAACATGAATTCTACGGATACACTGAAAATGTTCCGAGACCCTCTATATCCTAACTTAGAAAGCTCTGATTAAGGGGAAATAGTCACTGTGAAGATATAAGCTTCCTTTAAAAGTGATGCGTGTGTAGTGAACAAAATAAAAACAAAACTCTACTGTAGACTCTTTTATTCTTATTCATCGATACAGTACTTGTTAAAATATGTTCGTTAGAGAACACTAGCATCAGAATCATCGGGAGTATTCATTAATATGTAAGTTTATGGTTTACTCCCTAGACACACTGATTAGAAACCCTGGAAGTGTAGCTATGGAATCTGTACTTTATTGGGCTCCATAATTATTATTTTACAAGCTGAAGTTTGAGGAGCACTGAATTAAAACTTAAGTTAAGATTTATAATGTGTTTAGAATACTACTATATGTTCATAATTTTGTGTAGTTCATGGAATTTTTGTTTAATTCTACTGAAAATACAATTTTGGAATTACAATATTAATGCATACATTTTACAAAAGCAAACAAATAACAAGAACATAAAATATAAACACCTATGAAGTTCCCTTTAACCTTCCCCATTACTCTTCAGATAATCACTGCCAAATGACTGGAGAACATCCATCTGTGTATTCTCTCTTTCTTTCTCTCTCTTTCAATTTGACTCTCCCATTTTGTCTGTCATCTGTGTGTGTGTACATGCGTTTCTGTGTGTATGTGTGTGTGTGTGCGTGTGTGGGTGTGTAACTGGATCAATACCCAAAAAGGCTAGAGTGTTTATGGTCTGACGAAATTGACAAAAATTATTCTCTAATTCTGGATAACCAATACCTATATTCTTTAATCAATCTGATCAATAAAGATCAATTCATCAAATAGCTTCAATTTTGCACTTTTAATTTAAATGAAATTGAATATATGTTCATGTATTGACTATAGTTCTTCTTTCTGTTAGCTTTATTAAGTTCACTTTCTACTTTCCTAAGGAATCTTTTTGTATTGATATGTCGTATGTGATCATGGTTTTATAATTTCTAAGGAATAGGACCATGATTACCATTCTCAGACTGTGTTGCATTTCCTAAAAGGTGATTATAAATGGATCTAGACAAGAAGAGATTAGTTTTCCTTTCTGACAACACAAAGAATATAGAGAGATTTACTACTCAGCAGTCCTTCTAACAGAAGAGGTCTTTTATGGTCAGGGACAGATTGGAGAATGTAAATAACCATGATGACAATGATGTCTGCTACAGAGGACAGTCAGGTGAGCAGGCTTTGGGCACATTTTGACTGGACTTTCCTCAGTTCAAGCGGCATATACGATAGCAGAGGAAATATAATTTTCCATCTATCCTTCTAGGCTCTAGGCTATGACACCATCACGGCCTCCATTCCCCAAATAAAAAGACAGATTAACAGGAGAAAAACAAGCAGAAATTTAATAACATGTATATCTGATTAACTCCTCAAAATGGCCCAAGCCACCACCTTAAATACTATCTCCAGTTGGAGACAAAGGAAGGTATTAGGGGAGGAGGAAGACCAGTTAGGAGAGGTGTCCAGAAAAAGCATAGTGAACTAGGGTATGGTTGTTATGCAGATTTAAATACTGTCTCCACTGATAAGCGGTTCTAGAGATTTAGTTATTCTCTTCTTCCTGACACAGAGAGAAAGATAATCTTACAAATAGAGAATGTTAATGTTCTTCACAAAACAGTAATTTCTCCATTTTCAGGGATTTTCTTGTGTTTCTTGAGGTTTCTTAAAAATAATAACCAACTCAAGGTAATCCTTATGCCAAAGAGGCCTATCTTGAGGTTTATGTTTTGCTCCCCTTCAATCCACAAGACCCAGAGTGACTGCCGATTCTGTCAGAATCAACCAATATCATATTCAAATATGTATATGCTATTTTCCTTGGGCATACACTCAATATGTTAACTGACATTAACATATCTGCAAGTAAAACACCACTCTGAATATAATAAAACACATACACCAATTGTCCAGTGCACAAAGAATATTTATTACAAGTTATTTCCTATGAACAGAAGAAGAGAACTTAGAGGTTTGAGAAAACTTAATCTCACAAGATAAGGAGTAAGAGTGGCATGTACCTTCAACCCTGGGTTCATAACCCTAGAAAAGACAGCTGTTTGAGTATTTTTGATTGGGACTCCTGCCCTCAGCAAACACATCTGATGTTCATTCATGGTGTCTTGGCTGCAAAAACTCAGAACCATCTGTTAGGGTGGCATGTTGCCTGGTTACAAGTTGGTAAGCCTGTTCCATTAGGAAATGGGTGCCAAGTAAATAAGTGTTCGCTCTGGTAGCCATGTAAGTCTTGCACTACAATTGCTATAAATAGACCATCCTCTGTGACAAGTATATCTTATTCATGTGGAGGTTTTGTTTTCTTCTCAGAAATCTATTTTATATTTTATTTATTTATTTATTTATTTATTTATTTATTTATTTATTTATTTTAGAATAAACAAGGCATATTTAGCTTAGCATAGCCTGGAGAGTTGCTTCTTTATCCAGATGCTATCTGCATTTCTTAACATTATATGTGGGCAAACAGTAGGCTAACACTGCCTTTTAAAAATAATTGCTGCCCATACATGGGGTAATCTGTGCCAATACTATTTTCTTTTTGTTATTGTAGTTTTATTAGTTTTGTAGAATCTTGTTCAATACCTTAGAACTGTCTTTATTCTCTAGCTACATTTCAGAGCTTACTTTCAATGTGTACGTGTACTTAAGTATTGGTTTAAAAAATAAATAAAACTGTGTATTGATATAGAAAGCACTAAAAAATAAGGGAATTCAGTCCTCTCTGTGCTATTCTTGTGACATAAGAACTATATGGACAAGAAAAATCTAATTATTTTCTCTCACTTAATATATCTTTTCATTATAGCCTTCCAGTTGACTTAGGAAATAGTTTTCTATACAAAACATAATGTTTAATAAGCTATAATAAGTAGAAAAAGACATTCCTTAAAATGTAGTTGTATTCTTTTTATTTCCTTAAAATATAAATTCAACAAAGATGATCATTTAAAAACATCCCATCTAACTAGTCTGTACTCCTGTTATAATTATAAATGTACCTCCTCATTTAGCAACCCATGATAAAAATGGAAAGAAATCAATGCCAACACTAATTACCATACAATTTATGGGCTAGAATTTATGAAATAAACTAGGATCTATCAGAGGGAGTAAAAAAATATAGTGAAGACATACTAATGTTATAAATCTGGTACTATCTGTTAGCAACATCCCTTTTATGGGATATAAATGAAAATGACCATAATCCCCACAGTGTATACCCCCTATTAGTTTCCTACAGTTGCTACAGATTCCAAGTGCATGGCTGCTAGATTTCTTATGATCAGCAAGGGATCTGACTTCAAATTCCTACACAGTGTCTTACTGAGTAAAACAGGATTTGGGAGGCCAGCACATTCCATTGCCCTAGTCTAAAGATAGTTCCAAGCAATCAGCTTGTTTGATGATTTACCTTAGTGCAATCTAATTCTTTTTTTACTACTCCCTGGATGATTAGGATGGTTCCCCTGCAAATAATTTTGCACATATTTCTACAAAGAGCAGTAGCTTAAAATGCTATCCAATGTGGCCTAAGAAAAATCTAGCACAGAGTAGTTCCATTTAATGTCTTTACTTCTCCTTAGAAGTTCATCAGAGCAGTCCTGTGGTATAATTTTATTTCTGAATAATATTTTGTTCTTGATTCCTTTAAAAATTTTTCTACCTGCTTCTTGAAGGTAGAGTGAAATCAGAGCAAATCTTTAGTTCTTCTAAAATTAGAAGTATAAAGAAAAATATCCAAAAGACACTACCCTGTGGTTGAAGTCTCTTGGCAAATGAACATTCATATACGCTGAAGAGGGACAATAAAGAGATTCAATCAATGTGAACAGACAGAAGTATCAAGGCATTTGTCACAGTTTACACAGCAAACTGGAGGTAAGGAATTGGGTTGGAGGTAATGACTTAGGAAGAAATAATTTTATTTATTTATTTATTAAAGTTTTTGTTTACTTATTCATGAGAGACAAAGAGAGAGGCAGAGACAGGAGAAGCAGGTTCCATTCAAGGAGCCCGATATGAGACTCGATCCTGGGACTCCAGGATCATGCCCTGAGCCAAAGGCAGATGCTCAACTGCTGAGCCACCCAGGCATCCCAGGAAGAAATTATTTTAAAGAAGATTTTTTGCAAAAAAGTTATGCTGAAGCAACTATGAAAAAGAGAGTGGATTTGTGTACATACGATCAGAAGAGAGATGATAATTTGTAGGATTGAAAAAGTCCACAGAAATATAAATGTCTGTCTACATATTCAGTAGAACAATTACCACCTCATTTTGTCCTTTTAAAATTTACTTACTTACTTACTTACTTACTTACTTACTTACTTACTTATTTATAGAGAGGGAGGGAGAGAGAGAGAGGTAGTAGGAGGGGCAGAGGAGGAGGGAGAGAAAATCTTAAGCATCCAGCATGGAGCTTGACGCAGTGCTGGATGGTCTCACGACCCTAAGATCATGACATGAGCTGAGATCAAGAGTTGGACACTTAACCGATTGAGTCACCCAGGCACCTCTCATTTGCCCCTTTTATGATACCTTTTGGAAGCAATATCTCCAACACTTTGCACACTTACAAACTCATCACAGCAATTAACTGAGAATCCCCCCAATCTTTATCATTTATTTACTCATTCTTTTACTTATCTATTCATTCCATTGACACTGTGTCTGATTTGAGGATCCAATGGAGTTAGAGAAACGAATTATACAGAGATCAATGAAACACAAGAGAGGAATCTCTAATTTGTAGGGGAAAATAAACTTGTTAGTTTTCTGGGGCTGGTACAAAAATGTATACCACAAACTGGATGGCTTAAACAACATAAATATATTATTTCACATTCTGGAGGTTAAAAGTCCATGATCACAAGGTTGGCAGGATTTATCTATCTCATCTCAATTTACCAATTACATCTGCAATGACTCTATTTCCTAGTAAGGTCAAAACATAATGGAAATTAGGATTTCAATTTATGAATTGGGGGTGGGAGGAGGACACAATTTAACCCATAATAAAATCTATCACCATATCACAAAATTATCAGAATAACAACGTGTGGATTCTATAGTAGCACAGGGAGAGGGATTACTAACTAACAGGGAAATGAAGGAAACCATCCAGAGAAGGATTATTGGTAAAGTATTGAAGCATGAGTATGCAATCAGCAGGGAGCTGAGAAGAATCCTATGAATTCCAGGAGTAACAATAGATGTAAAAACACACAGAAGGGTGAAAAGAGTGACTCCTGATAGTGAATAAATGACCCATTTAGAGTCTCTGAGGCAGAACTGGGTGAAGATAGAACATTAAAGAAGAAACTAATAAATCATGATGAGCATGGCAGAGAAATACAACAACAGCTGCTTTCGAAGCATAGATTGACATCTAATGGAGACTTTAATTGTTACAGAAATCTTGGCTTTCATTCATTCATTCATTCACTTATTCAATAAACATTTATTTAGAATCTATTTGTGTCTGCCAGGGGGTAACTTGGCACTATCCCTGTCCTACAGAACCTGAGAGAGATGGTGGTGTCTGTGTCTCCCCAAGTAATGTCACTATTTCTATTCCTTCTCTCCAGCAGCTGATCTAGCCCCTCTTGAGTCACAAGAATGGGGTGGGGAGTGGGGACAGGCACTCAAGCTATAAGCACCAAGGAGGAAATAACTAAGTGATTCTTCCAGGGATGGCTGGTGGTTTTGACTTTTGTAGGCTGTCCCCTTTGCCTTAAACCTGAAGATGTCGCCTCAAGCCTATGGGCAGCATGCCCAGATTCCCAGACCATAAGGCACTGTGACAGTTGTCTCTGTTGGTCCACTGTGTTTTGTTGCAAGAATTTCTCCATGTGTGTTGTTGTTGTTTGTTACTATTTTAAAGGATGTACATTTGTGATCAGCACTGGGACTTGGAGATAATAAAATTTAGACGGTAAAAAAAAAAAATCTAGTTGCTAGCTTCACATCAATGAATAGAAAGATAAGTACCTCAGTCTAATAGAGCTAAAAATAAACAAGAAAATACATGGACTGACAAGGCATAAGTTGCACTGAAATGTGTAAACTGAGGTAAGAGGGACAGAAAGGCTAATTAGGGTACAGTGGATGTTGATATTTTATATCAGATGATCAGAAAGAGCCTTAACAATAACGTAAAATTTTAAAAGCAATACAAAGAAAGAATGAACTAGTCATGCCAATGTTAGAGTAGGTAGTTATTTAGGCTTTAATAGGAAGTCTAGAGACCAGCAATGGGAGAATCAAGGCCCACTATCAGGAAAGTTGGCACCTGCCCTGGCGGCTAACTCAACAAACAAGGTTATAGAAGCCAGATCAAATCAGACCCAAGACAAAGAAGTTTGGAGACCCTGACCAAGTAAGGAAGAAAAGGCACAAAACCCTGCTCCCAAAAAGATGCCTCACCCCCCAAAGAATGAATGATCCACCCCTTAGCCAACAACTGTCAATGAAAAGATAGAGACCCAGACTCTGGGCACAGCTCTCCTTTGGACTTGCCGGCTCTCACACCTCGGGAGTGTACTCTTTCTCACTGTAATACATTCTTATACCGCTCACACACAGTCTGGTCTGTCCTTGAATTATTTTCCTCCCAGGAGCCTAAAACCCTCCGGCAATGTCCCAAGGGTCTCCCCGGTCCACCCAGCAACATAACTGCTTCTCAAAGACAAAGCCAGTGTGAAAGCAGTAACGGGAAAGCCTTGGAGGAAGAGCATAGATAGCAAAACAAAACCACCTTATAGCTGAAGTAGATTGATTAACAGCAGTTAAATTCAGAGAGAGGGTGGGGAGAAGGAAGCAAAATATGTGGAGTCTTAGGGATGAAAAAGACTATCTGTTTTTTCTCTAACCCAGAAAGGATGCCAACAAGGGGAGAAAGAGAGGTATTGAGAGAAATGATCTTATCTGAGTATCTATATATCTATATACCTATCTATCCATCATCTGTCAACCTAAAATATTTTTAACCAGACCATTATTTCAGCTTTTTTTTTCATTCTTTCAGCTTTATGAGAATAGATTTTATGCTAGACTGTAGTGGAAGCTGAACGAATAAACTGGAGGCTGTTATAATAATGCGGGTTACAGAGGCACCATCAGGAGCGGTAGCAGGGTCAAGAGTAATAAGTGGCCCGATTCTACGTTTTGCTGGATATATTTTGAGGTTGGATTTAAGGACTTAAAGTTGGATTGAATATCTGATGTAGCAAAAAGCCAAAGACAACAAATGTGATTTCTTGACATGGAGATGACTGAGTGTGAGCACACTGTTATTTTTAGAGGGAGGTGGGTAGCTGGGGTGAATGAAGAGTTTGAGAGAACTCTATGCAGCAAAGTAAGAAAGGCAACATAGATGGAGAAAAACAATTAGACAGAAAGGCAAATTCTCTTTTGATTGTTTCTATCTACTCAGTAAAATGGGAGACAAGGCCATGAGCTGAAAGAGTGAGGGAACATGTAACTACAAATTTGAGGAAAGAAAGGAAGAAATTAAATAACCCGGGAAACTCGTGGAGAGAATGGACTAAGAGCTACAGAGCACTCACAGAACTCTTGAGACCAATTTTAAGGGGTTGAAATTAAGACCAGTCAGCATGTCCATGTGTATTTTGACCACTATATTCAGCTATGCTGCAGCATATAAAGAATTACGGAAAATTGGCTATAACGAAGATTATCAGGCAAGCATGACAAAACAAGATTAGGGCCAAGGATTCTAGGATACAGCAATGGAATTATCTTAATCATGGACCATCAAGCTTAAGCTGATAGAGAACACGATAGAGACTGAATAGAAAAGAACATGAAGTAAGTAAAAGAAGGCAAAAATCTTTGTCGGTATTGTGACATGTTAACATTGCGATGGAAGAGAGAATAAACTAAAAAGAATCTTAAAGCTGTTGTCAGAGAATGGGATACATGAAATTGTTATAGAGGAGGTACAATTATTGAAAATGACATAAACTGCAAAAGGTATGTTCTATGTCAAGCCGTGCTGTTTAATAGGTAGCCACTAGCCACATGAGGCTATGAAAATGAAAATTAATGAACACTATATAAAACTAAAATTCACATTTCTCAAACACTTCCAATTTGAAATTCTCCATGCCCATATATGACTAATGTCCATAGAGTAGACAGTGAAGAAATAGAACAAATCCATTATTACAGAAATTTTTAACAGCTAGGGTGGGTATGGAAAGACCATGGGAACAATTGAGTATGGGAAAGGGAAGAGAAGTCATGTTCTGGAAATGTCAGGGTGTTTTAAGAAAGAAGAAATGATAAAAATTTTGAAATGTCTATGAAGAGATTATCATCCCTCTTGACGCATGGGAAAAACGTGATGCAATGCAGAGAGCTGAAGGGAAATACGTGTTTTTCTCACCAGGTTTTGTTTAGAGCAAAAGGTGAAATGAGGTTGAAGATAGAGAAATTTTGCGAACGATGACCATGATTTTTCAGAAGACAAACTAAAAAGGTTGAGGG
Organism: Nyctereutes procyonoides; assembly: GCF_905146905.1. Lineage (NCBI taxonomy): Eukaryota > Metazoa > Chordata > Mammalia > Carnivora > Canidae > Nyctereutes > Nyctereutes procyonoides. The sequence continues at coordinate 13,759,724 of NW_026575047.1, read as the reverse complement.
AGCTGGTAAGGTTGGGAGGAGGGGTAAGAAATTAGAAGCCTCAAGAGCCTAGGGAAAATTAATTTAATGGACATTAGAATCCGGAGGATAAGAAATGACTAAAATGTTTCATACTTTCTATAGTAACTAACATAAATATAATTAGAGGACATGGTTGGCTTTGTCTTTGTGGTGTGTTGGATCCAGCTTAGACTGGCTTATGAAAGCTACCTGTGCACATTTTACCAATTCTATATTCAGTGCTGTCATGTTAGTAGCCTGAAATCAGCATTGGTGGGAGTATTTACACTATGCAAATGAGCAAAAGCTACAACTTAGAACTTTGTTGCCCTTCTTCGGTAGTTGGTTTACCAGCACACCACTGGTAGTTCTGTTTCTTGTCAAATTGGTGAGACTACTGCTGGTGGTGGAAGAGAAAGGCACTGCATTTTTTTCAATAGAAGCACTTCTATTTTCAATCCAAAGGACGTATGGGGGCCATGGGATGTTACTGTTGGGGGTGCCTACAACCACTTTAGTTTGCTTTTGTGAAAGAACATACAAACTATAAATGTTTATGACCACAGGATATAGCAAGACAAGACAGGCAGGTAGGTCTCTTTACATCATGAAAGACTTTGTATATCACTACTAATTTTTTTTTTTTAAGGAGACAAGTGACCAATGAAATATTTTTAAAAAGGATGTAAAATAACTAGACTTGTAACTTTAGATGTTCTTATACAATATTAGAGGAAAAGGGGAGAATAGGTATTTTTTTTAGATTACAAATAGATACAAATTATAGTGTCATCAAAATTAATAGTTGTGTCCAGATTCATGAAGGTACTTACCATTTGCATTATATGCAAATACCTTGCATTATATGCAATGCACTGAGGAAGGCAATTTGTGTTCATCCCCAAAATATGCATGTCTCTTTATTTTTCCTAGAGTAATTTTGTAAAGGAAAATGATGGGACTCACTCTAGTCTAGGAGAATTTATTGGCCACATGATACTGACTACTCTTCAGAAATTAGAATTCCAATGCAAATTTTATTCGAGACATATTTTCCCAAAGATTAAATAAATTCCAATATCATTCTCTACTCTCTCCCCAATCTTGACCTCCATTCTCATAACCAAGGAACAAAATGAAATATGGTAAGTGGTAGGAACAAAGGCTTTTGATTTTTCTCATGTCTGAGGGCTACACTTCCTTTTATATCCTTGCACAGATGGACTACCTGGCATCAAGGCCTACATTGTTCTACACAGAGTAAGTTTGGGTTCTTAACTCAGCAAGGGGAGAAACAATGTACATTTTGTAAAACAAGTATTTGCAGCCACAGAGAAAGGAAAAAGAAAGCCCTGAAAGATTTAGTTAACTGGTTGTAAAGAGTGGCAACTTACACAAACAAGATTTTCTTCCTGCCAATTCCTTCCTCTAATTCTGTCTGAGTATGAGAACTGCTTGTGATTTGCGTTATAATTGTAGCATCAAACTTCTGCAAACATTTCACATTTGATATTCTCCAAACCATACCCATTTGAAATTCCCTTGCAGCTAATATGTTTCTTCATTTTTAATTATTCCTTTTCTATTTTTGCCATCTTGAATGATAGGGTTTTCTCTGATATCTGGTTATCCTCTAGTAAATACTTGCTATTACAGAATTTCTATCTTTTGTTTTCTTGTATTTCTTTGTATTGACAATGCTAAGGGTCATATCTTTTCAAAATTTCTCATATGAAATCTTCATTATCAAAATCAAAGCAACATAAATAAAACAACAAATCATAGTGGATGGAATAAAAAAACGTGTAATGGGGAAGAAAGGGGAATCATATACTGTATGTAAAAAAGTGCATAATGGTTGGTAAAAACAAGCATGCCCAATAATAGCTGAAAAAGTGTATCTAAAAAAAATTCCAAAAGAAAAAATAATAAATCATTTTGCATACTGTTTCAGTATATGCATACTGAGTACTCACTTTATGACAGATTTTTTTAAGCTTTTAGTTTTAAGTAATCTGCACATTCAATGTGTGGATTAAATTTACAACCCCAGGATCAAGAGTCCATGCTCCACCAACTGTGCCAGCCAGGTGCCCCACCGTTTTATGATAGCTTTTAAGCTGAGTTATAGGAATACAGTGACAAAGAAGAGTTCATTCTGCTTTCATGAAATGTTAGTATAGCAATAATAATAACATTAAACAAGTAACTGCTAAATTATTTCAATTCCGTCATGACATGAACCATAAAATAAGACAACAGGATCCTATAAGAATGCTGGCCATTAGTAAAGGTGATACTAAGAAAGTGATTTTATGTACAAACTTGAAATATTACCAGGCAGTAGAAAAGATGAAGTTGACGCAGACTAGCAATGTTAGCAAGAAATAGCTCTGCAAACTCTAGAAATACAGAAAAAATATAGGAGTTGATTAAGACTTACAGAGTAAGTGGAGCACACATCACGAAGAGGTTATGTGTAGTGAAATGTACCATTTGCTCTGAGTTTTTTCCCTCTCTCCTTTGCCATCATTACTGTGAGTAGAGTAAAATTATCCTATCGCTAGCTTCCCTGTATGGCTTGATTTAATCAGTGTGATGTACATGGAAGTGAGAGAGAGAACAAGTTCTGACTTAAGGTCTTAAGAGACCCCTCTTGAGCTTCTGATTCGAAAATTTATACATTAAGTAGCTATGGTTCTTTCAGCCCAGGGCTATAAAATGAAGATAATCTGATCTGATTCTGGTCTGAATCAAGCCTAGCTGCTAAGGCCAGCCAAGAATAACCAAACCACAACCAATCTGTACATCCATGAGTATAAAATAAATTATCGTTGGAAGCCACTGAGATTTGGTGGATGTTTACAATGCAACAGTGCAGTTTCTGGTCAATTGTGTTTTTTTTTTCTAAATCTTATTAACTTAAAAATCTCAAGATTTTGAATTGTATTTGCGGATTAAATTTAAATAAAGTTGCCATCTTTATTATGTTGAGTCCTTCAACTGAAGCATATGGTTGGTCTTTCCACTTGTTCATGTTTCCTTTCAAGTGCATTGGTAGTAATGAATTTCTTGCATATTGTTATTATAAATGTTTAGAAAGTATAGCCCTAAAGTATTTAATTTGCAAAAATGCCAGTTGATATTGCATTCAATATTTATATGAAACTCTAGTGAAATTTGGTTTATTTTTTTTTAACTTGGTTTATAAAGAGAAGAAAGTTGATTCACACAGATCTGAGTGTGTATGAGTTTCCCCCCCCCCTTTGGTTTTAACTTTATATATTTTAGATTAATGAGAAAATCATGTTTAAATAATTTGGGGGAATATTTATATAGATATGGAGCAGTTGAAAGTCCAAATGAATAAACATGAATAATTTTAAACTGCTCTAGCAATAAAAATGCAAATTTAATTAGACAATACTGTTTAGGAAAGTTTTTGTTTGATTTAGAAAAAAAATGGCTTAATAAAAATACTGACTACATTTATTTATTGCTTATACTGTGCAGAAGAGTACGCTTTTTTTTTTAAAGTATTATGTCGGTGTGTGTTAAGAGCTACGTAAATTTTCATATCTTTTATCAGATATACTGGTGTAACAGGACCAGTGTATGTTGCCCCTTAGATTTGCTCAGCATCATTTCCCACAGAGGCTGTTGGTCATCCCAGCTACCACTTCATTCATAGCACCTTTGGTTATACTATGTTTAACGTGAGTACTAGGTCCTTTGCATGGCTTCTATGATGCTCACCATGGTGCAAGCTCAGCGCTGTCAATGCTCAGTTCCTATTCAAGTCTCATCGTAGATTCAAATAAAACACTACCAGAGGGACCTAGATTTCTGTGATTCTCTCAGAAAGAGTAGATGATATAGCCTAGAACTATGGGGAAATTAATAATTCTTGTGACAAACATTAGCCAATGAGAGACAGAATAAAGAAAGAATCAGCAGAAAAATTCCTCTCTATTTCTCCTTCTGATTGAAGAAGGAATCTGTTCAAAATTTCAAGGCCCACTGGTTCCATGTGGTCTCTTAAGAATATTCCAAATAATCAAGACACTAGCTATATTTTCAGGTGCGTAATATATCACCTTGTATTCACAGACACTTTTTCTCAGCATTATTTCCAATATCCCTGATTTGCTGCCCAGGAATTGCACCTGCAACTAAGGCATTAGCACATAAGATATGCAGCAGATTTTCTTTTTTCCTAAAGAACCAAGACTAAGACATCTATGAATTCTGAAAAAAACTTTCTATTGTTATAAAAAAGGTTTATTCATAAAATATGTTTTTATTTTTATTATTATTAATTTTTTTAAGTAGGCTCCATACTCAGCATGGAGCCCAATGCAGGGCTCAAACTCATGATCCTGATATCAAGAGCTGAGTTGAGAACAAGAGTTGAACACTTAACCAACTGAGCCACCCAGGCACCCTATAAAATCTGTTTTTTAACATAATTTGTAAAATAATTTAAAAAATCAAAGACATATTAAATGCTTAATGACAAGTAATTTTTCACCATTATTCTCCACATATTGAGATTTTTCTCATCATAATGTAATGAGGATATTCAGTAATGTTAAGCGAAGCAAGCAGAAAATAATTATTTCACAGTATTTCAAAATTAAATAAATTAAACATTTCAATAAGTGAGTGGCTGAGTGGCTTAGTCAATTAAGCATCTGCCTTTGGCCCAGGTCATGATCTCAGGGTCCCGGGATTTGGCATGAGTTGGGCTCCCTGCTCAGCTGTCTGCTTCTCTCTCTCTCTCTCTCTCTCTGTCTCTGTCCCTCCTCTGTTCATGCTTGCTCACTCTTTCTCAAATAAGTAAAATATTTTAAAAAAAATTCAATAAAGTTTGGTGGAAATACACAAAAATATTAGTTCATTTTCTTATGTGAAAAAATTTTTTTCTTCTTTTTGTATTTTCTTTGCTCTACTAAACAACACAAGGTATTATTTTTAATATATTCAGTAGTAGTTCTCTAATTTTGGAAACCCAAATCCAAACTTGTATTTGGCTAGTTATGCTATATGAGGAATAATAACCATGTGGTGAAACACTTTGAAATCATCCTCTGAAAGTTTTGGGTAAAATTCTAAACATTGCATAAAAATGCAAAGTAATACAGTGTTCTAGAGGCATGAAAACAGCTTTGTTCTATAAACTGGAACAAGCCTTCAAGGCTCAGAAACCAGGCATCTTTACTATGATTTAGAATACGAATCAATTCATAAAATGCAACAAACTATAAAGTCATAAACATTAATCTTCAGAATGAAAGCTTAGAGTACACCAAAGTAAGAATAAATATGTAATAGCATAAAGTATAAAAGTTTAAAAATACAAAGTATACAGATAGTTGCAGATATGTATTACCTTAATTTCATAGAAAGAGTAGTATTTCCTTTAACTTTAAATAATAAATGTAGGGATCCCTGGGTGGCACAGCGGTTTAGCGCCTGCCTTTGGCCCAGGGGGCGATCCTGGAGACTTGGGATCGAATCCCACATCGGGCTCCCGGTGCACGGAGCCTGCTTCTCCCTCTGCCTGTGTCTCTGACTCTCTCTGTGTGTGTGACTATCATAAATAAATAAAAATTTAAAAAAAAGTTATTTAGGAATGTTAAATAAATAAATAAATAAATAAAGTGATACATTCCTTATAACATAAGTTATAAAACTCATTATATACAAAAATATAATTCTCCTCAAACTATATTCTATAGTAAGGGTCTCTGATCTACTCTTTCCCTTAATTATTCCATATATATGTTATTGCAGATATTCTACAGACTGTGTGATATGAATTATATAAAGGGAATGTTGACAAGATGATTGCTTTCAGCTCTAAAATATGAAGACTATTAGGCCACAATTTGCTCCTTCTAGACACTCTAAATTCTTTTTTATCTGCCCATGCTCATATTTTTACCACTCTATTTCTCAGTAGATGATAAATATGGTCCTGATTGGTATATTCAATTGTTACTGAAAAGATTATGTGTGATCAAAAATCTTCACACTGTAAGATTTACTGGAAATAATATTTTGTTTCATAATGGCAGCTGTTACTTTCAAGATTTGTTAGGTTTTATACTGTGGAGGACTTTTATTGTTTGCCTTTATAACAATCAGATTTGGTTTCCTTTCTTACCTTGTACAATGACCACTTAGTATAAGGATTGCTATTCAAAACACTGATGATCACATCTAAAAACGCAGCGATCAGTCAGCAATAAAATATAAGATTTTCAAGGTACTAAATATCAACTGTGTCTCCTCTCTCCCCCTCTCTCATAGGCCTAATGATTAAAATGTCCCAATTACTTCTTTGTGTTAAGGCACTTGTTAAAGAACAAGTATTGAGAAAAAAAAATAATACTTCTATTTTCCTTTCAGGAATTCTACTTTAATCTTAGGGCTGGGCCTAAAGTAGAAATAAAGGGATTTGTATGTGCTGCATCTCTGAAGAGTGATGGCACTGGTGGGAGGATTTTCTTTTAAGCAAAAAAGGAAATAATAGAAATGAGTCATCTTAATTGTACTTATTTGTTTTATATCACAGTTTTGACAACCTGACCTAATAGGCTTGTGCACTAAAACTTTATAGATGATTAATTATTTCATTACCACTTTACATTGTAAAGGCCTTGATATTTCTTTTTTTAAAGGTTTTTTTAATTAATTTATTTATTTATTTATTTATTTATGAAAGTCACAGAGAGAGAGAGAGGCAGAGACATAGGCAGAGGGAGAAGCAGGCTCCATGCACCGGGAGCCCAATGTGGGATTCGATCCTGGGTCTCCAGGATCGCGCCCTGGGCCAAAGGCAGGCACCAAACTGCTGCGCCACCCAGGGATCCCGTGGCCTTGATATTTCTAAATGCAACCTCATTCATATTCCACTGAATCATATTATGGTCACCTGTAAACAATAAATCTCAACAGATTGCTTTGTGATGTACAATATCTCACTTTAAGTAACAAAACACTTCAAACATAACTATATTAACTTTGTTGGCCTTCTGAAACATTACTGGAGAAGAGAATGAATTCACCACTTGGAAGACCATGAAGAAATGGGTCAAAAATCAGGTAAGTTAAACTAGTAAGAATCACATGTCTAGATCATGGGAGATTCCCTCTGGAAATAAAAAAAACCCAGTACTGGTGAACAAAAAGATTTAAAAACATGAATATTTTAAATTTTTTTAAAGATAAAGAATACAAATCAGAGAATGGACAACCAACAAGCAAATGTTAATCCTTGCAAATTAGTCTAAAATCAACCCTGCTTAAGATGGATTGAGGACAAAAGTGTCCTCAATAATAAGCTGGGTGCAATAATGGCAAACAGCTTATGTATTTATTAACTTTACAATTCAAAACATGCTTTATCAAATCTCTAATTAAGTATGATCATATTCTTTCCCAAAGATGTATCTGTGGATACTAGAGATGAAAAGAAAGACCAAGTCAATGCAACTCTTGCCCACACTATCAAAGCAAATAAAATCACCCTTAATTTATTTTAGTTAAATATTAAGATAGAAATTTTATTTTAGAAAGGGTACTGTGGGGCAGCCCGGGTGGCTCAGCGGTTTGGCACCACCTTCAGCCCAGGACCTGGTCCTGGAGACCCAGGATCGAGTCCCACGTTGGGTCTCCTGCATGGAGCCTGCTTCTCCCTCTGCCTGTGTCTCTGCATCTCTCTGTCTCTCTCTCTCTCTCTCTCTCTCTCTCGTCTCTCTCTCTCTGTCTCTCATAAATAAATAAATGAAATTAGAAAAAAATAGAAAGTGTACTGTGCAACAAAAAATGTCAGAAAACCACTGAATCTGAGGGGTATTTTTTTTCCTATTCTAACACTCAAACTAAAGCTGATTTTTAAAATATTTTCATAGGAAACTTATGCCTTTTACATTAATTGCAGTAGGACAGAGCTAAAAATGGTTTGAGAAGAAAATAGAGTTTGATTTCCATAGGCTAGAGTAATATTCCAAACTCACAGACAGACATCAGCATTTTTACTTGTAAAGAAACAGCCTCTTCCTATTTCTATTCAAAAACCTCAATTATTATTTCACACCCTGCCTCTGAGAGATAGAAAACCAATACCTTTCCCTGTTGACTTCACCACTTCAGACAGTGACTCCTAGTGAGGTTAGAGGACTTACTAAGGATTGTACCCAAAGTCAAAATTTTGGCAGGAATTTCTGGTTGCCTATCTTTTGTTTTCTCTGTCAGCCTGACCCTCACCCATGAACAAAGCACAAGTGCTACAATCTCCATCTGCTTCACAAATTCACTCTTTAGCTGCAGGAGTTAGGTGATATAGGAGGAAGCAAAATTCAGTAACTGCAAAGCCAGCCAACTAAATCAAACATTTTAAACAAAAATACTAGCACATCTATTTCTGTTACATGTGTGGAGAGGTCTCCAGGATCCCTTATGAGAGGTAATTAACTATAAGAATATTTGATCAGCATGTACCAAGAGAGATTAATCCCTTTAGTTATAATTTAATGCAGGATTAGATAGGCACCATGTCTTTCCAGATTAGAAATCTCTGTATGTATTTAATGGCGTTTATTCTGCATCAGATGGTATACTGAATGATGTTCAGAACGTTCAGATGAAAGTTGAGTCTACTCTCCTACATTTAGGTTATCTTACCGTAGCAAGAAAGTATGTTTATTCTTCTGACCTTTACAGTTAACATCAGATATAACAGAACATGAATACAGGAAAAAGTCACATGCTTAAAAACCACACTGTCCGTCCTTCCTTCCTTCCTTCCTTCCTTCCTTCCTTCCTTCCTTCCCTCCTTCTTTCCTTCCTTCCTTCGTCTGTCTCCCTTCTTTAGATAGCAAACTCAATCCAGAGCAGCCAGTTGCTATCTTGAATTTGTTTTCAAATGCTTATTCATATGCATCAAATTGAGTACGTCTGCTACTGATGAAGAGGCTCCTCAGTTAGTTCTACTTGTAAGAGTGCTGGTTTACCCAATAATAGAAGGTCCATTGAGAGGGAATAAACTAGTATGTGTGATTGTGGATGGAGGAATGCAGAAACAACCATGGTTTAGGCCATCCCGTTTATGCCACTTCAGGAAGGATTTTATTGTTGTTTTTCAGTAATCCTATGGATTATGTTACTTTTTCTGCATTACTAATAGTTAATAAAAGTGTTAAAGTGAAATTTCTCAGTCTAAAATAGTGTGGTTGAGTTATTAAAGTTACTGAGTCATCAAAAACTATATCTTGCCAAAGAAATGGCCAAATTTTCTCTTCTTACTCAAATTATCAATGTGTATCAGTAACGGACCACTCCATCATTCTTTCAACACTAAGTTCTCTAGTTCTCTGACTCATCACAACAGCCTGAGTTCTTCTTACTCATTCCGTTTCATTTGTTTCTTTACTGATTCTTACATTCTTACATGTAAATATTGGAGTGTTCTTTGCTCTTTGGTGACTTTCAAATAACCAAGTTTGGGCTGCCTCCCCTGAGTCCCAGAGTAGTAGAGCTAATAGTCGGTTTGTACCTTCAGAGACGTCTAACAAGCATCTCAACCTTTCCTATGTTCATTCTTCCCCTACTCCCCGACTGTGTTTTCCCTTCAGATTGGCACCATCTAGTTACTTAGGTCAAGAATCTAGGAGTCACTCTGCTTTATTCTTTAAATTCCTTATCCAACATCTAAGTCCTGTTGGGTCAGTGTATAAAATACATCCTGAATCAGATCCCTTACTCTCCTTTAAATGTTACAGCCACATTCAAGCGACCATCAGCTCTCACCTCTGTATTTCACTCTTGCCCTCACACACCTCAACTTCTACTGAACCATATAAATCATATTTCACTGTTCAAATAAAAAAAAAACACCTCAGTGGTTCTCTTAGAACATGAATAAAACTGAAATTATCCAACAGGTTTTAAAAGGCTCTCTAATGGGATGCCTGGGTGGCTCAGTGGTTCATCACCTGCCTTCTGCTCAAGGTGTGATCCTGGGGTCCCTGGTTTGAGTCCCGCATCGGGGTCCCTGCATGGAGCCTGTTTCTCTCTCTGCCTGTGTCTTTGCCTCTCTCTCTCTCTTTCTCTCTCTCTCTCTCTGTCTCTCATGAATAAATAAAATCTTTAAAATACATACATACATACATACATATACAAATGCCCTCCATTAACTTCAACTCTCTAAACTATGGCTCAACTGTCCTTTCTATCTCTAAAAATGACCAAACACATTTTTGTCTTAGGGCTTTTGCACTTTTATCTACTTTTTAGAAACTTCCCACACTTCCCTTCCACATCTTTGCATAGCTGCTTCCTTTCTCATCATTCTGGTCTCAACTCAAATATCAATAAATGCTTCATTGAAAACCAGCTAACACAGACTTCAGGCATTCCCTGTGAACATCACCCTATTTTACACCCTTCAAATCACTTGCCATTAATTTTCTGTTTCTATGTTTTGTTTTTTTTTATATTTACCCCTATGATCACAACATGCTTCGCCAATGTATTTCTAGGTCCTGGAAGAGTAGTGTTGACTGAATGAATAGAAAAAAGATACTATAAACAAATTTTGAAAATTATATTCCAGGAATACTCCCACAGTTATCAACTGACGTAGCATACTTCCTTCCTGCATTGTTCATTACACTAGAGTAAGTAAAAGATTCTAAGCATCTGTTCTACAATTTATTCTGCTCTCAGGCTAACAGTTGACCAATAAAAAAGAACAGCTGGAGGTGACACTTTAAGCAGTCCCGAGGCAGATCCATTCCTATTACATTAACCTCAGGAGGTTTAAGTCAGCCCAAGGACATCTCTGAACAGGTCAGCTTCAACAAATGTCTGCTTCAAGGTGTCAAGTTCTAAAAGAATAACCACAGTCATTCAGTATCCTGCTATAAGAGTATGATCTAGATTTGGAGTGATTTTTCTTTTTTTTTTTTTTTTTTTCCTTCTTTTCTTTTCACTGAAGCACTTTTATTCCTAGACCCAAAACAGGTTCTGGCATAAAAACAAATGTAATGCTAGAGTCAATGATTGAGCCTTATCTTGCACTACATATGATTCCTGGATAAGAAAGGAATTCCTTGTTTATTCAGGAGCCAGTATTCACTTCTGCTTGCTAAGCATTACTTAATGAAAACTTGCATTATAACTGATGAATATAAAAGATTTAAGAAATCAAAGACAGAGTTCATTCAGATAGTTAAAAGACATGGGTCCAAGTCACTTGAGTAATGTTGACCAAATGCTTTCTTTTTTTTTTTTTTTTTAGATTGTATTTATTTATTCATGAGAGACACACACACACACAGAGAGAGAGAGAGAGAGAGAGAGGCAGAGACACAGGCAGAGGGACAAGCAGGCTCCATGCAGGGAGCCTGACGTGGGACTCCATTCCGGGACTCCAGGATCACGCCCTGGGCCAAAGGCAGGTGCTAAACTGCTGAGCCATCCAGGCATCCCTATGTTATGAATCTATTCTGTCCCTTCCTGCGGAGTAACCCACTGCTATCTGAAGAAGACCAATTCCATCTCTGAATAGCTTGAACCCACAGAATGCTCTCTGGACAATGTTATGATTATAATATGAGGAATTTAAACTATAAACTGACTGTTTCCTTCTAGTATAAACACCTATGAGGGATATCCTTTAGTATTTTATCCCTTATTTTATGAAATCATATTTCATTCAATGTGAACAGAATTACTGCTAAGGAAAATAATAAATTTCAAAATATGTGTTTAAGCCAAAAATATCTAGGAAGAATCTCATCTTGGGCACTCAGACTATGGGATATCTGAAGTTCTGAATTTAGAGGGGATAAATTTGGGGTGCTTGGGTGGCTCAGTCGGTTCAGTATCTGCCTTCAGATCAGACCCTGACCTCAGGACCCTGATCCTAGGCAGGACCCTTCTATTTCTCCCTATGCCTGCATCTCCCCCTGCTTTTGCGCTCTCTCTCTCTCTCTCTCTCTCTCTATATATATATATATATATATATATATATATATATGAGAAAAAGGGATATTTTTTTTAAAAAAGGAGATAAATTTATAATCTAAAACATAGTAATATAATGTCAGCAGAACTAGCTATAGCATTCTGTCTGCACTACAAAAATTAAGACAACACATAAGAATAAAAAATGAGATACAGCTAATTTATCTCCATTGTCAATGGAGAGTTGTCTAGTTAAGAGTTTCACTTAATTTTATTCTAGTCCTTTTGACAGTGGAAGAAATGAAATACTTTAAAAATACTTAATTCTAAACATACAGAAAATTATTCCTTCTATTTGTTCTCTGCAAGTCAGACTCCCACATTTTAATCTCCAGGCCTGATCCTTGTTCCATGAGCCTGTCTTCCTACTTCAAGTGTCGACTGAAGGCCTTCACTTAGACATTTTAAAATATTTACCTCAATGTTTGCATTTCTTAGGGAGCACTCATTATTCACTGCCAATGCTTCCTCAAAAAAGCTTTATTTTCCGTTTCCTCAACAACTGTCCTAGAGAGACGCATTATCCTCTCACATCTAAGATACAAGCCTTTCCTTGTAGTTCACTTGTGATGCCCTTTGCTAATCTTGTGGTTGTTTACCTGATTTCTTTTCCCCAGAGGTTCTTTGAATTCCCCACCCACCGCACCATGTAAAGACTCCATTAATCATCCCTAGGAGGTAAGGTTCTCACCCTTCTTTCCCTCCCAGAGGCACAGTGAATCATGTCTTCTCTCTACCTCTTTTGCATCTTTTTTTCTTTCTTTCTTTTCCAAGTAGGCTCCATGCTCAACCCTGAGATCAAGTGTTGCATGCTCTACAGACTAAGCTAGCCAGATGCCCCCTCGTTTGCTTCTGTACATGTCTGCCCTTTCCTTTATATGACTAAAAGGACACTGTATGAATTTCATGCTTCTGGTAGGAAGCATCCTATCTTAATAATCATGGCTCCTTATCATGTACCATATCCCTGGTACATTATAGGCACTCAAAAAGGAACTTGTTAATGAATTCATAAGTGAATGAGTAAATGAAATGAATGAATAAATAGGGGACCAACTAGACTACTCATTTTCATCCTCCTGCCCAAACTGCAGGCACTCCTTGGGACTAGTTAGGACAAGTTCCTCTTCTGCAACAACTTTTTTAGGGGCCTCCCAATAACACTAAGCAGCCAAAGATCTTTACCTAAGCCTTGCACTGCTATTAAATTCATCTGGTTCATGTGGTTCCAGGAGTCTGTACAAGCTTCTATTCCTTCTATGGACCTGCTAGATTTTTCTTCCTAAAGAAAAGCTTCATATATGTTATTCCATTATTGGACACTTCAATGGTTCCACACTACCTGTTACACAAAACCCAAACTGCAGTGCACAGTAATCAACACACTCTGAAGTCTGGCCATTACTAACATTTGCAGTTGAATTTACTCCCCACTTTCCCCTTCAAAAAGTCTCTTTTGTCCTACTATTCCTTACTAGTCTCCTATATTTCCAAATTTATGTATAACTAAGTATTTTGCTGTGAAATTTTTCTGAAATATCTTCCAACTAATCTTATTTATTATTGCCTTATTTATTATATTTATTCTCTCTTAAACTCAGAATATAAGGTTCATGAGGACTTGACTTTTATTTAAATAAAATGTATTTATTATTTATATATTATTATTTAAATATTAAATATTATTAATAAATATTTATTTTATTTTAGTTACTTCTGTAGCCCTACTGCATAACAAATTTTCTAGTATACAAGTTTTTATTGCATAAATGAACAAATATATGTATCCTAAGGCTAGTCTCTCAAGATGCCTTATATAGTAACTTAAAATGTTAAATAAATTATCCCTGTGTCAAAATATTAATACCCATTTTTTGTGTTTCATAATAAATAACCATACTTTAATTAATACCTTTTAAAATCCCTTGTTTAGTGTGTTCATCAATGTTTAACATGTCTGAGCTCTGCAGCGGACATGACTTATGGCTCAGACATAGCACAATCACACTCTCTAGATGATTTTAGTTTCTACTGACTCAAAGCTGGGTAGTATCTTCTCAGCATCCCATGCATTCATGTTGGGCATTTTTCTCCCAGCTTTGCAAGGTCATATTCTCTGACAAAATGGGCCCCATAAAAGGTAACTGCCTGGCAATTCAGCATCCATGCCTCATGAAAACTGAGGGTAACTTGGGGAAATTAATCTCAAGTCCAGAGAATTTTACCAGTCATTTTTGCTACATGTCAGCTTCATTCAGGGATGACCCAAGACTTAACTGTTCTATTGCCTTAAAAAATGAGAGATATTATAACCCCTCTGCTCTTCCTGTATGTCCAATATGTAACATATGTATATCTGCTGCTTATGAAACCAGAGCCTTGAGAGAAAAAAAGGATAATTATTTCTGATTGTTTTACTCTTCTTCCTTTTATCTTTCTACCATTTCTCAAGAGATAGAAAAGATACATTCCTTTTTTTTTTCTTTTTTATCTTTTTAAATTTCTATTCTAAGACATTCCATTTAATACAGTAGCACAGCCTCAAGGCCTGAATGTCATGGGTGTAAAAGGAATCATCTCTCAGCAGGAGTCTTCCAGTTTGGAGGAGATAAGAGTGCTAAATTAATTTGGAAATTTTTTTATTCTTCCAGCATTGCATAATTCTCATATAGTCTTGTTGTGCGAATGATATATGTCAAAACTGAATGTTACACTTTTATTTTAATTCCTCCTATAATAAATCCTAGTCTGCCACACTTTCCTAGAAGATGAATGCCTCTGGACAAATGGGTCAAAGGACTTGTTCTCAAAAAGATAAAAGTGGATTAAAATATTAATCATTTAACACTATTAATCTATTTACTATGCAGTGGCTTGACTATGACTATATCTTACATCTAGATGAGACTCAAGTCCTGATTTCGTAGGTGACTTTTCCAAAGAGACTTGTTTGATTATAGGTAAAGGCAGGACTTATACCCAAGACTCAATATTCTTATTCCTGTTTGGCTTTTCCTTACTTGTTATCAGGCAGAGAGAAATGGGAAGAAGAAAGTTACTTAGATGCTCACAATAAAAACAGAAACTCACAGAAGTAGAAGATGCAGAATAATTCTGAATATGAGATTTCCATTCACAAATCTTTCCTAGAATCTTCATTTTCTAATAACAAATGTCTTATTCATTAGGCATCAGAAGAGAAATGTTAAGACAGATTCAGCTGAAAATACATAGAATCAAGTTGTTTTCCTCAGAGCATTAAAATGTATTATGTATGAGCATTTGATCAATTGAACTTTTAGTAACTGATATAATTCTCCAGGCAATGAAGTACTATCTTTACAGCAGCAAAATTTCAGCATGTGATATGATTTTAAAAACATGATAATCTTACTTTTTTCAAACCACATAAAGTCCTTAAAAAGACTCAAATGAAAGTATTTTTGAAATTATTTAATTTTTGCTTTAAAATAAAATTTTTAAAATGTCTTCTAAATTAATCCGTTGCTCCCTCAGAGTCATATTTGATTAGAATTTAACATAAAAAAAAAGAATTTAACGTTATACATGCTTTTTTTTTTCCTGCAAGTTAGTATATTATATTCCATTGTGACATAAAATAAGGGTGTTTAGACCCAAATCAGGAGAACTGGGTTTAAAGACCAATTTAAAAAAATGACCAATTTCTTTCTGGTTTGAAAAGGTCAGTATAGGGGCACCTGGGTGGCTCAGAGGTTGAGCATCTGCCTTTGGCTCAGGGCATGATCCTGGGGTCCTGGGATGGGGTCCCACATCCGGCTCCCTGGGAGGAGCCTGATTCTTCCTCTGCCTATGTCTCTGCCTCTTTCTCTCTGTCTCTCTCATGAATAAATAAATAAATCTTAAAAAAAAAAAGGTCAGTATATTTCACTTTTTAACATCTTTTTTTTCATCTTAACTTTTTTTTTTTTAATTTTTATTTATTTATGATAGTCACAGAGAGAGAGAGAGAGAGAGAGAGAGAGAGAGGCAGAGACACAGGCAGAGGGAGAAGCAGGCTCCATGCACCGGGAGCCTGACGTGGGATTCGATCCCGGGTCTCCAGGATCGCGCCCTGGGCCAAAGGCAGGCGCCAAACCGCTGCGCCACCCAGGGATCCCTTTTTTTTCATCTTAAAATAAAAAAAGGCAAGACTGGCAGATACTGAAGTTTCTTTTCTAATTTTAATGTTAAGTGTTATTTTTGTTCTATTGCTTTCTTACCTTTCACAAGCTTGTTGAAGGATAGCTTTTGGACCTGTGGGGATTCTAACCCCCACCTAAACACACACACATCATAAAAGTAATGATACTCGGCATACTCACATATACTTTTCTCTGAAGAATTCTGAATTAGGTCATTTTTGTTGTCTTTAGTGTTATTGAGGGTACTTCATCTCTTTGTGTATTCATTCTAAACTTATAAAGCTAAGACTTAAAAGCTAGATTCCAAACCTGGTAAAGAATAAATAATTAGATAAATTAGATAGCACTTCACAAGTGTAAAAAGACTTAAAATATTTTAAACAGAAATAGAAATCAATACAAATGAATAAGTAACTCAGTCTTCCTAGTCAAATGATCAAGGAGTTTCACAACTATGTCAGACCTAGGTTTACTCATTTTGTAGTGTAATCAATTTCAAGTGAAGTATTTAACAGAATGGACCATATTTCTTTCATATAGGAGTTGTATGCATGCACGCACACCTCTGCAGGGGCAGGAAGGGATTGATAACAAGAAAAGAAAGTTAAGAAAAAGGTAGAAACAGCTCTACTCCACCAGCTTTCTTCCCTGAAATGATCAGTTTCACATAAAACTAGTTTAAGGCTTAGCATTTAAACTGAAATGTGGCAGCTTATTTTTTTTTCTAACTATGGTCATAACATTATAACAAATATAAAACCATAGAATTCCCACATGAAATACTATATGGACCAATAGGTATTGCCATGAACTGCTGATGGAGCTATAATGGTACAGTGTAAAGGGAGCTGAAACTTGAGTTCTATGAGCTTTTATCCAGTCATCCTCCTTTAGTAACTTAACCAGTAGAAATTATGAGGATTTACAAAAAGTCATATGTTATAGTAATTCATCAGAACAATCAATAGTGAATACAATCATGAAATTTTGTACAATATTGAAAATCACACCTAAATTGTATAAATTGTTTACTGTATTTTACTGAACATACTAAATATTACTAAAATTATTCATTATTTATGTGAAAGACACTAGATTATAAAATCATGTAATGTAATCCCCATATTCTAATACAGAAAAACTTATAGTTTATAAAATACATAAGATTTTATTTTTATCTCTTAGTGATGTAAATTCAACTTGTTTTTCCACATTTCTTACACATACAAATTTTTCTTCACTGACACACACACACACACACACACACACACACACACACACACACACATAAAACTAGAGGTGAGAATTCCTGGGTGGCTCAGTCAGTTAAGTGTCAGTCTTTGGCTCAGGTGATGATCCCAGAGTCCTAGGATCAAGTCTCATACCAAGTGCCACATGGGGCCCCCTGCTCAGCGGGGAGTCTAAATCTTCTGCCCCTCATCCCTGCTCATGCATGCTTCAGTGCATGCTCACTCTCTCACAAAAATAAATATATTAAAAAAAAAAAAAAAACAACTAGAGGCAGGACAACTGGGTGACTCAGTGGTTGAGCATCTGCCTTCAGATCAGGTTGTGATCTCAAGGTCCTGGGACCGAGTCCTGAATCAGGCTCCTCATAAGGAGCCTGCTTCTCCCTCTCTGCCTCTATGTCTATGTCTCTGCCTCTATGTTTCTCATAAATAAATAAATAAATGAATAAATAATCTTAAAAAAAAACTAGAGGTGATTATTCCAATATAATTATAAATTAGAAGACCAATAAATAGTATTAAGAACTATAAAATACAGGAGAATATTTGGAGAAGATATAATTTTGAAATATTAGTAGTAACATAATGAACATAAGTATACACAGGTGCGTCCTAAGATTTCTGAAATTTTAGTATCAAATCTAAACCGCCTTTTTTTTCAGTCTTGCAAGAGTATGTCCTTCGCTTTGGGACAAACCTCTCATTTTTTTGGTGGGGGGCGGAATTCTAAATAAGGTCATTATTTCCACAAAAGTAAACATCCGTTTTTGTTTAAAAATGATCAGTGGAGGGATCCCTGGGTGGCGCAGCGGTTTGGCGCCTGCCTTTGGCCCAGGGCGCTATCCTGGAGACCTGGGATCGAATCCCACGTCGGGCTCCCGGTGCATGGAGCCTGCTTCTCCCTCTGCCTATGTCTCTGCCTCTCTCTCTCTCTCTCTCTCTCTCTCTGTGTGTGCCTATCATAAATAAATAAAAATTTAAAAAAATTATTTAAAAAAATGATCAGTGGAGATTTAGAGGAAGAAGCTCAATTATAGTTTGATCTTTTACTTGAGTACCAAGCTGTACCTCTGAATCTGCACAACAAAGTAGTGGGAAAGGGAAGGTGTCTTTTCTTCCTGTCCATTTAATCTTTCCTATTGTTGTAAACAATTCTGTATGTTTGTGGATGCATGCATTTTCTTTTGTGAACAGTTGTTGACAGAAGTGAGTTGAATCAGTGGTGCCTGAGAGGCTCAGTGGTTGAGCATCTGCCCTTGGCTCAGGGCATAATCCCACGGTCCTGGGATGGGTCCCGTATTGGGCTTTCCACAGGGACTACCTATGTCTCTCCCTCTCTCTCTGTATGTCTCTCATGAATAAATAAATAATCTTTTTTAAAAAAGTAAGTTGGAACAGAAGACTGTACGGTGAACCTGCAGGTACCCACATCAAATTGAGAGGGTCTCTGCTCTACCTGGAGAGATTAGATGTACATTCAATTTACACTTGCTTCTTACTGACCTGTAAGTGGCATAATTTAGAGTACTACTGAACTATATATAGTTCAGAATATATATATATATATATAATCACAATATAATATACTTGTCTGTTTCAAGCTATGAGAAAATAATCTAAACTTGTTAAGAGATTCCATTTTTTATGAATTATTTTCAAAGAAATCCACTTTGAGGAAGGAAATAAGAATGGAAATAAAGATTTAATGTAGGGTAAATATTATTCTCTTGAAAACAATAAAACCTAAACATCCAGGAAAAAGATATGCTTGGGGTACTTTTGTTGAAAAAAAAAATAGGTTGACCCTGACTGTGAAGGTCAATTTGAGGAAATCAAGAAGGACCTTGAAAGGCAAACATGAACATGTATTCTCTAAATAAAGAGATGTAGGAACTTTCTTATACTTAACACCTGCTTTAACTAAATTTTTTAATAACTTCTTATTAATAACTGGATGCTGGTCTTTGCTATTCAATACTTGGGGTCAAAGACCTTTTGGTGGTTTGATAAAAAGTTAAGAGAATTGTATCAAAAAAAAAAAAAAGTAATCTAGGGATCCCTGGGTGGTTCAGTGGTTTAGCACCTGACTTCAGCCCAGGGCATGGTCCTGAGGTCCCTGGATCGAGTCCCACATCAGGCTCCCTGCATGGAGCCTGCTTCTCCCTCTACCTATGTCTCTGCCTGTGTCTCTGCCTCTCTCTGTCTCTCATGAATAAATAAACAAAATCTTTTAAAAAAATCTAAATGCCAAGACACTCAAACATCTCAGGGAAACTGTGTGTGTAATTAGACATAGAAATATTATTGTAAGTATAATAAAACACCAAAGTTTTTATTTAAAATTAAATAACTTACATGTTGATTTCAGGGTCACAAATGGAGCACATCCATGACAATTTTCATACTAAATGAAGTGGGAAGCACTCACAATAAAAGCATGAATTTAAACAACTAGATAAATTTAAAATATTCTGAGAAGTACTTCTCTCTTTAGTCACTTAGCAAATTATAATGTTCCCTGAGATACTTATACATTTTTAGGCTCCAGTTTGTGGGTTCACTTCAGGTATACTTGCAATTCAAAACACAGATTTTTTTTTTAAGATTGTATTTATTTATTCATGAGAGACACACAGAGAGAGGCAGAGACATACACAGAGAGAGAAGCAGGCTCCCTGCGGGAAGCCTGATGTGGAGCTCAATCCCAGACCTGGGATCATGCCCTGAGCCGAAGGTAGATGCTCAACTGCTAAGCCACCCAGGTATCCCCAAAACACAGATCTTTTACAAAATCTTGTCTTACCGCATTGTTTAATCTTCTTCCTCCAATTCAAATTTCCATACACACACACACACACACACACACACACACACACACACAAAATCCCCCAAATGCTCTCTTTAGTTGACATGTAGAGGACTTTTATTCACAAATACTGTACAAATTGAGAAATAAATGAAGTTACATTTCTTTTTGTGAGTCCTAAACTATATTTAAAGGCTGTTCAATTTTTCCAGGAGTTTGGAGTTTGGCCACTAAGTGTAGGTCAACTTTTTAATCCTTTACTTCTTCCATTAGAATCAGTAGTACTTCATGGTTTTATAAATTTAACACATTTCATTTTTCCACCAAAGAATAGTATCAGATAGCAGGCTTTTACCTCTCAAAACTTTAATAGTTTGTATAAATCTTTGTTTCTAACACACTGTATAGCATATTTTAGGGAAAAATAATCTGTATTTCCAACTTAGATTAGACTGTGCTTCTAATTTTAATTTTAATATTTTCAATAATAATGTCTACCATTATACTAGTTTTTCTTTCTTTCTTCCTTTTTTTTTTTTTAACCATCCCCAAGGGCCAATCTGCAATACCAACACCAACAAAATTCATTATCTGATATTCAAGCTTCATTTTTATAGCTGTCTTTTAAATAATTTATCTATAAGCCCA
Organism: Nyctereutes procyonoides; assembly: GCF_905146905.1. NCBI lineage: Eukaryota > Metazoa > Chordata > Mammalia > Carnivora > Canidae > Nyctereutes > Nyctereutes procyonoides. The sequence goes on along the minus strand of NW_026575047.1, from coordinate 13,738,821 downwards.
TTTATTCCCTAAATTAGTTTACCAATGGAATTATTATAACCTTCATATATGAATAAGTACTTTAAGTTAAGGAGAACAGTCATCCAAATGCTAAGTGAGACTTTGCGTTTAAAGACATAACATTCTCAGGGTGCTTAGGTGGCCCAGGTTAAACATCTGCCTTCAGCTCAGATCATGATCCCAGGGTCCTAGGATGGAGCCCTGTTTCAGGCTCCTTGCTCGATGGGAGGTCTGCTTCTCCCTCTTGCTCTGCTGCTCCCCCTGCTTGTTCTCTCTCATTCTTTCTCTGTCGAATAAATAAAATAAAATAAAATAATTTAAGACATCACATCCAATTTGCTAAGAAATTTTTGCTCCACGTTAATCTAAGTAGCATTTTATAAATATGCATATGTATTCCTTAAGCACATTACATAAACCCAAGTAACTTTCTAATGTCAAACCCCATTTAAATTGAATTTATTGGGGCCCTTGGGTGGCTTAGCAGTTGAGTGGCTGCCTTTGACTCAGTTGGTGATCCCAGGGTCCTGGGATCCAGTCCCACATCAGATTCCCCACAGGGAGCTTGCTTCTCCCTCTGCCTAAATCTTTAAAAAATAAATAAAAATAAATGGAATTTATTGATAATGCATTTTTTACATAGTTCTATACACTCTGTATGTACTTTTTCTATACCACTTTCAATTAGCCAATCTACCTCTTTATTAATTGGTATTCCTTTTTCAAATCTGTTCAATGATCAAATAGCTGACTTTCCAACTTTCCTCACTGTGTATGATGCATTAAAAGTAAGATAGTAGAAAGAATCATTACATGAATTAACTAGTTTTGTCTTATTTTACTCTCAGTTGCATATCATGGGCATAACACATGACATGAGGAAAAAAGAGAAGAGATTACCTGGCCACAACTGTAAGTTTAAAAAAGGATGTCTGTAAAGTAGGCTTCAGAGAGAATGTAGTACTTAAGGAAAAGCTAAGGAGAAGTGTAGAAACAGAGTGTAAAAACAGAGGTGGCATACCTAGAGGGGAATAATAGATAGAGATGAGGTTTTCCTCTCTCTTAAGTACTTAAGTAGGTAGGTACCACACCCAGTGAGGAGCCCAACACTGGGCTTGAACACATGACCCTGAGATCAAGCATTGGACAGGGCACCTGGGTGGTTCAGTTTGCTAAGCATCTTCCTTTGGCTCAGGTCATGTACTCAAGGTCCTGGGATTGAGTCCCTCCTCAGCGGGGAGTCTGCTTCTCCCTCTTCCTCTGCCCTTCCTACTTGTGTTTTCTCTCTCCCTCTCTCCGTCTAAAATAAATAAAAAATCTTAAAAAGGAAAAAAAGGGTTGGATGCTTAACTGACTAAGCCACCCAGGCACCTCAATGGAGATGAGTTTTGACAAGTAAATAAGGAAAGATCACAAAAGGCCCTGAGAGCTGTTTTAAGAGCATTTAATTTTATTCTGAGTGAAATGGGGAAATTTTGAAGGGTCATGAGCAAAATAGTGATTCGATGTAACTTTAAGTTTCCCAAATTATCCTAGTCTCTCCACAACATAGTCAAGACTTAGAAACATTAAATGATTACTAGGTCCCAATTACAAGAATGACCAGTGGCAGTCATAAAACACAATACAGTCCGCACAAGCTGCTACATTCCAACAGTCAGTAATATGACATAAGTTGGTGACAAAATCACCATGGTCATGTCCTTTACATATATTTTAAAGAACTCTGGGCCTTATTAACAATCTGCAGGAAAAAAAAAAAAAACAATCTGCAGGGTCAGTTCTCATTCCTCCTCTATCAGAGGATAAGTCATTTTAAGGAAATGACCTTGTTCTTCATGGAATCATCAAAGTTCTTTAATATTATCTAAAGCACGTTCAAGGTAAACTGGCCCATGTTTGACAAAACTAAATCTTTGAATATGTTCATATGAGTAACTGCAATGTGCAACCCATTTGATTACATTTTAAAATGCTGGAAATACAATAAATTCAATGAGATAACTTATATAAACAAACATAGAAAAAGAATTTTAAAAAACCCCAATACCTCTTTTAATCTTCCACTGTGTAGCTAACTTCTGATTTCTATATAACTTCCATTTCCACTGGTTCTTAATAAGATTAGCTGCAGGATTTACTAGTAAAGGGCAAAGCCTGTTCAATAATATCCAACTGTTCACAGTGAATGTGAAATGGGCCCAGATTGAAATGTCTATTCTCACTTCTTACACACACTTCTTCAATACAATGTTGATTCTGGTAGCTTTTAAAAAGATGTACTAAGTTAAAATGGCCTGAGTTCTTTGGACAGTTCCTGTTATATCTTTCCTCTACATTGATTTCTCTTAGAAAGTTCCATGGAATTGAAAATAAAAAAAAATAAAAAAGTGATACTTTTTTATATTGTATGTTTTTCTGGCAGGTTTTTTTCAATTTCTTTGAGGCCCTGAGGGTAAACTTAGATTCATGAAGAAGGCAATTCAAGGGGAAAATTAAAGACTGGAAAATTTTCTAATCTGTTCTTCAGAACTATGTAAATGTTCAGCATGGAGAGCCCTGTTTGTTGAAATCATATTTTAATATCAATGTGCTGTACCACTAGTAATGACTTTTTAAAAGCCTAAACTTAAAATATTCCTACTCTTGTAGAATAAATAAAAACATATGTAAATTTTGTCCTCAGGCCACTCATTCATTTGGTAATTTCTGCACTAGAGAATCTACAACAGTTCAAAAGTTTTAAGTAAAAGCAAAAGCATATTTTTAAAAGTAAAAGTAAACTTTAAGTATTATTTTAAAAACAAAGTAAAATTATTATTATATTAAGTAATAATAATTATATTAAGAATAACTTACCAATTTGAAAGCATCTCTGATACCTGACTGGATCATGGATTAAGCAAAAAAGGAGGATTATAGGAACAACTGGGAAAAATCTGCATATGGATCTGGGAAAGACAAAAGTGTTTTATCAGTGTTAAATTGTGGAGATCATTGTGTTGTGGTTTGGTAGAACAACAGTCTTGTTCATTGTAGATGTATACTTAAATTACATATAAAAGAAAAGGTGGGGAGAAAGAAGGCAAGCAAATGTGGTAAAATGTTATAATTGAATCTAGGAAAAAGATACTTTAAACTTTAAATTTCTATGTTCACAAAGTAAAGAGTTCACAAAAATAGTACTCGCTATGTGCCTTAATCAATTTTCACATAGCTGATCAGTTCTCATTGAGTCAGACATTCACATGACAGTGGAGATAGAGAGGTAAATGAAAATGGCTCCTGCCTTCTAATAACACTCTAGGAGGCAAGACAAACATTAAACAAACACAAAGAACTAATGACGGAAATCACAATGAGTAGGGAGTGCTATGAAAATGTACAACATGAGACATAACCTAGTTACCAGAGAACAGAAGGGCTTCCTTCAGAGAGTGACATGAAAGATGTAACATGGAGAATGGGCAGGATCTGAGGCCTCTAAAGTGGGCTTGGATAAAAGCGTTTAAGAATGAAAGGAGGAATCATTCAAAGAAGTCAGTGAGCGCTCTTATTTATGTACAATGGCTGATTGTCAGTGTAGGAACCTGACAAGAAACCTTTGGCCAAAAAAATATTCCTGAACAGAGTAAATTCCTTTAGGACAAAAGGCATAAATCTATCTTGCTGAGTTAAACATCCCCAATAATGCCTAGTGCAGTCCCAAACAGAGTAAATAGTCAATAAATAATGCTGAACTGAATAAAATTGCCTTTTTTTTTCATTTTATTCATAAAGAATATTGTAATCAATATTTTCAGCAGCTAAAGTACCTATTGAACATACTATATCAAGTACCATTTCAATGCAGTAATTTGTATTGAGCACCAGCAATGTAAAATATATCTACATTTTACCAGATATCAAGAAACTTATAATTGTGACTTACGGTCATAAATGTATACTCATAACTGAGAGAAAGAATAGAAAGGAAAAATTCATTTTATAATTATTTTAATTCTACTACATATTATCAATGAAACAGTAGCTTTGTCCTAGTTGAAGCAGAGCAAAAAAAAAAAAAAAAGGTTATAGTCTGACAAATTTTCAAAAATAAATCTGGATTGAAAAGATAAATAATAGCAAAGAAAAGTTTTAACAATTGTCCAATATGTATTAATTATACCCCAACTTCAAAACAAAAATAAAACATTAAAAAAAATCTTTAAAAATACCCATTCTTGTTAATTCTGTTAAATATACTGAGAAGTATGACTCAATATCTTTGTCACTCCAATCCCTAAAATCTAGTGTTAAACTATTAAAAATAAAAGTAATATAAATTATTAGCACCGAAAAGTAGTATCAATTTTCATAAAACAAATATTCTAAGGGCAGAAAAAATATATATATATTTTAAGATTTTTTTATTCATTCATGAGAGACACAGAGAGAGAGAAGCAGAGATACAGGCAGAGAGGGAGCCCAATGTGGGACTCCATCCTGGGACTCCAGGATCATGCCCTGGGCCGAAGGGAGGCACCCAACTGCTGACCCACCCAGGCATACCAAAGGGCAGAAAATATTAAAATTAATTCTTGTTGCTCCATACATTTTTGAATTTTTAAATTATATTCATATACTTTTTGTCTATGAATTGTTTTTCTTCCTTTAGTTCTGTTGGTCTGGCAAAGGAGTTTTCATTTTTACTCCTCTTTTAGGGCCATCCAAATACCTGTCCCCAAACCTTTTGTTTTTTGTCTTTATCGGTAAGAAGAGAAATGAGTTGTCAACTAAATTTGAGTTTTATCTCTACCAAATGACATATTTCCATCTTCCCTCCAATAACACCAGCAAAATGATTAACTCTAATTTGATAAACAGCAATTTTTGAACTGAAACTAAAAAACAGAAACTGGGAGTGCCTGGTTGTCTCAGCTGGTGTAGTAGCATGTGACTCTTGATTCCAGGGTAGTGAATTCAAGCCTCATGTTGGCCGTAGAGCTTACTGAAAGAATGAAAGGAAGGAAGGAAGGAAGGAAGGAAGGAAGGAAGGAAGGAAGGAAGGAAAGAAAGAAAGAAAGAAAAGGAAGGAAGGAAGAAAGGAAGGAAGGAAGGAAGGAAGGAAGGAAGGAAGGAAGGAAGGAAGGAAGGAAAGAAAGAAGAAAGAAAGAAAGAAAAGAAAGAAAGAAAGAAAGAAAGAAAGAAAGAAAGAAAGAAAGAAAGAAAGAAAGACTAAACTGGAAAAATAGGGGAAAAAAGATTATTTAAGAAAGCTAAAGATAGCTCAAGACAGGTAATTCTCTTAGTTTGTCTACCTATCATTGAAAACAATTTACAATGTAATCTCAGAACTATTGTCAAGGTTTTTGAAATATAAAAGAGAAACAATAATGTATGGAAAATATTATTGGAATCCAATCTATGTTTTCTAACGATAAGTCTAAATTAACCTTATTTTAATTTGTGATAGTGCTATTAATCCCCTTAAGTATATTAAGACTTGTTTTGTGGTCTAACACATGATCTATTTTGGAATATGGTCCATGTGTACCTGAGAAGAACATATATTTTGTTGCTTTTAGACGGAATGTCCTGTAATTATCTGCTCAGTTTCCTGGCCTAATGTGTTAAGGCTGATGTTTCCTTATTGATTTTCTGTTTGGATGACCTAGCTATTGATCTAAATGGAGTATTAACATCCCCTACTATTATTATTTTGCTGCCTATTTCTCGATTTAGGTTAATATTTGCTTTGTATTTTTAGGTGCTCCTATGTCGGGTGCACAAATACATACAAATGTTAGATCTTCTTGTTGGAGAAACCCCTTTATCATTATGTAATGCACCTGTCTCTTATTACAGACTTTGTTTTAAAGTCTATGTTGTCTAAGTATAGTTACTCCAGCTTTCTTCTGGTGTCCATTTGCATGGAATATCTTTTTCCATCCCTTCATTTTCAGTCTGTGTGCATCCTTTCATCTAAAGTGAGTCTCTTGTATGCAGCATATAGATGAGTCTTGCTTTTTTATCCATCTGTCGACTCTTAGGTCTTTTGATTAGAGAATTTAGTCCATTTGCGTGTAAAATAATTGTCAATAGATATATGCTTTTTATCATTTTAAAAGTTGTTTTCTGGCTATTCTTGTAGTTCCTCTCTGTTCCTTTCTTTCTCTCTTCCTTTATAGTTTGATGACTTTCTTTAGTGGCATGATTACATGCCTTTCTCTTTACCTTTTGTGCATTTTTGCTTTGTGGTTACCATAAGGCTTGCATAGAACACCTTATTGTGGGACCCAAGGTATTTAACAAAAACCCCTAACCCCCGGACAAGCAGAGCAGGACTAACTCCATTTTGTGCTACACCCGCCATTTCATGTATAAACCTCACATGACCTCTTATTGCTTAAGGCACTCCCCCACCCTAGTTAAGCCTGCTGAGCACACCCTTACCGGAAACTGGCTCATATAGGAATGCGACACCCCTAGCAGCCAAAGAATGTAAACCCTGCCTTTTGCCTGCACTGTGCAAAATTACCTGTGCTCCAATTCTGACCAGAGTGATAGGCTAGTTCAAAAGGTCTCTATAGGGTAAATTGTAATTCAATTGGCCACCTGCTTGTGGACAGACATGACTGTGCAACTTTCTGTGTGTGTTACAATCTCATTGGCCACTGGCTCCTATAATAAAACTGCTATGCCTCTTAACCTCGGGGTCCAAGTCCCTGATCTTCTGTGTGGGTATACTTGGACCCAAGTTTGAGCTTACAAATAACCCCTCATGTGCTTGCATTGGTGTCGGCTCCTTGGTAGTTTCTTGGATATGCAATCTTGGGCACAACGCTTGTATCTGTAATAGTATATTTTAAGTTATCGGGTTTAATCTCATTGTAAAGCTCAAATTTATTTATTTTATTTTTATTTTAAAGATTTTATTCATTCATTCATGAGACACAGAGAGAGAGAGGTAGAGACACAGGCAGAGGGAGAAGCAAGCTCCATGCAGAAAGTCCGATGCAGGACTCAATCCCGGGCCCCAGGATCATGCCCTGGGCCAAAGGCATGCGCTAAACCGCTGAGCCACCCAGGGATCCCCCAAAGTTCAACTTTATTACTATCCCCACACTACCTTTTATGTTCGGGTGTCACATTTTACAACTTTTTATCTTGTATATCCCATAACTGTTATAGCTATTACTACTTCTTTTAATCTCCATAATAGATTTATAGGTGATTAATTCATTATCTTAACTGGGTATTTACCTCTCCAGTGAGATTTAGTCTTTTAGATGTGTTCTGTTACTACTTTGTACCCTTTCTTTTTAGAAGAAGAAGCCCCTTTAACATTTCTTGGAAAACTAGTTTGGTGATCATGAATTCCTTCAGTTCTTGCTTATCTAGAAAATTATTTTCCTCTCCTGAAAGATAACTTTGTGGGATAGAGTTTTCTTGCTTAGAAGTCTTTTTTCCTTATTAGCAAAGTTTCTGCTGAAAAAAATCTGCTGATAATCTTATGGGCACTCCCTTATACAAAACAAGTTGGTTTTTCCCCTTGCTGCTTTTCATGTGCTAAGGCCTGTCCTTCAGGTCAACCGTTCAATATATACAAGTGAGTCTCTTTCACTTCCAATCTGTGCACAATTTGGCTGCCTCTGAAATAGGCTGAACCCTTTTAAACACGGTTTCTCAGACAATTATAGTCTAATGAACTCAGGACACTAGCTCCCTTGGTTTTCAAAGTTAGATATTTTAGGAATTTATCTCTCAAGTGTATTCTTGAAATTGGGATGCCCAATGTGGGATTCAAACCTTTCACCCTTCAGGAAGAAGTCTGAATTTTGAGTTCCTTTTCAGTTGTCAGATGCCATGCCAGAGGTTGTGTTCATGGCAAGACTATGTCCTAGCCTCTTCCTACCTACTTCTGTACAGGTTTCTTCTTGTTTGCCACATGTGTAGTCATCACTCAGTCACTCTTTAGGGTTTTTTAAAGGAAATTGTTCCATATGTAGCTGTAGACTCAGTGTGCCCATGGGAGGAAGTGAGTCAGAATCTTTATACACCACCATCCTGAACTAGAACTCCATTGTTATACTTAATAATTTTAATGTCTTAAGTTAAAACTATGAATTAGATAATAAAATTTTATAGTTAAGAAAGCATACTAATAGGGAAACCACTGACTTAATGATAGTGTTTTTAATAAAACCTAAATACTATAGCAAAACCTAAATATCAATGCGATCTCTCAGGATATAGAGTAAAAGAGAAATACTATTAATTTCTTTTTAAGATTTTATTTATTTACTCATGAGCGACACAGAGAGAGAGAGAGAGAGAGAGAAGCAGAGACATAGGCAGAGGGAGAAGCAGGCTCCATGCAGGGACCCCGACGTGGGACTCGATCCCAGGTCTCCAGGATCAGGCCCTGAGGGGAAGCAGCACTAAACCCCTGAGCCACCAGGGCTGCTCGGGAAACATTATTAAATGACAAGTGGGTGGAGAATGAATCCATCTACAATGACCAACTTCAAATCCCTACAAAATCTTAGCATTTTCATCTAATTTCCTTGTTGACATAATCACCCTCAATTTGTAAACGAAATGGCCCTGGTGTTCAGTCTGAAGAGATACTGGGAAAATGTCTTGAAAAATAGATTAAAGTACAGGCATGTATTTCTCCCCTAAATGTTCTGTTCCTTGATGAAATCATGCTCTCTCTCAGGTTAGCAGGTCAATCAGGGATGTAAAAGATCTGTCTGAAGTTCAGCCAAAAGCTGAACTCACTAACCTTTCCTGGCTTGCTAGAAACTCAAAGAGCTCTTATCGCATGTTTATGCAGCCTACAAAGGTTGATCCTTTTGGAGATGAGGGCCTTGCAGTTCAGCTGAAACCATAAAATCCATCCAAATGAAGAAACCATTAATGTTGTCAAAAGTCAGTTACTGTAAGTCTTTGTCACCTCACCATCAGAATACCAACTTCTGGACTCCCTTATTTCTCCTCCCTGACTGACACATACCAGACCTTCAACAGATGTACAGTTCTTGGCAAAGAGATAGTGATGCAGTCACAGGACGGGTGAGATATCCTGCTACTGCATTTCTGTTGTGTTAATATATCTTTGTTGAAGAATAAACCTAATGTTTAAGTGACAAGTCATGGAGATTATTATTTTTGTTTTAAACAACACCCCACACACACAAAGGATCTACTTTTACTAAGAAAGATGAAAGATCAAATACTTAACAGCTTAAAACAAGATACAGAGAAAAATCGTATCCTGTTTGACTGTAACAGTAGGACTTAGCACACTTTCTGGCATACAGAGTACTGTGTACATTTTATTGAATTCATTTCATTGGATGATGAATGTGAAAATTTTACTCAAAAGACTTGTTTTCAAAATCATTTATGTAATAAGTTTAAAGAGATCTTATTAGTCTCTCTGCCTTTAAAAAATCCATCCCCAAATCACTACCTGACCAATAGCTAGAGCCATCCCATTGAAATCTAAATCAGATCTTGTGGGCAGCTCTGGGTGTCTCAGTGGTTTAGCGCCACCTTCAGCCCAGGGCGTGATCTGGAGACCTGGGATTGAGTCCCACGTTGGGCTCCCTGCATGGATCCTGCTTCTCCCTCTGCCTGTGTCTCTGCCTCCTGCTCTCTCTCTCTGTCATGAATAAATAAATAAATAAAATCTTTAAAAAAAAATCAGATCTTGTTATCACTGCCCTACTCCACCATTCTTTCCGCATGACTCAGATCCAGATCTTCCTATGAAGCACATGGCTACCTATGATGTGACTTCCTATTATCTCCCTGACCAACCCCAGCCCTGCCACCACATTGATATACTCATCTTCTCATTCTATTTCAGTCAGATCCTCATCTTCCCACTATTCCTGTTGAACCCACCATGATCCTACCTCAGGCACTTTGCAGGAGCTTTTACCTACCCCAACACACATAATTTGAATCCTCTTTTTTCAAATATTTACTCAATTGCTAATTTCACGGAGAGGTCTTTGGTGCTTTCCTATACCCAACTGCCTATCTCCTTTCTCTGCTTCATTTGCCCCCCGTAACATGCCCTAGAACAAGTATAGGTTATTAGCACTTATTTATCTGGCTTATTATCTATCTACATTAGAGGCCAAAAATTATGGCCCACAGACCAACCTGGCTCCCCACCAGTTTTTTTTTATAAATATAATTTTATTGGAACAGGTCATACACTCATGTGTGTATGACCTCCAGCTGCCTTTGCATTCTAATGGCAGAGATAAGTAATTGTGACAACAGCCATATAACCTGAAAAATCTAAAATATTTCTACAGAAACAGTGTATTTTCTACAGAAAAGTTTGCCAATCTCTGGTCTCAATAATAGAGAAAAAAACTCTGTAAGAGCAGGAATTCTGTCTGTAGTTATGACTACTAAATTCTATTGCCTACTATAGCCCTAGCACATAGTAATTGCTCAATATGTATTTTTTGACTAAATAAACAAGAGGGTCTTCTGCCTTAATCATCAAGAGAAGTAGCTTTCAAATGTCAACTGTACCACTTGCTAGCCTTTTTGGCCTTAAAATACTTCCATTTTTTCACCTTCATCTGTCACATGGAATGACAAAAAAACCTGCCATATTTAATCAATAAGTTAAATAAGTCTATACACACCAAGTGTTTAATTTTTTTTAAATTTATTTATTTATGATAGTCACACAGAGAGAGGTGAGAGAGAGGCAGAGACACAGGCAGAGGGAGAAGCAGGCTCCATGCCCCCGGGAGCCTGACGCGGGACTCGATCTCGGGTCTCCAGGATCGCGCCCTGGGCCAAAGGCAAGCGCCAAACCGCTGCACCACCCAGGGATCCCACACCAAGTATTTAGATTGTGTAGCTGCATTGATGGCGGACTTTGTTGTACATATTAAGGAAGTAGAGAAAAAGTAATATTATGTCCTTACATTACTGATTCAAAAAGTACTATATTGAGGATTAAGAATTTCACCATTTACCTCTTTTTTTCCCCTGCAGCTGGCTACCAAATTAGTCTTTTGTTTTGTTTTGTTTTAATATATGTACCATGATGTAAGTAAAACAATAACATAAAACAAACAGTAGGAGAAAGAAAGAATAATGGAAAAAGCCAGGAAAGCAAATGGAATTAGTACCTAAATAAGTGGTAAAGGAACTGTTAGGAAATAATTATAACTTACACTTATTGGGCCAATTGGAATACTCTGATACTAGTATTAGAACTATATTTATAGGGATCCCTGGGTGGCTCAGTGGTTTAGCACCTACCTTTGGCCCAGGGCATGATCTTGGAGTCCCGGGACTGAGTCCCACATCAGGCTCCCTGCATAGAGCCTGCTTCTCCCTCTGCCTGTGTCTCTGCATCTCTCAATTTCTCTCTCTGTGTCTCTCATGAATAAATAAATAAAATCTAAAAAAAAAAAAACTCATTAAAAAATAGAACTATATTTATATCTATATAAATTTTAAATCTATATATTTATATAAAGTTTTTCCTGTGGCTGTTATAACAAATTAACACAAACTGGGTGGTTTAGCACAACAGAAATTATTATTTTATGGTTCCAGAGGTTAGAAGTCCCAACTCAGCAACCCTGAAATGAAATCAAGTTTTAGGCATGGCCACATGCATTCTGGAGGTTCTGGAGAAGCTAGACAATCTATTCCTGATTCCTTCCAACTTCTGGTAGCCATCAACATTTCTTGGCTTTTGACTACATCACTCTGATCTCTTCCTTCAAATTGAAGCACAATACCCTCTTCTCTTTTGTATGCTAAGCCCCCCTCTTCTACTGTCCTATAAGGAAACTTATAAATGCATTTAAAATACATCTGAATAATCCAGAATAATTTCATCTCAAGATCCTTAACTTTATCACATCTTAACACTTACAGGTTCTAGGGATTAGAACTTGATTTCTTTGTATCTTCAGATGGCATTATTCAGCCTATTTTATATATTTTACATATGTTTATATATAAAATATATATTATATATATTTATATATAAAATATAAAATATATTTGCATATATTTATATATAAAATGTATAGAATATATGCAAAATATATAAATATATAAATATATTAAAAATATGTGTGTATATATATGAATGTTTGTTGTATATATGTAAGTATGTATATGTGCATGTGTATCCAGATATTTTTAGTTTATTTCAACACTCTTCCAAAGTTCTTAATATTCCCTTCTATCCATTTTTCATGTGTGTAACCTAAGAGTTAAAAATGAAGTAACTTGCCTAAGGTAAAACAGCTTGTTAATGGTACATACAGGATTGGGATACATGCCTATTTTATCTATTTCCAAAAATCTCATGCTTGAACATTACAGTATCATGTCCTCTAGAATAAAATATTCTTTTAGTTGCATGGTTTTAAAGACAGAAAAGGACTCAAGCAACATAAGAATTGCAAGTACTCTTTCAAACGAGTATAGTTAATTGTCCACAGGTTAGCTGAGTTTGAAATACTACATTTTTAATCGAATTTAATTAAATTGTTTAATGTGGAATGTGCACCAAATATGATTGAAAATAATGTGATCTTATTTCTCACTTTCCTAAAAGTTGAAAAACGATCTCTCGTATCTATGAACATTTTAATACAAATACAATGAGAAATAGCAACATAAAACCACACATGCATGTGTGTGCACATGTGCAGACATACACACACACACACACACAAATACACATTTCAGAGATTTTGTGTCTTACATATTACAATAGATAAACCTAATCCTGCCCTCTAGGTATTTGTAACCCAATGGCATGTAATTACTCTTTCAATTATTTAAGAGTCACAATGATTCCTATGTAAAGGCCATCTTTACCTGCTTTGGTAAATAAGATTGCAATGTCATACAAATTTATCTTCTCTTAAGAGAGATAGTTATTTGTCGATAAATCCTATAATATGATCTGCAAATCCCATGGGAATATAAAATAGAAAATTTTTCACCTATTCTTATGACAATTCAGGAAGAAAATGTATTTTAAAAGTTGTTTGCATCACAATTACAGTTTCTCAACAGTAATCCCATATTCTCTTACTGCTCTCTAATTACCGCTCAGAAAGCAGATTATGTTCCATTGTGTTCTAAAGTAGCTTTAACTTGCTGGATTGCTTATCAATATAACCAGCTGTTCAATGGTAGATCCAATGATGACGGTGTTTTTAATTGCTTTTTTCATTTGGCTAAGTAAGTTCAGATGGTCACTAATTAGTTCTGTCATGCAGAGATAGTTTTGTTATGAACAATGCAATCAGTGTTTCATTGAAAAGACAACTGTCCTAAGATCAACACTGCTTAATTATCCCCATGAATTCATCCTCAGTTTCTTTATTTGTTATAGCTGTCATGAGTAAGGTGACAGGAATTAAACAAAACTGCAGCTTAAAAGTATGCTTCCACCAGTGCATATAATGAATCCTCATTTTCGCCTGCTTAGAAGCATTCAATTGAAACGAGTCATAAAGACTTATTCTTTATTAAGGTTTATGCAGTGCTTTGGGGCACCGAAAATTATAGTCAATTATATGATATTAAAGTTAAAAATGTATTGGGTTTACATCACGTTGTAATTTTTATACACACCTGTGTGCAAACTCCTTGAAGTTAATCCACTTTGGAAAGTAGACACTCTCCCTAAATTAATAACGATTTTTTTAAGTAAGATTTTTTAAAAACCTAGCCAGATAACAGAAAACAGTGAGATAGTGACACAAAAGTGAATCAAAATAAGTATTATTTATAATATTTTTATATAATGCTTTTTAG